>NW_004524623.1:3096846-3140481 GCF_000260255.1 Octodon degus | reverse complement strand
CAGCTCTTGGGAGGCTGTAAACAGGTGGATCACTATGGGTCCGATCTAGTAGTGAGACCCTAAACACCCTGCAGACCCTTTCCAAAAAGTAAAATAAAATATTTGCTGTCAAACCACAAAAGTATGTCTGTGAACAGTAGGGACGTCCAAGAAAAAAGAAAGAAATAGCTTGAAGAGAAAAAGACCAAGAAGGTAAAAAAGGGAAATAGTATGTCAAAGCATGTAGAGGGAGGAAAAGAAAGATTTAAATTAGATTAGTCATGACAATTTGTAAAAGGAGTAAGACTATAGAAAAAGACTTTAAATGTCAAGAAAATATTTCTGTAGCTAGATGAATCTATAAAAAGCTTGAGCTTTTTGCAATACAGTGCTTTGGTAAAACAACCACACACACACAACCAAAAAAGAAACCAAAATAGGTAAATAGTTGTGTGCCATTTAAAAATAGACTTTTCTTGCTCTCTAAGAAGCCTGAAAGAAAACAGAGAGGAGCTGAGGGGAGGGGAATGAATTTCCAGGAAATAGAAGCCATGAGGTAATGTATTAGCTCCGTAGAACTATCATCTGGAGCTTAAATAGATCCCATGAAGTTTCACAATGGCCTTTAAAAACTCATAATCACAACTAGAAAGCACCTAACTGTATAAAAATAATAACATCTTATTGCTGGGAGAGACTTTCTAGTATAAATCATTTTCCTAAGACACATGACGCCTTCAGGGAGAAGCGTGAATTCTGAGACAGTGAATACCTTTTAAACCATTTATAATGTTCAGATGGCACACTTGGCATTTCAAAGTTGTTAATTATTTTTAAGCTTTTAGTTTTACACTCCTTGCCCAATCCACAGTGAGCTGCTAAATTAATATATTAATTAATTGTCATGGTGGAAAAATAGAAAAAGAACAATCTTTGAAAGCAGAAAAAATAACTTCAGTTATCTGAGCCTTTTGAAGCTTAATATAGTTGAATCTTTGAATAAATGTGTGACATTTCATTTTGCAAGAAGTCTAAACAACCACAATAAATTTACAAATGCAGACATGCCACCGTTAAATTTCATTTCACGCTCAGTAAGCAAACACTATCAAACTCTAAACACTGTCCTCCACTGTCTTTTTAACTCAGAATCTTGTCTTCAGTACAGGGTCAACCTTGAAACATTTCACAGATAGATGAAATTGCTTAGATTATTCCTCAATCTACAGACCAGCACAGCTTGTGTGTGTTCCTGTTTAAGTAGAAGACTACTTTATTCAGTGAGCAATGCAAATAATCAGTAAATGGACAGAATCAAATTGGAAATTCAAGTAGGAATTATTCAGGAAAAAAAAAATTTCCTAAAGTTAATGAGCATTTGTTTTCTGTGTTTTCCATTGTTTCAGGGCTGAATGGGGAGGTGGGAGGATGCCAGCATTCTGTAAACTGTAGCCGAGTGCGCAGAAAGTGCTGAAATAAGAAACACTCATTACTAGAAATTTGTCCTGTCCTGCACAACGCTCAGATGTTCATATGAATAAATATTCTTGAAATTGAAAACTTACGAGTGTAGATGCTAATACTGTTATATACACAGAAGTATTTTTCACAATTTTAGTATGCAAGGAACATACTTTTCTTCTGATGTCTCCCTGTCTAGCTTTTTATTTCTTGCCCCTTGTAAGGAATGGCTTCCAATCACCTCTTAAATTTAAAAAATATGCATGCCCTCTAGAAGTGACTTTAAAATGTAACTGCGCTTTCTATTGTAGTTAAGCCTTCAGATGTACTCCTTTCAATATTATTAAACATATATTTAAATAAATTATTATTAAGGTAGTTTGTGATTATGTGTGCATGAGTCCTGTGATCTATGGATTTCATTAGCAAAGAAGTGTATTACAAATCATCGGTTACAATAATGTTGTGTTGCATCAGGGAGGAATAAAAATAGCATCATTGCCGGGGACCACAGCACTACTCTTTTCTTCCCATTCTGTCATCCTCAGTATATCATGGTGTCACTCACGTTTGGCAGGAAGGTCCCACAGTTCTTGACCTCATGGCAGATACAAACCATCTCAAAGATCCAGACTATCTTATGTCTAAAATATTTCTAGTGGACTGGATGTTTCATGTACTACTCAGGAAATACTGTCATATTATTCAGTGTAAACATGCACCAAAAATTCCCTCCCTTAGTGATCTAGGAGAGATTGTGAGATGAAGATGTAATCTCAATGTTCGTTCTACTCTTTACCAAAGAAAGGATGAAAAATCCAATTCAAAAGATCATGAAAGCCATAGTAATGTTATATAGGCAATTGCCTACTTCCCACAATGAAAACAATCCAGTTATATTAGCATGTATTTGCTAATCTTGGTTGAAATATATTTTGTTGAATAACTCAATCTCTTATTTTCTCATGTGAATGTATTTTTTCTCAGAAATTTAATAGCATAGTTTAGTAAACATTTGGCTCAGGTAACATCAATTTGTTACAACGTTCAAGTTTCTTTACATTAAAATGCAGGCATGTTGGTGTTTCTTTAATTAGTCATTGCAGACTGGCTCCTCAGGACACCACCTCATCCGTGGTCCATATGCATGAACGCCTCTAGGGGCCAGGAGTGGGAAACCAGCACTCAGAGAAGGACATGTGGCAGAGTGGAAAGCTCATAATTATTTATGGATGGCAGCCACACTCAGTGGGAATCAATAGTCGCCATATGGAATTGGGTCCAGAGTTGCCAGATCTTTTGTTATTTCAAAATTAACGGTTTGATTCATTTGTGAAATCCCTTGACTTTTTTACATGTTGGCCCAACTTTGAACAACAAACAAACAACAAAGCCCCAAGCACTTGTATAAACCAAACCAAACATGTTTGTTGGAGCTATTTGTCCCATGAACTGCCATTTGCAACCTGTAAATGGTCCATCTGTTAGGAAGGGAGGATGCAGTAATTGGTGAAGAGCGCCACTTAGCAGTTTGTGCTATGGGGGACAGAGCTGTTCTCTCTGGAAAAGTAATTGACCTGCGGAGTGGACTTGACCGCTGCTGCACTAGTGTGAAGGCTGTGGTGGGATGCTAGCCAGGCATTCCACAACGGCAGGCCCTTGAAGATTTCAGTTTGGTCCTCTGCTGCTAAACGGAAGCATTTTGTATAAAACATGGGAAATTCAGAGATCATGGTTTCAACACAAATGAAAACAATGACTTTTGCCCATTTCTGCTCTCCCTGAAGCAGAATGCTAAGTGTCTTTTCTGTCTTATTTATGCACATGCTTTCGCTCTCCCATTTTTCATCTGCTGCCATCTCTCTCGGTCTTTTTCGTCTAAGTAGACACCTCTCGTAGCAGCTTCCCTTTTCTATTTCCCAAGTGTCTCTGTTTTACAAAGTCTGTTACACTGCCTCCATTGCCCTCCGAATACAGACAACTTTTAAACTGATCAGCATCACAACTCCGTCTTATATAAAACTGTATCCTTGCAACTAGATACTGTAATATTAACCTCCTAAATAAAATTTTTTGGAAATATGCAAATAGAAAGGTACGTAAGCACAATTTAATTTCTGCAAACATTTAGGTATATAGCTAATTTTACTTTGCAGCGGTTCTTGCTTAAAGGTGGGAGGTTACCACTATTTGAGGGAATCAAACACTGTAAATCCTAAAATTAAAAATCAGTATGCTCCAGTGGAATGTTTACATTCTTCTTTATAAAAACTATCTTCTCTCTTTTATTTGTCCTTTCCTCATCTAGTGGATATGATACCTCACCTAAAAATTTTTAAGACTAAATTAAAAGATGATAGGTTATTTTTTATTTAATGACCTATTCAAAAATCTGCCTTCCAGATCTTCCATTTTTACTTATTCATTATTTTTTTTATTTGTTTTAGTTTGTTTCAGTTGAAGGAGTCAGAATAATAGTGTTTGGAACCTAAAGACAAGTGATTTCTTTTGTTTAAAATGTTCATAAAATATTTTATAGCATCTTCTTGTCAGCATCATTAAGTTTGCATCTCGCTTTGCAAAACTTAATGCATGAAGTGTGGGAACTCTATAGGAACAGGAAGCTCTTGGAGCCACTGAAAGTGATGCATTTCAGAACGAAAATATTTTTGACTGTTGAATAAATTTCTGTCCACTGAATCTTTAGCATTTTCATTAGAAATGTAGAGAAGTCTAAATCTAGAAGATAAAAAGTTTTGAGTCCTACAACAGATTTTATAAAGTGCAGTCAGTTGCCTCTAGGACGGTCCTGGAAGCTTGTGGTACTCAATGACCTTTGTACAGTTAAATCCATTTTTTAAAATCACATTTCTGGGAACATGGTGCTGCAGGGTATCATTAGTTTAATAGGTAATATGCTGACATGTTTGATTGATTATATTGTAAACAGAATTTTTTCTTG
The DNA here is from genome assembly GCF_000260255.1 of Octodon degus. Classification (NCBI taxonomy): domain Eukaryota; kingdom Metazoa; phylum Chordata; class Mammalia; order Rodentia; family Octodontidae; genus Octodon; species Octodon degus. The sequence goes on along the minus strand of NW_004524623.1, from coordinate 3,136,079 downwards.
GTTTTAAAAATTCTAATCTGCTTAAAAGACCAGAAGAAAGTACCTATATAGAAAAAAATATTATTCATGATTAACACTTATCCATCTAGCCTTTAGAATGCTTTTGTCAGCTACTCTAAAGTGTTCCTGATTGTTGTACTTAAGTTGTTTTGAGTTTGCGACTTGTTTTCATAGGTATTTTTCAAGTGCTAACAACTCAGATGAGTTTATATGTGAGTTAATTGTGAGCTGGATTATTTGTGTTTCATTTCTCTGAAACCATGCCGTTTCTTTTATTTGCTGATTATGGTATGGTGTTACTAAGCCCATGAGAAGCTTCTCTGTGAAGTGCATTTTAATATTTAGATCAAACAGCGACTGGAAGACATTAATGCCCAGTGGGTAAACGTGTCATTTGGAAGCAGCTGCTGTTCTTTCTCCCTGCTGCTCCAATTAACACATGCACCACGCTCTTGTCAGCAAGAGGGCTGTGCATATGGGTGAAACCACTTTGCTGCTCATTAATGGGATGTGCCAGCGAGCCCAAAGGGTTAATCAGTCTTCCCTGTACAGAGTAATAGCTTGCCAGGAGGTTTCCCAACACCAGCTGCGCTCTCAGATAAGTGGTGTCAAGAATCTGGGATAGGGAGAGCATGCAGGAAAAACTCAGTTCAGGCTCTAGTTTTGGTTCAGTCCATTGACTAATGTGTTCCCCGCCCCTCTCCTCCTGCACCCCGCCCCTGGTGATGGAGACTTTGGACAGTGACATTCTAGTGCTGGGACTCATCTTGCCTCCTCTGAATTTCTTGAACTTTTTGCTTTATTTTGAAACTCTTTCAAGTCCTGTCTTTTGTTTTATTCTCTGAGCCTTTCGTATCATTTCACTTACTCTCTCCTTCCTTTTTTTTTTAAATTGTAGATTTGACAATTCATTGAGCTAAATGAGAAACCCTATCAGTATAAAGCCTTATCACTCTTATTTTTTCTCCTCCTATGGGTAAAACCTCCGTGTGAATGGTAGCACAGAGGCAGACAGGAGAGTAGCGCGCCCTGGTCCCCAGGTCGGTGTCGGTCATTCATGCTCCACCGGCTCCCTGAGCAGCTAGGCTGTTGCTGTGCTCCGGTGCTGGCTGAGCCTGGCTGTGCGGTGCAGAAGAGATGGACCGCTTCTTGGGCTTTGTCAAGCAGATACGAAGATCTAGGAGAAGAAAGGGGAAAAAGTACCGACCAGAAGAGGATTACCACGAGGGCTATGAGGATGTCTATTATTACGCTTCCGAGCATTTTCGAAGTAAGCGCTCCTCTCCACCCTCCTCTCCTGTTCCTTCTCGCAGACTGGGGCAAACAATAAATCTTGCGTGCAGCTTTAATCTTAAATACAAAAGGTTTTCCAGATGGTGTTCCCTCTGAGTGGTCTGTAAGTACTGAAGTGCTTCATTGTGCTTGATTTCTTGCAAGAATAGCCATCAGATAGAAGCTAAAGTGTAGGTATCCAATGTCTGTACCCACGGTTAATATTTTGGATGTAATTCATTGATTTTACTGCTTAAGCCAGCTATACAAAAAAGTATCTTGCTAATCTGCGTAATAGATGGCTAGAATATGTTTTGTTATAGTTGTTATTTTTCAACAGTTGAGTGTATTATGTATTTTTCCCCCTTTCAAAATGTGATGGCAAGCTCATTTGGAAGAAATAATTAGATTGAAGTTGCCGCTGGGATGATTAAAGCTACTAATTCAGACTTCAGTACAGTTATCTATGATTAACTTGAGGTGCTATTTGTGCAGGAAGTTCAAATACTTTTCTCCCATGCATTTTCTTAGTTTGGATATTAAATTAATGAAACTCTTTTACTTGTCAGCAAGAAGCAGTGATACCTGTAGAAGAAAATAATACATGCATATTTACATGTTTGTAAATTATCCTGGCCATAGCAGGAGCTAGAATTCTTCTTGTACCTGTCGTGGCTTTAAATTTCTGGTGACATTTAGACAGGTCCCAGTGGATGTGAAAAGCCCAGAAATGCCTCGGGGTGCAGAGATAGAGCAATTGCATGCTAAAATCACTGAGTTTGTTTTCCGTGGAGGGCCAGGAGAAGACAGTTACTTCCAATGCACACTTTAAAAATTATATTTTATCTTTTTTAATAAAGGTCTTTGTAAACCTGTTCCTCGAGTCCAATTTTCCTGGTATTTTGATACCCAATCATGAATATATCTCATTTACAACTTCTGAGTATTAAATAATAATTTAAATACTAACTTCTGTGGCTTCGAAAGGCATGAGGATTAGTTCTAAAAGTGCAAAGTTTTGTTGTGATTAATGAAGGCTGAGGGTTGAAGTAACAGGAGAACACAACAGTGTAAGACTTCGATGTGTGCTGTGCTACTTTCGTGGAGTAATATCCACATTTCAGGGATGTGTCTCTTTCCTAGTGCTTTTATATGAATAATCTATTCTATTGTAGTGATCTTTGTCTCCTAAATTTAGTCCCCATAATATATTCTAGAATTTAAAATTTGTGTCACATCAAAAAATACTGTCAGCTTGCATGAGCAAATGTGAATACTTAGAAAGTGAATAAAAGAAGCTTATGAACTTTGAATTGGATAGATGTTCGTTGTACAAATCTCTTGCAGTCAACTTCACACCCTCCCACATGCGTATCCTGATGTTATTTCTACAAGTAAAACCAAACAGAAATCTCTCAAAAGCCTGCATTCTGTGAGTTTCGGTAAGAATTTTAAGAACAATGGAAATGCTCTTTAGTTTATAAAATGTGCCTACAGGGAAGAATATTGTGGAGGTAACTGAGAAATACCCCCCAAATAGAGATTAAAACATGATATAATTAGGGTAGTAGTCTTTATCCATCAAGGGTAGTAACTCAGAGAGAATTATGTCCTCTCTGATTTGTCAAGGTCATACTAAGGATAAAATATTAACCAGCAAAAGTAATTGGCATTAGATGTGAATTGGCATCTTCTCTTTCTGATATACAGAGAGCACTAATTATGCAATATGGTCCATAACTTTGTGGAGCTAGATGCAGATTGAGTACTGAGCTTCAACATTCTATGTGACAAACAGAATGTGTCACAATGGACTCCAGCACTTGGGATTTGGCGTTTCATCAAATGTCACATAGCCAAGCTTTTTAAAAAGACATGTCATATAAAAACCTCCCAGTTCATCTACTTGCCTTTAGTTTAGGGACCTGTCTGAATTGAGTAGGGGAGTGATCCACCTATATTTCATAGCTGTAGAAATGTATTCAAGAACAAGACTGATCCTTAATGCAGACTTTCGATTGGGTAATATGGTAGAATTCAGTTGAATCAATGGTCTGTCATAATCTGAAAGTTTGTGCATTATATATTTCCTTATGTGACTTAGACATCCTGCTTACATTAAGGTGTAAAAGTTGATGGAATTTACAGATGATATTAGCCTTTTTAAACGTCTTATACTACTTTCAGATTTTTATTTGTTACTACATGTTTGCAGCACATAATGATTACATTCTTCATGGGGAGATAGTATGTGTTCGTAACATGGTGCCACTGATGTACCAGAAGGGTCATTGTTATTTTTCTTCCTGTAATGTTTGTTTATTGAAACTTCGCTCTGTCATGTCACTTTTTCTATTGTTTCAAATTACCGCAAGAAATGTACGCTACAATCATGAAAGACCGTACTTGTAGGAATTCCCCAGAGAATTCCCCTGTAAGTCTGATCTCCCACATCTCCAAGTGCTTACTGATACTTAACCTAATCCTACGTAATGTCTCTTCTCTTATAGTCTCTGATTTAGGATTTCACCGTTCTTATCTTCACTTGTAATACAGTATCATTTATCTTAAATGCCAAGACCTGAACTAAAATGTCAGTAGGGTCAGAGGCTGTGCAAAGAGAAGTTATTCTAAAACTGGATTATTTTCCAGCAACTCTGTCAAAACTGGGTTTTAGTAATGATGATGTCAAGATGATTTAAAAAAAAAAATCTTCCTTGACTTTATGTCAAATTGATGGATGTAAGTGTACAAAAGATAGCTATGTTAGATTTTAAAAACCCTGCTTTTGTCGTTTATCCTAAGTTTAAATAAACTAGACAGGGGCCTTGGCGAGATAGCCAGATATTTCTAGTCTTATGGTTTCCAAAAATATGAAGTGAGGTATCTTTATTTCTAAAGGCTTTTCTAATGATAGAAGTATAATATTTTAAATTGTACTTAATTCTGTAACAATGGAGGTAAAAATATTGGTACCTGTTTGGGTTTTTGTTTTTGAGAGAAGACTTCTTTGCCCTCTGCTCAGGCTGGGCTTTAACTCCTGGCCTCACCCTGTCACCCATGCAGTCTCCTGCGGACCTGGGAGGACACAGGCTCAGCTGCCATACCCAGTGTCCCATAAAGGTGTTGACTGAACGATGCTACCTGGAACTTCAGCCCAAAGTTCACCTGTTGTCTTGAGCGCACTGATTTTCTGCAGCAGTTTTTAGTAGATGGATTCCTAGTACTTTAAGGTCAGAATCTAACATGGAATAGTAAAAAAATTTTGATGATCCTAAGGAATTCTGAACATATTGTTAAGTCAAAGACCACATTTTTTCATTGTATCCACCAAGAAAGACCATTTATTCATTTAGATTCTCACCACAGTGGTTCATTTGTTATTTTTCTTTAGGAAAAAATAGAACTGATTATTGAATTCTTTAAATCTAAAAAAAAAAGCTAGAAAAGAATCCTAAAATAAAATATTATGTTTACTATTTTCTTGTTTTTTTTTAAAAAAAAAGCAAATTATGTTACAGCAATTATTAAAGACCCTGATAGGCCACATTTTATTTAGTTTTTACGTAAACAAAATAAAATGCCCTTCCATATTGTTATGTGTATTTTTATCGAACCACATTGGATAATTGTCAAGTTATACAGCGGATTATGTGTATTTTATAAACATGCTCCTGGTACTGTTCTTAACTATGGTAAAAAAATAAAAAAATAAAAAAGTCAAAACAAGACAAACTCCTGACCTGCCACTCTCCAGTTAGTTGGCTTACTGGAGACGGAGGCATTTCTTTCTCCCTTTCTTGTGCCCTGGCACCCTTCTCCCAGGCAGAGCTGTGCTGAGTTAGGCCTAGGCGTCTCTACTGAAAGGCTCGTCTTGGCTGTCCTCCTGGCTCATCTCTACACGGGCACAGCTGTGTGGGGAAGCTGCTGGGGAATCATTGAAGGGCTTAACCTGTCCTCCTGAGGTCTTCCAGGAAACTAGAGAAAGGGAGAGAAAGGAACCATGGTTCAGGCCTTTAAGAAAAGGTCAATTGTATTTATAAATTATTAGTTTTCTTGTTGCATTCCTATTCCAGTAGCTACTGAGCAGCAATGGAATATGGGTGTGTGTCTGTGCTTAAAAGCACTGTTACTGTAAGTTAAGTGACACATGGTTTTAAAATCCTAGCTTGGCATTTTAGGCTATATAGCGTCTTAGATGTACAAACTACATTGTAGAGGAATTCCTCAATTTCTTTTATCTCATTGAAAAAGTACTGGTGTATATTGTCCTTCTTAGAGAAAAATAGTCTGTGGGGAACATTTGTAGTGCAGGAATATTTATGCACTTGTGTGGATACTTAAGGAAGTAATTTTTTATTAGTTCTTTTAACTAGATTTTTAAAAAGTCATGTAAATACACCCTTTCTGCTTCAGGGATTCTTACCAGAATCCAGTTATTATCCTGCCTGTCTCTTGTTAAGTGTGCCAGAAGGGTAGAGTCAGGTCTTTAACATATTTTGGGAAGCTGGCTGATGCTCAGTGTGATATGTGTAAGAATTAAACATATGTATTGCCCCTAACAGCTTTTGGGATAAAGAAAAGGAGAGGCAGAAGAGGGGAAGCAGGAGAGAAAGAAAAGCACTTTTCATAGGATGTCCTTAATGCTCTCATGTTTAGTTGCATGAAAGCCATGCATTCCTATGTTATAAACCTTGATCACTGAAGTGACAGGTCTTAGGTATGAGAAACGAGGTGATACAAGCCATAGATGTTCTGAATCTATCCTAAGAAATCCCAAAAGAATTAGAAGAAACATGATAAACAGGACAAAGTTGCTTGTAACAATTATGTTTATTTAATTTTCCTTGAATGCTTTCCATCTATATAGTATATTTGTTGGTTAAAAATTAGTGAGCATTTTCTGTTTGGGGTATTTTGTATCACCAATTCCATTATACTGATTTTAAAAACTGACATTTTTCTACATGGGATAAGTTAAACTAGTACAGTTAAAAGGGACCTTAGAATATACTTTGTCCAGCTGATTATTTTTTAGGTAAAACATAAAAAGCTAAAATACTCAGTAGGTTAATTGACTTATGCAGGCCCCTTTGACTATTATTTGAACTGGATCTAGAAATCAGAGCCCTTTGCTGGTCTGGTACTCCATCTGTTGTCCCACCCACTGACTTTCTGAGGACCTTTGGTGGGGGGAGGTCCTTGAAGGCCAAGATTCGTGTGCATATGAATTAGAATTGCTATTTGCCTGATGAGTTCTTTTAGTATTTTGAACATTGGGTCATTTTCCGCATAGCTTTTCAACAAAAACTCTTAATATAATGTTGCAAGTTAAATTCTCATAATGTCCTATTTATTGATGCTGTTAATGATTTTTTAGAAACCCAGCCAATATTTTGTATCACCCCATTTGTACGGTGGTTTGCAAAAACAGCTACTTTTGTCAACAAGTACCTCTCCTGGGACCTTAAAGTAACATACTTTTATCTGAGAATATTAGAATTGGGACTAGCTTTGGGGTTCAGGTAGCAAGGCCTACTATCTGATAGAGGAAGTCCTTCTCAGTATCCCAGCTATGCGGACATCCAGCTTCCTCTAAAACCTTCTTATGTGAACACATTCACTTTCCAGCAAGGCAAGGCACAGAATAAGCTTACTCTTCTTTTATACAAGTTCCAAATTGTATGTTAAGCTGTTGACATATTCTAACGTGCTTTGCGTGGCCAAAATGTACATCTTGACCCAAATAGACATCAACTATATTGAATTTAATGTGCACCAAGAATTCATGTCTTCTCTCTACTCACATGAGTCTTTCACAGATGGAACATATGGCATTTGGAGGTGAGTAATTCCTTTGGTGCTATTTTTATCTTAACTAAACACACCCAGAAGATCTCTGTATTGGGCCCACATCCTTGTGAGTAATTTTTCTTTTCTCCTTTTTTTCTTTTTGTGTATTTTTAAATGATTATCAAACTTTACATTTGTAATGAAAAATACGTTTTAGTCTGTATTCATGATATAGGGGGTATATATTTGTGCTGAATACCTGTACTCATATTGAAATCAATCAGATACCCTCTGTTTGGTGGACAAAGCGCTCCAGAGTAGGAGGGAGGAAGCCTGTGCATGGAGGAGAGAGGAAAGGCAGGAGACTCCTTGCAGTGTGTGGGCCCCAGGCACAGGCCCCAGGGCACCAGTGCTGTAGTTCTAGGCTGTGGGTTCTTGCAGCAAGAAAAGGACTAGAATCATGATGAAAACTCAGATGGGCTAGTTTTTGGTCTGGTACCCTTGAAAAAAATTTTTTTTTTAATTTTGAAAATGTGATTCTTTGGTTATTTGTATTTGATAGTAATAAATGCCAAAAACAAAAACTAGATTTTCCCCCCATGAGAGTTCCTACCCATCAATAATGTAACTCTTATAATATGACAAGGAGTGGAGGTGAGTTACGGGGTCCGATGCTACATCAGTGTCTCATGTGGGGAGGGATACTACTTCCCAGTACAGGGCACTTCAAGCCCAGGAGACAGACTCACTGTCAGTCTCCTCAGTAGGCTGGTCTAATGCAGCAACAACCCACGCATTTGGAAGAACAGGACTGTGAGTGGGTGAATTTGGGTAGAAGACATTTCACTTAGCATCACTCATGTGCATACCACTCTGTGCTTCTACTTTCTGTTCTTAGTTAACTTACTTTAGAGGGGAGTACACAACTTGTCCATGCACCTTGGTGCCAGAGGGAAACCCTCCTAGTGGCATATAGTCTGTGATAATTACCTGCCTTTTCTATTTGAAGAGTTAGAATTTTATTCTTCTGTCTCAACTATTATATATTACAGCCAAAAAGCTTTTCTGAAACATCCAACTGTATGGCCCAGCTTTTTGGATTTGTGGATTTAAACAATACCAGCAGTTAGGTCTATGGATGTGTAGAAATTTAGTTGGATTTCTCTCTTTTTTTTAATTTTAGGAAAGGGTCTGTAGGGTGTTCAGGGTCTCACTACTAGTTAGATTCATAGTGATCGGCCTGTTTATAGCCTCCCAAGAGCTGGGATTACAGGTGTGCACCACCACGCACAGTCTCAATGCACCCCTGGGGCGGGGCTGGCATGGCAGGCCCAGGGATTGAACCCCTGGCCTTTTTAATCCCTGGATTTCTCTTGACACACCAAACATTTTAATCTCCGTCCTAGAAACTGTTTGATCTGGTTACAAAATATTATTAAACTGTGGATAAATTAAGTATATCAGTCATATCTTAGGTGATAAGAGCTAAATTATTGGGTTTTTTTTCTTTAATCTTTTATGTGTCAGAAACAGGCTGGTGGACCTTGTGTTTGGCTACTTCTAATTTTTTTTTTCCTTTAGCAAATACAAAGTGAATATCCGTAATCTAAAGATGCACAAACTAAGGTGCTCCAAAATCTGAAACTAACTTTCTATACCTGACCTTGTATGAGAAGGTCACTATCAAGATAGGCACACTAAAAATAATGTATTATGTTAATTAAATATTGTTATTTAGTTATTTAAATATTGTATTAAAAGTATTGCATTAAGCCTATTTGTATAAGGTATATAAGAAACCTTAATTGAATAGAATGCTTAGACTTGGATCCCATCCCCAACATAACTCATATTTATGAAAGTATTCTGAAATATTTTTCAACCTCTGAAATCCAGAACATTTCTGGTCTCAAACATTTGGATAAGAGACACTCAACATGTTGTAATAATGTGCTTGAAAGACCTTATTCTAAATGCTGCAGATACACGTATGCAGAAGGCAGAGAAGGCTCCTGTCGTAATGGAACCTGCAAGCTCACGGAGAAATAGAAAATAAAAATGAGTGGTAAGTGCAGGAAGGAATCAGATCAAAGTTGTGGGATACAGTATCACAGGTCATGAGAAGGATATTCTAGCTTAGTTGTTCTGTCTCTGAGAACAGGCTCTTAGGCTAGACTCATTGAAGAGACAGAGTTCTTATGTGAAGTGGGTAAGAAAGGGTGGTGAAATCCTCTAGGGTTAGAAGTGTGTTTATTCATTCTACTATTATATTTGCCATGACATTGGTAAATTGCTTGTTGTTTCAAAATTCATTTGTAAAATCAGTTACATCTTACAACATTTCATAATATTTTTCTTCCTAGGAATAAAGTGCTAAAAATAGGGGAAATGTAGACTCAAAGACAGTCCTGATCATAAATTTTTTAATAATATTTTAATAACATTTAAAATACGCTGGTGTCCAAAGGGGACACGGTTAATAGTGAAAACATGTATTTATGAAAAATATAAGGCAGCATTGCCATTCATAAATATGTCTTCTCCTAATCTAACATCATCACCTTAGTCATTATTAAAGCAGGATGGTATTTTGGGAAGACAAGAAAATAGTTTGCTTTGCCCTTAGAAAATAGTGTCTGTTAATGTGTCAGTCTTCTCTTGAGTTGAAATGCCGTTGAGCACTACGCCTAAGAGTGTACTTGCCATCTAATCAGACCATTAAAATTACTTTATCACTTATTATTTGTTTTTCATAGGATAAAAATATGTCAGATTTCACCCTATCTTTAAAATTCAGCATATTGTTGAGATATTTAATGGCTTGCTCATGTTATAGGAAAGATTATATGTCAGAGAAGTTGCTTCCAGAGAATAAACAAGGTAGTACAGAGCCTTCCTACTTACAGCCCTGGCCATTACTATATTCTGTGCTCTAAAAAAAGAATGGGGACCCCATACGTTATTATTGTTACAATGTTAGCAATAGATAACCAGAGAATTTTATATTGTTTACTGGAATATTGCTATTTTCTCTGTCAGTTACTATTTGCTCAATGTAATTTTCAGGATTAATGTTTTATATTTGGAAATACATACAGTGTAAGATAAAAATCTCATAGCTTTCTGATTTTTTTTTTTTTTTTTTTTTTGGTGTAGTACTGGGAATTGAACTCAGGACCCTGCGCTTGCAGGGCAAGTGCTTATTCTATTGAGCTATCCCCCGGCCCGCTTTCTAATGATTGTAAGAGCTGCTTTCCAAGAGAAATGCCTAAAACAACAACCTTTAAAAATTTAGGCCTAATTTCAGGACAGTGACAAACACTTTCTAAAAACAGGTGCTGCTGATTGCTCCTGAACTGATCGTGTGCTTCTGTGTTGTGTGTCTGTCTGCAGTGGAATGTGGCTCGTGAGTTTTCAGGCGTGGGAAAGAACATTTGATTTGTGGAGCACCATCTTTGAGATGAAACTAGGCACACATCAAATGTATCTAATGTAGAATACAGAACAGTCATGTGGCTATAGGTGATATTAAGCCAACAGTAGCATCCTGCTGATTCTAAAAGTTAGGCACAGGTTACAAATAGCTTTAGGGGCAGGTTTTACAAGTGATTGCAGTTGCCCTTAACACTTGTTTTTGTAAACTGTTTCTGCATGTGACTGCAAGTTTTTAGAAAACATGAATATAGATTTATACTTTGAAAATGTTTTGCTTGGTACCTTTCACTCTGCCTTTAATCATGACCATTTTAAGAGGATATCTCTCAAGTTTTGGGGTGAGATGCATAGGTGTTTGATAGGTAGTTGTAAATGTCCCCTTTATTGATTTACACTGGCACATTAGGAGGTAGAATTGAGGTATTCCTAGCACTTGAAAACTGTGGGATGTGACTGGTTTTATCTACTACTGCTAAGGTTTTACTATAGGCAGTAATACCTCTTTTACTCTTAAAACTACCAAAACTTTGTGTAATGGTAGTTTTACTCTTAAACTACCTCTTTTACTCTTAAAACTACCAAAACCATTTGAAAGATGCTAGGCAAGAAAGAAATATTAAACCTAAGAGCCACTGGACCCCTCAATCCACCTCTGACTTTATGTATTAACCCCAACAATATGATAATACGTGGTGATTTTTTAAGGCTTACAGAGAGAAAAAAATCTAACTGAAGATTGCATAGTCAGCTGAAAACAGAGCTGACATTAATATTTAAGTCTGTGAACTTGGTGCGTTTTTCATCTTCTTTTCCCTATTCCCTTCTCGTGGCTTCAAAGACTGCCTCCTGGTGAAGCGACTGCTGTGCTGCGCTCTCCCAGGGCTGTACCTGGGACGCGCGCGCGCGCGCGCGTGTGTGTGTGTGTGTGTATGTTCCTCACTTACTCCACTCTTTTGCAATCACCTATATGTTTGGCCCTCATATAAGCACTGTATTTTCATCTTTATGTTTTGGCCTGTGAGACTGTGTGGGCTATCAGAAGATGTTTCTTGCTTGGGAACCTGTGAAGGGTGCTGATTCCTATGTGCCACCCACAGGAATCTGTCTCATTCTGTTACAGTCACTGGTCCCATATCCAAAACAATTGTGAAATTCAGAACACTAGTCCTCTGCCCCTCACATTTTGGTCTGCCATGGCCATCCTTCTGATCCTGCCCCTGCCCTGGTACTTCCTCCATCTAGCAAGGGGGAGCACAGCGCTTAGTATTAGAAAAGCTAAATGTAAAAAAAAAAGAAACAGCAGGGTCAGGAGCAGTTTTATAAGCTCACCTTCTTTTCCTCCTCAGATAACTGTTACAAAGCTCCTGACTCTTGGTCTCCTGAGATTAATGTATACCTGGTGCTGTGCTAAGCACTTGAGACGCACTATCCCATTTAATTCTCCTAACTCTATGAGACAGATATTATTACCTCTATTTTCCAGGTAAACTGGGGCCAAAGAGCTTAGTTAATGTTCCCAATTTCCCAATTAGCTAATCTTTTAGATGTTATTTGTGAGTACCAATTTAGCTTTGGTGTGCACTGAGAGCTGTGTCCCCTGCGTCACAATACACAGGTGCAGTATTGTGTGTCTTCTCGTGTCACTCTTCAAAGGGACCTTCATGATCTCTACCTCAACCCTCCTGACAGCTTGGTGAACTCCTGAGTCAGCTTGGCCGTGACTCCATGTCTCTTAAAGTAGAAAATGAAGCAAATGCAGCTCCTGTTGGGACCAACCATTTTGTAATGAGATTAATTTCCTTCTCAGTCCTGTTCAGGCAGTTACTTTGAACTCAGTTGTGCTCTGATCAGAACAACTTGCCCTACATTTTTGATGACTTTGCTATTGTTTTCTTACTGAACCTGAAATTAGAAGCCGATGTTTATAATCTACAACATATTCAGACGAAAGACTTGTGGGTTTATGTCATCAAGGTGGGCAGGGCTAGGTAGAGACCTTGGCAAAGCTTTATTATCTTCCATTTACAACTGAGAAGCCGAGAGCTGTGCCCCACCAGGCCACCTGAATGCTGGAATAGGAGTGCATTTTGTGCTTGTGAGACTGAACAGTCAAATTATTAAAAGTTAAGTAGTACAAAACCAGTGCATCTGTGTGAACACAAATGTGCATGTGGTTGTAAATCTGTCTTGAAAACAGTTCTCTCAGGGGTTCCAATAAATCCAGAATTCATGAAAATTGGAAAAGGATACAGGAGGTAGTTTTTAAAATTTATGTTCTCTATAAGTAAGTCATATATAAGTCATATCCTTCCTTCCCTAAGTAGAATGAAAACCTACATATCAAATATACTGATAGGCAACATTTCTTAAATAGAGTGAAATTATTTACCATAAAATATTTCAAGTGAATATTTTTGTGATTGCTGAAAACAGTGGTCAAGGAAGTTTGCTGTTATGGCTTGTGTTAATGCAGTTTGAGCATGGACTTGGCCAAGTGCTCTACATATCGTCTTAGGATTTATCTCAGATAATTAAGCGCTTATATTTTATTAATGTGTTAGGGACTTTTTAGATTTCGATATGATAGCAAACCTCAGACATGATCCTATGTTGTTTGAAATTATTTAATGCTATGAACAAATTTTAAGCTATGCACAGAAATATATTGGTAAAGTGAAGAATCAGTTCTTTTGCTTTTGTTAAAGGATGTGGTAACAATTTTATCAGGTTCTTTATAAACTGCATTCTACATTTCTTTCCTCAGAAATCCCATATATTCTAATTATCTACATTTTCCTCTCCATCAAGCCTCAGTGTTACTCACTAGGCTCTGCAGTTCCCCTCTGTCCTCTCTGCCTGTCCACATATTGGTGACATATTCTTTCATGAGGTGTCCAGTTAGTTCCCTGATAAATCACCAGGGCCTTCAAGTATTTGTCTTCTCCTGACACTCGAGCCTTATTTGTGTGCCAGCACTCAACTTTCACTCCGTGAGACCATCTGTGTTCTCCACTCCTGCTTTCAGGCCACTGAAATTACTGGAAGGAAAAACTGTCTAACCATGATGGTTGGCCGCTTGACAAATCTGTGAGTTCCAGCTTTAGCTGGACCCTCAATACCAGTCATCTGTCATTTATCTTTATCTGCAGTCACTCTCTTTTCTTTTTCCTGAACAAGAGCTCCCATATTTCAGCTTTTTTCTCCTCCTGTCCCTTCTTATACACAGTGTCCACTGCAGATATGGAATGTTTGTGTTCTCCTGACCCTACTTTCCTCATGTTCTCCCATCTTTCAAATACAAACAATTCCATGTGCATAGCTCACATTCTCGTATCCTTCTATGTGGGAATTGGCTCAGTTAATGACATAATGATTGAATGATACCTCCTGGCCTTCAGGATGCCCCATGGCATTTCATTGAAAGGGAAACAGCGAAGACACCAGTGATCTCCTGACTAATCCTTCTTTAGCTCTGCTGATCTTTCAAGAGCAAGTGGCAGTTGGTCTTTCTTGTGGGTTTTGAGTCTTTTCTGTCTTGGCTTTAGGCCCACATGCCTCTTACTTCTGCTTTGATCATCTTCTTGTCCTGTTCCTTTTCTCTTTAACTCTTTGGATTTCCTGGAGTTTATTACTGACTCTTTGTGATTTTTCTCTCTCTACATACTTGTCCTGGGAAATATCTGTCACACTATTCTTCGTGCTTTAGTTGTGTGTGTGTGTGTTTGTTTGTTTTGTTTTCCAGTACTGGGGATCAAACTTGGGACCTTGTGCTTGCCAAGCAGGTGTTTAGGCCACTGAGCTGTCTCCCCAGCCCTCTTTGTGTTTTAGATGCCATAAATTAACTGAAGTTCTATCTTTTCACCTGTCACATGGATACTCTAGTGTTTCCAATACTGAACTCAGTATCTTTGTCTACTACTCTAAACCTGTTGACTAAATTTTTCTTCTCTTTTTTAGTTAAAGGCATTGGCCTCTTCAAATAAGACATCTAGGAACTTCAAATTCATGCCTCACTCCTTATATTCTCTAAGATTTTTCCTTTGTATTTTAACTGCTTCGTTTACTTCATACTTCATCTTTGTATTCTTTCTGCACTTGGCTAGCCCATAATTAGAGCTTAATAAATGTTTGATTTTATATTATTTCACACCAAAGTACAGACAACTAGAGTAGAGCTGGATATGTCTGCCTTTAACTTTGATACGTATATTAATGCTTAGGCCAAGTAGGAAGATACTTGGCAGTTTGTGATGCCTTGAAGCTAGCTTATTTTTTCTGGAGTAAAGCATGCTGTTAGAGCCATAGTATTCCAATTTATGATTTGACCTTGTTCATTAAAAGCTAAGTGGGCAGCTTGAGTCTCAGGGACCTGTACAGCTGGAAATATTAACTTGGAGTTGAGATTCAACAACCATTGATTGCTCAGTCCAAGTAGTTTAATGTTGATATCTTTTGCTAAAATGAAATCAATTGCTTCTGCCTGTGCATTTTTATTAACAGGCTTGCTATTTGGCCTAGAATAATGAAGTAGAGTGGCACATAGGGAACATGAATTGTTTTCTACGACCTCAAAATGTTGATTTAGCAATGCACAAAGAATATCAGAGGAAGACCAGTGGGAAAGGCAAGAGAAGTAATGAGGACATTTAATTGGCTCTAATTAGTAGCTTTATGTATTGCTTAAATTTAATATCAAAAGAAATTCTGTCTCATAAGAAACTTTTTAGTTACAGTGTATTGACAGAAATGGATAGAATTTGCATGGTTTTTTTTTTTTTTTTGGTCATTTTACTCCATTTTTCTGTAAACAATCACTGTATGCTATTGCAGAGAATAAATTACCATGAAAATATAAGAGGTTTGCATAACTTTTAAAGGAGTAATCAAGATAGTCATGTTTAGAGTACAAACTTCAAATTGAAGGGCACATTTAAGTAGATATTAGAGAAGGTCTTCACATATTTGTAATTAGAAATGAATTATAAACTATTCCTATCTATTTTTTCAGTAAAGCTTGTATATAATATCAATAATAAGCATTGCAGTAATGGTGGTGGGGTTTTTTGCAAATATTTCTATTGATCAATATCTATGTCTATATTAATAGACATAGATATTTCTTTGTTGTCCACTTAGGACCTTGCAAGCCAAGTAATCAGCTGCTATTGTCATTCCTCATTTTACTGATGAAGAAACAAACATTGAAAAGTTAAATGGCTTATTCATGCATCACCCGGCTAATGGAAAGTGTCACACTTCCTGATTCACCTGTTTCCAAATCTTATGGATTTTTCACCTCTGCTGAGTGAACTTTTAGGTCTGTGAAACAAATTAATTATTTTACTTATTCTCCTGTGCTTGGCATGTAGCAGGTACTCAGTGTATATGTATTTGTAAAATATATAGTGGTATAAACTACAATGGAATTTCAATTCAATCATTTTTGCTTAAAGAGTCTTCCTACTCAAATGTCATATTTTATCTATGTAATAGAATTATGCTGCAAAATTCATTATAATAAAATGGCCTTTGTAAATCCTATAAATAAAACAACTGAGAGTTATCTTGGGAAACATAACAAATAGACAGAGGATGAGTATTTTATTGTTAATCAGCTGTATTATTTGTCTACTGCTGCATGACAAGCTATCCCTAAACTTACTGGCTGAAAAGTAAACATTTCTTATCCAGTAGTTTCTATAGGCCTGAAATTTCAGTGTAACTTAGCTGGGTCTCTGGGCTGCCAGCCTCCTAGAAGATCGTGGTCAAGGTGTATGTGTAGCTTGCAGATATCTTTAGGTTGGAGTGGGGGGAATCCCTGTCACCATGGCCACAAGCTATTTGCTGAAGATATCGGTTTTGGTTTTGGTTTTTTTCCACCTGGAACTTCCTGTGGAGTATCTGAAACACTTCATCTGTCCTACCTCAGGTGGGCCAAATACAAGCTAGAAGGCATGTGGGGCAAAAGCCACTCTCCTCAAAACTGAATCTTGGAGCTGGCAACCCATAGCTCCTGCCTTTCTTTCAGCAACCCATAGCTCCTGGCTTTCTTTCGTTAGAAGAATGTCATGAGGTTCAGGTAGCCTGTAAGTAGGAGTATGGAGTGAGTTATACCAGCTTGTGAACACTGAGAGGCCAGAGTCACTGGACCACCTAAGACTGCCTGCCACATTTGTAATAAATATTATGGCTGAACTACAGCAAATCGAAAAATTAAAATCCTGAAAGACAAGCCTTTGCCTTTTCAAGACATTTTAAGGGAAAAGTTTTGAAGAGTCAAATCAAACCAATTTTAGCACAGAACAAATTAAGAAAGGAGCCTCAGGGATTTGGGGACCCCAGGTTGAGCAGAATTCTTTTGTTTTCCCCTCTGACACTCATCTCTGCTTCCTAACTTGTTTTGAACAGATTCTACCAAACTGTACTTCATGATGATTCTTGTGGCCAAGAGATAATGCAGTGACACAATAGATCAGTTTTGGGCACCCACGTAGCCTGGGAACCTGAGAGAAAGGGACAGGTATAGATATCTCAGTTGTATAGGCTGAAAGAATGAGAAAGAAAATTCCTGTGCTCTTATCTCAATAAGTAGTCATGGCCTAAGCACCGTGAGCTACTACCCCTTTCTCCTTCCCTCTATCTATTCTATTCCATGCAGTTTACTACATGCAGCTATTTTAGTTCATTTAGGCTCTTGCAACATAATGCCGCAAACTCGCTAGGTTAAAAACAGAAATGGATTTCTCACTTCAGAGGGCTGGAAGGCCTAAGATCAAGGTGCCAAGGAATTTGGTATCAGGTGAAGAAAGTACCTTCAGTATGTCCTCACCTGTGATGCTGCTCGGAACTCTCAGGGTTTGAGCCCTGCCACCCCAACCTTATTTTTTAATACTATTGCCTTGAGGGTTAAATTTTATCATACAGTCTTGTAGAGCAGGGAACAAACATTTAAAACATAGCAGATGTGGACCTAAAGATGTACAAAAATGACATATCCTGTTTGGTTGGCAGGAATGGTTGAGAACTATACTCAACAAAAGAGACCATGCTAAACAGTAGTTTAAAGCCAGTCACGAAAGGTAAATCACGGTTTGATGACATAGGTATGTCCTATGGAAGCAAAGCGTCTTCGAAACCTTTCTGTGTCACCTTTAATTGTTAATGGAACATATATTTAGAAATAAATTCAGCCATGTGTCTAGAGCTTTCCCTGAAAACAACTTTATTACTATGTTGACTTACAGAAAACACAGGTGTGTACAGAGATAGTAATTGGGATCAGCTGGGGTTGCTTGGGGGTCAAATACAAGGCATCAGGGTCACTCATGCGTAAAATTAAATTGAGCAAGCTGCAGCCACAGCTTTCTGGTAGTAGCTCATCTGTTTCGTTGCTCTCTTCTCCCACTTTTAAGTATCTAAAAGATTCAACTGGAGTGGGGGTGGTCACTGTGGCTCATTCTCAGGAAAACATAGAATTATTAGACTGCTTTTGTGATTCAGTTACATCATATGAGGTTGACTGCAAAACCAGAGAGCATTTGTGAGGCCCTGCTTTGGTTTCTGGCCCTGTGGGTCTTTGTAGATTAGATTCATCCTCTATTGGGTGCTTCTTGGCTCTTCCTTTACAGGAGCCCAAGAGGACCTTGGGGAGTTGGTGTGTCCCAAGACTCTCCGCATTCTCCTTCCAGCTGCAATACTTTGCAGACAAGATATTTTGTGGAGAGGCTGCTCCAGCAATATTCATCCTTGAGTGTTTGTCGTTAGACATTGTGCGAGCCCCTGGGAAGGCTGAGAACAACGGAAACTGTTTTTGAGGGTGTGGTAAGACAGAATTGATAGCTGCATTTGGGTCAGAGAGAAGAAAGTGGCAGCTTGCCTGGCCCGGGGTGGAGGGGCTCTGCAGGTGAATTCACTTCCTCACGCTGTCCGCGGCCTTCCTGCTGCCTTCTGGTTGCCACGTGTCTGTTGTGCTGTTCCCACTGGGTCTGCTGACAACATACCCCGTGTCTCAGGGCTCTGACCACTGTTTCAGTGTAAAATCCTTTGTCGTCTCTCCATCCATTTGCTTATGGTCGCCACATCCATTCCTCTGATGGATTTTGGCTTTCATCCCTTACCTTTGCCCCCAAACTCTGTCTTGTTTTCTCAACCTTTAACCCCATCAAAAAAGCTATGCTAATAATTTAGGCTTAGTAGTAGGAGTCAATGAACAAAATAGCCTTCTTCTTTCAACTCACATAATGTGTGATTACCTGGTAATCCAGGTCTTTATGATTAAATTTTTTATTTCGGTTTTGCTTATTATTTCCAATGAATCCTGAAATAGTGGCATTTAGGCAGAATGGGAGAGCAAGTTATATCACTTTGCTACATTTTTAAAAGAAAATTCTGTGTAAATATGGATACCTCGATATGGGGAATGTGTAGAATACAGCCAGGAATATTTCTGGCATATCCTAGATGATCAGTGTTATTATTGGGAAAGATTATGAGATAAGAGAAGTCTGTGATTGGTAGGATAGCATTTTGTTTGTCACCAAGAGATGTTTGCCACAGGAGTAAAAATAGACTACATAATTATTGTTTTGGGCGTAGAAATGAAGGAAAGTATTATGTGCACTTAGTCCTCGTAGTTTTTCATGTTACATAGCTATCTACTTAAAAAGAAATTAGAAGAAATGTTTACCAATATTACCCCTTGGTGATTTGGGGTATTATGGGCTGCCTTTCTATTTGCCCCCTTGTCCCTCTATCTGTATCTATGGCAAGTTCACAATTATGGCATCTATATGGAAAGTAAATAGTATTTTGGGGGGCTGGGGAGATAGCTCAGTAGAACAAGTGCTTCCCTGGCAAGCACAAGGCCTGAGTTCAATCCCTGGTTCCTCAAAAAAAAATACTATTTTTGTTCTAACATTCTATTAACTCTGATAGATTTGGAACATGAATGAATTAAAAGGAAATGCAGCTTATAATGCATAATGAATGAACCTGTATGTCTTAAACATATCAGAGCTACTGTGGATTAGGTATTCGGAAAGAACATGAAGAAAATCAACTCCTAAAACAGGTTATTTTGCCAAATCAACTACTCTTTACTGCAGTACATGTTCTTATATTTATATTGGACTCAAAATAGTATTTTCTGGCATTTAAAGTATGAATTTTTACTGAGATTCTTCTTGTAGAACCTATCTTAAATCTCCATTGATAGGTAAAACTGAAATTGATAAGCTGGCCACAAATCTTTAACCCTGCTTATTGGGTTGTCAAGAATTTTACCAAGCAAATAAAGGTGGGTCAGTAAAACAGGTACTGTTTGCAAGGTCATTTCTCTGAGTGTTGAATTATTCCTAGACTTCTGCTGCTCTGAGCAATTGCTGCTAAGAGGAAAACATTGGGGTCTATTGAAGATGGCCTTGGTCTAATGAATGTGGTTTTTTTACATATAAATAAGTGGGAACAATTGCTTTGTAATCTAAAAATATAATACTCACTTGTTTTTTTCTATGACAGCATAATGATCAAGATACTCATCTTGGAAATATAGCAATGTGCTACCCAGCCAAAGACAAAATATTGCCCCTTTGTTAAAAATCTGGCTCTTTTAGAAAAATAACTAATTGAAATCTTGGCACCTCTACTTGATTTTTAACCTTGTCAAAGTATATTAACTTTTCTAGACATCTGTACTTTCTCCCTCTATAAAATGAATAACTATCAGACATATTGTCTCTTGTGGAGATTGTATCAGATCAGTGTGAATGCCCTTATTACAAGAGATTGCTGCTTGGTTACCCATAATATTAACTATTACTATTAATAGGAAAAGACAGTTTATGTATCAGGATACAGTGTCAACAATAAGTAGCAATTTAGTTTTGGGCTAATCAGATTTCTGAGCTGGAAAGTGGTTAGCAGAAACATGTAGGAACTAACACGCCCCACCATTTCTAACTGGTAATTAATCATTTCGGTCTTCACTTAAACTGCTCCAAGTATAAGACCTTTGCTTTCCCCCACCTCCATCTCCCTAGGAATTTCATTACTTACAGTTCCAGGAAGAGGTGTGAGGAGAAAATTACCACCTACTTGCTACTGTGTGAACACTAACTGCTCTTAATTGCTCTCTTTAAGTTAGCTCTCTGTGTATGTGCTTGGGAGTCCTGTCTCAGTGCACAGTCTCACCATCCCTTTATCAATCATAAATTTATCTAATATTCCTGTAGAAAAGTAGACAGATTCTTCATGGACCACTTAATAAAGTCAGTAAAAAGTGAACACATCTATGTAACCAGAGTACAAGGCAGGAAATAGAACATGAAGAACACCTCAAGGTGCCCGTCACACCTGTTCAGTTACTGCCTTATTTTTCTCATTGCTGAGACAACATGTTCAATACACAACGTTAAAAGAAGGAAGGTTCACCTAACTTGCAGTTTACAGAAGTTTAAATCCATAGTCGGTTTTGGGGCGGGGGAGATGGCTCAGTAGAATGAGCACTTCCTTGGCAAGCCCAAGGGCCTGAGTTTAATTCCCGGTTCTGCCAAAAAAAAAATCAATCAATCAATCTATCAATCCATAGTCGGCTGCCTCTGAAGGTGGCATGGCAGAGGGGCATCACAGAGGAGAAAAGTCCATGGCGAGCAGGCCGGAGAGCACATCAGCCCTCTTTCTGTCCCTTGTATTTTATGCGGCCTACCTGCCCTAGGCTGGTATAGTGCTTACACCCTTAATCTAAGCCAAAACTGTGCCAATCCAATCAGTAGATTGATTTAGTAATTGCACACCTTTGATTTGAGCGCCACACATTCTAGATGCAGCCTCCCCTGAATATCTCCCCTGGCCATGACTGCATGAGGCCTTGGAAGCCATCCCTTTATCAATCATAAATTTATCTAATATTCATATAGAAAAGTAGACAGATTCTTCATGAACCACTTAATATAGTCAGTAAAAAGTAAACACGCCTATGTAATGGAACTGGAAGAAATGAAATTCCTAGGGAGATGGAGGTGGGGGAAAGCAAAGGTCTTATACTTGGAGCAGTTTAAGTGAAGACTGAAATGATTAATTACCAGTTAGAAATGGTGGGGCGTGTGTTAGTTCTTACATGTTTCTGCTAACCACCTTCCAGCTCAGAAATCTGATTAGCCCAAAACTAAATTGCTATTAATGTTTTTGTTTTTGTTTTTTGCGGAACCGGCAATTGAACTCAGGCCCTTGCACTTGCCAGGGAAGTGCTTATTCCAGTGAGCCATCTCCCTGGCCCCCAGCTACTTATTGTTGATGCTGTATCTTGATTCATAAACTGTCTTTTCCTTTTAATAGTAATAGTTAATATTATGGGTTACCAAGCAGCAATCTCTTGTAATAAAGGTAGTCACACTGATTTGATACGTCATGTTATTATAACATTAACTCTTACTGGAGATAAATTGCCAACCTAATTGCTGAGGCAACATCCAAGATTACGCTACATGTTTCTGAAGTTAATGTAAGTGAAATCATCCAGTAAAGTTTACATTGAATATACACCTTGCAATGAAGTTGTGGGGCCATAGTGTATACATATGTTCAACTTTGATAGTACCAAAGACTTTTCAGACATAGTCATAATCATTTATATACCTTTTCCTTAGCCCCAGGAGTGAACAAGTGTTCCATTTCTGATTATCTATCTTAAAACCATTATTCTCCAAATAGGCTGTAATTCTGAATTACACAGGTTTTCCCCAAATACTTGTACCTTCTATCTCAGGTGATAATTTCTTCTAGTTTGCCCACCATAGACCCTAAATCTACTAAATTTATGCCAGTTTTTCTTGCATACTTATTATTAATGTCCCTTTCATTAAAAATATTCTCCTGAGTTAGAGGGGAATGAAAATGTTCTAAAAGTAGATTGTAGGGCCAGTGAGATAGCTCAGCAAACCAAAACACCTCCTTAGGCAAGTGCAGGGACCCGTGTTCCATCCCTGGCACCACATGCCACACCAGCCCCACCCCCACAGCACACTGAGCCGGCCACAGAGTCTGAGCATGGTGGTACAAGCCTGTAATCCCAGTTCTGGGAAGGCTGAAAACAGGAGGATCACCATGAGTCCAAGCTGCATAGTGTGAGACCCTATAATAACCAAGTACATTAAAAACAATAATAATAAATTAATTAATTAAAATTAGATTGTTCTGATGTTTATAGAACCGTATAATTATCATAAGAAAACACTGAATTACATATTCTATGTGGGTGAATTTTATGGTACATGGGAACTATGTGTCAATGAAGCTGTTTTGAAAAATTGGTCTAGCTTGGATGATAAATGGTGAGTTTTTCCTACTTTTCCTTTTTTTACTATTTGCAAATAATTTTTTAAAACAAGTGGGAGAAAAGGCAAAAAATAAATGAATCTAGATGCTTCCTTTTGTCTGGAGGAGGCTTCCCCTGATAGGGCTTCTGAACCTTTTGTTCACAATAGATGCCATCCAGAACAACAATATAAAATGATTTTGTTACACTAGTAATTAAACTACTATTTTTGAAAGGTATATCAAATTTTATAATTTATTTTATGATTTGCCAAAAACATAGGTGACTTGTGCAATGAACATACCTTATAAATTTTGCTATGAGGTTAAATACTTAACACTAACATTGACTTGTTTGTTACAATTGCTGAGTAATAGGCCACCACAGACTTCATTAGTGAATAATAACCATTTTATCAAGTGCTCACACTCTGTGGGACAGCAATTTAAATGGAACAAGCAGAACAGGTTGTCTGCTTCCTGTTGTTTGGGGCCCAGCTTGCTGTTGGCTTGGGCCTCGCATAACTGTCAACTAAAATACCTACAAGTGGCGTTTCCTCCTGGCCTATTTTGGCTTCCTCACCACAGAGCAGCTGGGTTCTAGGAGGGGGCATTCCAAGAGGGCAAGGTGTAGATGCATGGCATTTTTAGGATCTGGCACATAAAATCCCTTTTATCACAACACGTGGAGCAAATCACAGAAATCTGCCTGGACTCAAGTTATGACCAACATAGATCACTCAGTAGGGTCAGTGTCAGGTCACATTGTGGAAAAAAAAAAAAAACCACATAGAATGGGAGATAGTGCAGGTGCAGCTTTGAAAAATATGCCTTCTCACTGACTAATCCCTATTGCTCCTGTCCTGTTTCATATGACTCCACTCCAGATAGTAGGATCCTTTTCTAGTAGGGAGTCATGGTTGAGCAGATTCAAGAGTTCACAGGGTTGAGGCTGTTCCATGGTGTCTGGGTTTTGCAATGAATACTCGCTGGCTTTTGGACTGGCCAAGTGTAGCAATGTTATCCAACTGGCTTGCAACACTCTCTAGTGAATCTCTATCATTTGGGGTTCTTCTGTTTTTAGATCAGACATCTCTTCTTTCTCTTGCACAGACTTTAATGTTGTTATTCTTTGTGGCTTGATCTTGCCCGCTTATGGCTTCTCATTTGTAAGACACATTGTCTCCAGGTTTGATGTACATGTTGTTCATGATAATTTATTTATTTATTTATTTATTTATTTATTTATTTATTTATTGGCAGCACCAGGGATTCAACTCAGGCACTTGCACTTGCCAGGGAAGCACTTATTCTACTGAGCCATCTCCCCAGCCCCGTCCATGAGGTTTTTAATACCTTGTTCTGTCTTTACCTGGGAAGGTTGCAAGACCCAAAATTATGCTGCCGCCAGCATCATCATCTTATCCCAATTAACCTGAATGTGCTTTTTAAAAATGTGAATTAGTTCATTGGTTTCTGTACGTGCTGCCTAAAACCCTCCAGCAGCATGCCGCTGCCATCAGAACCAAACCTAATGCCTCGCCTGCAGCACTCTTTGTCTTAGGTTTTCCTGCCTCGCTCTCAGCCCTCACGTCCCATACCTCCCTGGTGTCCTGGGCATGCTCCACAGTTACCTGCTTGTTGCTTGACTGTGTTTACCTTAGGGCCTCTGCCTGGATGACAACTTCTTGTTACATAAATATCGTGAAGGATTTGTCTTATCTGTCTGTAGTGGTTTCAAGTCATTCTCCACCATTGTTCTGCTCTCTTTTTACCATTGTACTTTTCATTTCAAGTGTTCTCTGCTTGTTGGTTTATTGTTTCCCCTGCAACAAATAATAATGTTTGCCTGCCTTCTTGAACACTGTATTTCAAGGGCCCTGCACGTAGCAGATGTTCAGTAACTGTTAGTAGGTCAAATGAACGGATGAAAGCATGAATGAAAAGTGAATTGCAAATACAAGTTTCCTGAGTTTATGAAAACTGTAATGATCTTTGAACTAATTTTTCTTTGGGACCTCAGTTTACTACAAAGCCTTTCTAGCTCCAGCTCTAACATTCCCTGAAACTGTGAATCTGTGACATTCATGAGGAATATACCTGAAGGGCCTTTCTATATCCACAGAATCACAAATATTAAACATAAAACTTCCTTCGTAAAGTGCAGTAAAGTATAACGGAAGAATTTAAGTGACCCCTTAATGGTCTTTGAATACAGAACTAAAATCCTTTCTGTAGCCATTAAAATATATTCAGCCACTGAAATAAATGCTATACTACCGCATTACACAAGGTTTTTATTTTTTATTTTATTTATTTATATTTCTGTATTTAGTACAGGGTCTACAGGGTGCACAGGGTCTCACTACATAGATTGGACTCATAGATATTCTCCTGTTTTCAGATTCTCCCAAGTGCTGGGATTACAGGCATGTTCCACCACACCTGGACGCCTTCACCAGCTCATCACACCCGGGGGCAGGGGCAGGGCTGGTGCGGCATGCGGTGCCAGGGATCCTACTCTGGTCCCTGCGCTTACCTAAGCAAGTGCTTAGTCCACTGCAAGTTTTATGTTTTTACTTTGTTTTCCTTTTTTACAGGTGATAAAATCTGCACAAATGTAACTAAAAAATACTGCCCTACTCAGTAATCCTAGGTTCATACCAGCTTCATGAATTGTTTCCCTGGGAAAAAAAATTCCAGTACCTTATCAAACATTTCACTTTCCACCTTTGTGTACCCCAAAATCTTCACTATATTCATTTCATTTAATTTCTACCATGGTGCTACAGTAGGTGGTCCTAGCTGAATTTCAGTAGAAATGGAGACTGTGGTTCAAAGAAGCTAAAAGTAAAACTTGAGTTTTATTCCAAGTACCTCTGTCTAAGCTCAAAATCTCTGTCATTCTTGTTCATGTGTACAAGACACTTTCTGAAGGGAGAACAGCACTAATAGAAATATGTCTAACAGACAAGTGATACGAACCATGAATTCAGTCCACTCCTGTGCTCTCATACTGTACTGTGGCCACATTTTAAAAAAATCAAAAGAAATAGTGAAATTAGTATTAAAGATATACTTTACTACACAGATAGTGCGTATCACAAATAATGTAATCTAAACATGCAGCAAATAGAAAATTACTAATAGATCGATTCATTTTCGGTTATACAGTCCTTGCAAGTTTAGTGCGTACTTTGCTTTTACAGTGCATTTTGATGCAGTCTAGTTTTGTTCCAAGTGCTCATTATCTGGGAGAGGCCAGAAGTTGTGTTTCTGTCGGCAACCAGAGCACATTTCATGTGTGGATGTTCCATAATTTACCATTCTCTGATTGAGACAGGCATTTAGATTGTTGTGAGTCTGTTCTTATTTTGAAAATGAGTATATTTTTAGACCTACACATCTTTGCATATGTATATAAAATTACAAATAGGATAATTTCCTAAGTATAGAGTAATAGATGAAGGGGTGTTTATTTTTAATTTTTTTACATACTGCCCAATTTCCCTCTGAAGAGGTTGTATGAATTTACATTTCGGTACACGAAGTATGTGAGACTTTTGTCCCTGTCACCACTATGGCGATTCATGAACAGTATTCTTTTGCCTCTCCAGTGGGTAGAGGTGTTCTTGTGTTGGCCTTAGTTTTCAGCAGTCATTCTCTGGCTCTAATTGTACAGTGTTGCAGATTCTACCCCACTCTTCCTGTTCTCGGTGTTCCCGAGTGGCTGTGTGCTTCACATCTTCTGTAAGATATAATCTCTGTGTTTAAATTGTCCGTGTTCTTGCATCTCATCTTTTATTATGAGCTTCTCAAGCTCAGGGCTATTCTAGTTTATATAACTTTCTCAATGAGCAGAACTTTACTTAGTCAGTATTATATAAGTCAGTATTATATTTTTGCCAATTACTGAAGAAATGACTTCTTTTTGAACTACGCTATATAATTTTGTCTTGTCAATTTAATAATTAAAATGACAGCAATAAATGTCAGTGAAACTCTTTGATTTATTGAATTACATGGTCTTGATTGCTAGCTGAAGCCAAATATGTGTTCCATCTGTAATCTTCAGGATGGAAACAGGCCATTTTATTTCTAATACTCAAAGTAAGCATTTCTGTAACTATACCAAAACCTTGTAGGAATAATTTGGACACCTATGTAGGAGACAGTAAAAGTGTGTAAGCCAGGGGCTCCCAGCTTAATCTGGTTCTATCTGGTTTAGCATCTTGGAACTGAGCAGCAGTTTCTCCTCTGTAGTCATGATCATCTGGCTGCCGAGGTTCCTGGGCCGGAGGCTATGCCAGCACTCAAGTTTGAGCTCTTGAAATGTGACTTGAGAATGGATTCGGACAGAGGCATGTTCCCAGCGCACGTGCATCTGTGGGGTGATCACAGGTGTCCCTCTTTGGAGATGCTGTCTTGTGTCTTCCTCTTGCATGCACCTGAACATATTAAGGGTGTTGAGACGCTCCGTGGTTCTCCAACTGATTTGACCACAGAGAACTCTCCTTTTCTCTTATAAAAAAATCTATCAGTATTTTACAGAATATGAGTTTTCTACAAAACACAGTAGGAGAGAAACAAAAACAATTCTTTCTCTTTTTGTTATTTATTTGTGCCAAGGGAGTGAAATTATATAAGTTTACAAATATTTATTACTGAACATATATATTTTAAACTACTATTGTCTGTTTATCCAGTGGA
Source organism: Octodon degus (assembly GCF_000260255.1). NCBI lineage: Eukaryota > Metazoa > Chordata > Mammalia > Rodentia > Octodontidae > Octodon > Octodon degus. The sequence continues at coordinate 3,108,560 of NW_004524623.1, read as the reverse complement.
GGATATTTGTACCATTTGGGGCTTATTTATTGTTGGTTGAACTCAGGAATAAATCCCAGATAAGTTGAAATTTTTCATTTAGTCATCTATTTTTAATAGACCACATCCTAGGACCAATTAAAAAGATTAAAGCTAACTTGAGGCTTTAGAAACAGCTTTAAAGCCTAAAATTCAATACCTGAAGAAAGTAATGATTTTTTGAGAAATAAATCTAGCTATTAAATTCTCTTAACTGAGTAATGCTTCTAGATAGGTGGAATGCTTCCAGAGGAATTCTTCTAAACCTTCTGTGTTGTCAAATATGCCAGCTCATGGCTGTTCTTGATTATATGTTAAATGATGGAGACTTACTTAACAGATAATATAAACTTTAATGTGTGCATTAAAAAAAAAAAAGCGCTTAAATGCCCCTCCTGCATTTTATGGCTTGTGGGGCAGGCATCTTGCTGTTCGACCGTCAGAAGCTCTCCCCTCACTCTGTCTACTCTCCCCATTTCCTTCTCTCTTTGTGCTCTTTTGAACCATTCACTCTGCGGCAATTAGAGCCTGAGCACAGATGCACCCTTTAATTTAATTTCACATTCCATCATCTGAAACATGACCAAGAGCGAGCTGCTTTTGGCCTTCAGAGTGCTGGGAAATCAATATGTTAATTTACGTCCATCTTTTAAAATCATCCCTGAGAGGGCAAGCCCCTCCTGCGCCATGAGCGGCTCGCTCTGCAGAAGAGGGTGGTGGGAGACCCAGCACCACGTCCCGGCACTTTCAGTGTTCTCTCCCCCCCCCACCATGTTCATCACTTGTGTTGTAAATCTATTTATAAATTAACTGTGTGTAACTTTGTACAGTTTTCTTCTGCTGAAAAAATGTTGTGGTCATTAGGATTCTAAGACAGCTTGGAATCCCCTATACATCCCTAGTGTATGTAGCTAAAGCAAGCCACAAATATTTAATGCACTGAGGAAGCAACAATACAGGTATAGTTCCCATTTTTCTGTGTTCTACTGGTATGCATTTGCATTAGTGCATCCCGTGCTTGGATTCCTTGTTAGCCTTATAATCCTATTGCTGATTCGTATTTAGATTGTGACAAGGTAAAACCGCCAGTGTTCTTCCTACATCAAATGCTCTAAGGTTAAGGTTACACCTTTCTACTTTCTTACATCTCTGCCATCAAAACGTTTTACATTAATGAAAGTATCTGCCTGCTGCATTCTATCTCTTTTGGTTTTATCGCATTGTTTGTACAGATGAAATGTTTATGCATTTTTATTACGTGTAGTATTCAGCCCATTCTCGAACTCAGTTGTATCGCTTCCATTTTGTGTTAAGTTTCATTTCTGTGTCTTTATGCAGTCAGTGGATAGAAATAAGCCGCGTGGCAGCTTTAAGAGCTCCAGTGTTCAGAACATTTTCACAAGCAACCATTATGTTACGTGAGTCTCCCTCCAACCTTGGGAGATGGATTTACCAGTCCTTTAGTGTCTTCTCCACTTCAATGAATGGTGAAATAGAAGCAGTGAGGTTGTTCCCTAGTCTCTCAGAGAGTGACGCTGAATATGGTGACACCAAACGCCACTCTTCGTGCATTTGGCTTTGTCCTCCTGGATATTATTCCATACTAATATCCCACTGAGTTTACTTTCAAGTGGATGTTTGCCCTACCTTTTGACCTTCAAGAAATATTTCTTTTCTCCCATTCTTTAGCACCATTCTAGTTTCCCATGACTGTGTGGCAATGAACTACTCTAGTTTTTGGATCATAATTTCATCTTGTGTCTTCTGACATAAGCCATTGTGTCTGAAAATTTGCATTCATAAAGTTGAAGCACTAAGCTGCTTGGTAAGTATCCTTTCACCTGTGACCTTTTCCCTGTAGAGGAAAACAATACAGCAGAGCACCTCCAGGCTTCTGTTTGGTTTTGGTAGTTTCTTAACATTATAGCATTTAGACTCCCACTTGGCCCACGGAGACAAGGGCAGTGATTTGGTCCCTTTCTTCATTCTTGCCTAAGCTACACCCAATATAATGTGAGCTTCCAAAAGTCCTGCTGATTGGTGTTTTAAGTGAAAGTTTCAGTAGCTGTTAAAATACCATTCCTGGACTCTCCCCCATCACCCATTTCGGGTGTGTTCCCCATTACTAACAAAGTTGCAGAAATTCATGCCAGTGTTCTAATTGTTTTTGGAAGTCCTTTGCCTACTTAGTCTAGAAAGCCCTGTTTCCCTAGCTGCCAGATTTGAAGGAAATCTCTTGCCTTGTGTATTTATGGCTCTCTTTTCACCCTTAATGCTCTGAGTATGGCTACCAGTTTGTCCTCAGGCCTAACCTGGGTGTCCAGTGGGTTTAAGAGTCAAAATAAGTGGAAATAGCCTTTATTTCCTACTTGTTCTCTATGTTTCCCAGGGCCTTAGAAGTGGGCTGTTGTTCTGTTCTTTCCAAAGCCTACAGGGGCCTCAGAAAACAGAGATTTTCTTTCTTAATTATATATTGATTTTGCCATGCTTTGTAATTGCTTATTTAAGTCCATCTCTTCTAAATTTCCCTCTTTCTATTGAAAGTCAGACAATGTTGGACTAGAGGGTTCTGTCTTTGTATGTCATAGTGTTGGATTTATAGTTTGTCTCTCCCATCTATGAACTACCTTAGACAATTCACTCAATCAAGCCAGCTCTTAGTTTCCTAAGCTACACAAAGGGGATGATATATCTGACCTATTTCTTAAATAACTATGTAAAATTTCTGTACTGTATTTAGATTACAAATTCTCAATAAGTCTTAGCTGTTTATTGCCCTTATATTACCATATTTATTTATAGCTTTCTCTTTGCCATCCAGCCCTTTTTATGAGTTATTTATGTAAGTAGTTCCTGTTTTCGTAAGCTGGAGACTCCGCTATAAACTATGGCACTTGGAGTGAGCCTCTGTGGAGTTAGCCTATTAAATCTGGGTCTTGGTTGTGTGTGGCCATGTCTGCAAGAACTTAGGCTCTTTTCAGACCCAGGAAAATAAGCTTTGTTGTCCACATCAGTTTTAAGGAAATTACTTTTTTCCAAATAAACAGCAGGAAACTCTGGTTTTGAGGTAGGTTTTGTTACCTGAAAATCCTTTGAAAAGCCAGGTCAGTGGAATAAGAAGCAAATTTGAGTGAGCCTAGGAATGGACGGGTTCTTTGAGAGTCTGTGCACTGACATTAACCAAAAATAATTTGCCTTCAAATATATTTGGCCCCCAATAAATTACAAATTTAAATCAGCCTTAACATGTACTTTATGTATCTGTAGCAATAAACAACACATGGACCTTGCTTCATGATATGATCAGTGCTTTGATTTCCTTTTTATTATGTATTCGTACAGCAGTTGCTACAGCTATGTGTATATGAAAGATCTTGTATGCAAATGGCTCAAGATATATATTTAAATATAGTTGAAACTTAATGCTGCCTTGTGTTGTTATATTTCATTTGATTATGAAATTGGACAAACGTAATGATGAGACTAGAAATATAGTCACTGAAATGGATGTCCTTTAAATATGTATTTTGTTCACGTAAGTGGGAGATTAGGAGTTCAAAAGATGAAGTGGACTGTGGTAGGGACTTTGGCATGTCTGTGAGCAATAATCTATAGCACATAGAAACTTTTGTGTTTTTAGTGTGAATTTAACTGATAAAGTGAGGACTACCTGTGTCATGAGACAAGGAGCATTCCTTGTATTGTTAAAAAAAATACAAAGGGAAATAAAACCACAATAGTCAAATTAAAACTGACCACACATGCATTCTGCTCATCCCTTCGAACATTTTCGTTCCTTCTTTCCCTTTCCATACTTCTCTGTGGCCTTTACATAAACCTCTTCCATTGTACCACCTCAGATTTCCCAGAGAACCTGCCTCATGACCTGGCCTCCACCCTGCTACTTGCCAATATCTTTTTCTGAAAAGATGAAGATTGTCTTCCCCACCATAGACAAGATCTGAGTCTCTATCGTGTCCTTGTTCTTGACAAGTATACCCTTCACAGAATAATCTTGGGTGTGACCTAGCTCTAAAAACAAAATTGTATAGAACTTTTGTTGCTGAACTTTGTACTGAATCATACTGTCCATCCAGGCATTCTTAAAGTGTAAATGGCCTGAACAATAATCTGACTTGAAACTATAATACAACTAAAGGGCTGTCTTAGTCCCTGTTAGGCCTTTGTTTAGTTGTTTGTTCTTTCATTTATTCCATTCTTTAATTACTTATTGTGGGCCCACTCTGTAATAATGAAATCAAAAGCTCATATTTATCAAACATAGTGCTAAGCACTATGCAAAGTACCTTAGGCACTCTTACTACTCACATTTCATAGTTGAGAAAATGTAGGTACAGATGCTTAATAATTTTGCTACAGCCATCAGCTGATAAGTGGCTATATTTTAATAATTATAGCATCCATCCCTTAGGCAACTTATCAAAATAATTTTTAAATAATAAATATGTTGAATACCGTATTACTTACTTTCCACTGAATGAACCCGAGAATGTCAACACCTAGGGGGGGAGAGGAGGCATCTTCTTTTCCTCATGCTGCCGTCTTTTTGTAGTTTAGGGATGGAGCCAGAGATGGGAGGTTGTTCATCCTGGGAGATGCAAAATTATGCTGCAAAGAGAAAAAAAGCATTACTTGTTAGCATGAACTTGCTATAAAGACAGATATTTTTCTTGAAGGGTGTGTTCTCAGTACACTGGAGACTTTTCTCAGGGGCTGAGTTAATTTTTCGGACACTGTGTTCTGAAAATGCCACCTGTGACCTTGTCCTGGGCCTACAGAATACCGCAGTGAAGGAGCCTCACCTCCGGGAATTGGCTCCTTGCTGCTTTCAGGTGGGGGCCTTCGGGGGCCTCTTCATGCCTCGATCATTCCAATTAGTAGGGGAGAACGGTTTTGTGAGTACACAGAAGAGATGGTGAAACTTTAGGAAGCACAATCACAGGATAAAGGGGACATCAGGATGAAATTTATAAGGTCTCACCTATAGAGAGAGAATCTGACTTTTACATCCGGAGTGAGGCCTAAGAATTCGCATTTTCAAAAGGCACAACAGGGTATTCTGATGACAGTGATTTGAGGAACACAACTCCACTAAGCCTGAATTAAAAGAAAATTTCGAGGTACACAATTAATTGTGCTGCTGAGTACATTTGATGCAGGCAGTGATCCTCACAGTAAGGGCCCCTGGGCAGTATCAGCATCACCTGGGAACTTGCTAGAAATGCCAATCTGAAGCTACTGAGAAGAAACTCTGGGAGTGAGTCCCAGCAAGCTGTCCTTTAGCGAGGGCTCCAGGTGATTACGATGCACCAGAGCACCCTGGCAGAACTTCATACCATTGGTTCTCAAAAGTAGCTGTGTGTTGGAATAACCGGGGAGGTTTAAAAACTGGGTCACCTACTTGAGATTCTGATTGGTTGATCTGGGATGTGGACTTAGCATAGTAATTTTGTTAGAGGCTTCCTGGCTAATGTAATGTGCAGCAAAATTTGAAAACCACTGCCCTGAAGGTCAAGTTACATGAGATTTTGTCTCTGTTAATGTGAAAACTCTAATACACAAGCACTCTTTCCTAGTCCCTAATAGTGAAATGGCTCTATATCAAGCAAATGATAAATGCTATGTAAAATAATGTCTAGCCAACATGTTTATTTTCCATGACACATCTTTATGTACATCTATGATATGAGCATGGAGAAAGATGAGTAGCTCCCTCCAAGCCATGGGGAAGTCAGTCAGTTGTAATGAGAACACACTCTTCCTACCATCTCTCCCTTGGCCTGTTGGCCAGTCCGCTGGGTTTCACAAACTCTCACATCATTAGCTAGCTGCTTCAGCTCCCTCAAGTGCATCATCCCTTGTATCTTTATTGCCATGGAAGCAGTTGGCAAGGTTGCAAGTCCCAGCCAACAAGATCTGCAGCATCTCTAGCTGCTTGTGGCTTTATGAAACATCTACTTGAGGAGAAATACTTTAGCTATTGGTAGTAATAAAAGATGTGGATTGGGGCAGGAAGTGCCTACAAAAATGAGTTTATATAAAATATTAATTTCAGTGAAGTTCATCAGAAAGTACCAGTAATTCACAAATGACATTTACTAATGGAAGATATCCTTACCCAGTTTCTTAGGGCATCTCCTGATTGAAGACCAGAAACAAGCAATACTGATCTACTGCCCCACCTCCACCTCAATAAAACATATAGCAAATAGAGCATTTAATCAGTGTCACTGCTTGTATAGTTCAGTGACTCTCACATTTCTCAAAGTGCTTCTTCAAGGACATAGAAATTATTACTCATTGCTGAAGCAAATTGATTTTACCTTTTATAAGCTTGTAGGATACCCAGAACTGACAGAATTATTTTGATTCTTCACCCTCCCTTCTTCCTGTCATGGAGGCTGTGGTTGTTTGAAGAAGGCAGGTCAAAAATGACTCGTTGCACCTCAACATTGTTTAAATGGGGAAAAACTGAGGGCTGTTACCTTGTTATGAAGCATTGCCTCATTCTGACATCGAAACATAGATGTTATAGCTTTGGTAAACAAAGCTTAGGAAAGGCAAATCAGCAGCCAGGGCCACCCCATCTTGACTCATGTAGAAATATTTTGCTTGTCTTTCACTTCAGTGATTATGTAACTTTCTCTCTTATTAGTTGGAATTTTTTAGCCTACTGTGAGAAATCATGCCTGCTAGTTCATTAATCCAGGGAAAGGTCAGTTATATTGATTAAAGATACTTTTCTAAACATGCATTGATTAAAGATATTTTTCTTCCTGCTGCTTGCTTGGAAGGCAAAATGATGATGTATAACATTGTTCTTTGCTGTTTAATTAGATGTATCAGAAAACTCCAGTGGCCTTAATCCTGTTGCCAATCTTTCAAAACAATAACTCTTTAGATGTTTCAGCAGCCAAGAGATAAATGCTGTGGAAAATAGTTTTTGTTTTGGTTTGTTTTTTTTCCTAAACCGTTTATTCTTAGGTGTATCTGAAAACCTCTTTTTCCTGCTCACTCCTTAGTTTTCAAATGATTTGCCTCTTTTGACTTGGAGAATTTCTGGAAATACTTATCAGTGTGAAGTGGTTTTATTTGAACAACATAGTGTTTAAAGGTACTTCTGTAGGGAAAAAAATATTTTAGACAATTTTCAGAATAAACCAAATTCTTGTATATATTGTATAGTAGGAGTAAGAATAAATACTGAAAATAACGGCCCATTTTTAAAACCCTGATTTTCCTATGAACATTACCTGGAAGTACAAGAAAGGTTTAGTCAAGGATGTATATGCAAGCACTATCTTGCTGGATTATATATTACCCTGTAATTTATTGTGTCAAAGTGCTCCCCATTTCATTGATGGGGAAATTAAGTGGATGATGTGCTCTTATTGCCTTTGGCCTTGTGATTTTTGAGTTATGATTTTGTTTGGAATTGCTTTATTCCTTGAAAAATATAGGCCAGAGAGATGGTTCAGTGGAATAAGTGCTTCCCTGGCAAGCATAAAGGTCTGAGTTCAATCCCTGGTTCCACCAAAAAAAAAAGAAAGAAAGAAAAATATAATCATTTGAAGACTTATCTGTCAACTTCGACTTTATGCACATACTTTGCATAATGTCATTTGACTTAAAGCCAACATTCCTTTATATATCACAAGTACGTTTGCTAGAATTAATGAATTGTACTTCACACTAATTATAAAAATATACTTTGGTGCCTGTTTTTTATTAAATAAGTGGATTATTAAGTATCATTTGATTTTTGTCAAATTGAAGGTCAATATTAAAAATGTCTAACTGTCTTTAAGCACAGACTTTGTAAGTTGACTTTCAATTCTTAGTATCTGAGCTCAGTACTCTTTTGGAGACTTTCCAAATGAATTAGGTTAGCTGATTTCCTGCATAATCATCAATCTTATCATCATTTAATTAATGCTGTCTGGTTCACCATGAAGTCAGTCAAGTTTTTATTAAAATCCATTAAAGTGTTGATGTATACAGTTCTGAATTTCCTGTAATTTAAAAACACTCAAACCCAATTTACTTTCAGTGGATCAAAAATTCTACTAGATAAAAGGAGGAATGAGAGTGATTCTTTTACCTATTTCTTTACTTTTACTCACACATAGTGGATATTTGTTTTATGGTGGGTGGAGCTTTCACTGAGTGCCTTTTCAAAACTCCTTGTTGAGAATGTGCTTTCATGTGTATTGAAGAGCATGTACAACCTTCCTTAAATAAAAATTACTAATATATCATTAAAAGATTTATAACTTCATGAAAAGATTAATTGTTCTTGGTCTTGATTGCTGATCTTTAATCAAAGAGTGTCAATACCCTAAGAATCGCCCATACTTTTTCATCTCTTCACTAGTAAGACCACCAAAGCAGGACCATTTCTGCTGTGCCTGATTCTTCACAGAGCAGCCATGTGGAAGGAATAGAAGCCCTGTGGGCCTGATAAAAGTGCTTAGAACACATCATAAAGGTGATCGAGACCCCGTGTGTGCTCCCAAGGCGTTCACACTCTGCTGGGGAACGCAGTCATGCGAACTCAAAGTTAAATAATACAGTAAGTGCTTTAGTGAAGGTGTGTGTGCCGTGTACCAGGATAGGATAAACAATGAGTGATAACTCAGCCTAAAGTGGCAGCCACGTCTCAGAAGAGAGACCAATGTGCAGGGATCTGAAAAATGCCCATGTGCTTTTATACAAAGTCTAGGGGTGCCCTGGGATTCCAGACTGGTCATGAAAAGGCCCTCTGATGCATAAAATACATTGGCCACCTCCTTGTTGATATGGAAAATTCAAAGACTTAGAGGTTCAATCATTTAACGCTTTCATTTCTTTTAACAATACACATTGGCTAGTGCTAATAACTCGAGCTGCCAACATTCACATCTCAGTGTAGGGGAGCTTCAGGTGCTTTCGCTGACCAGGTTTTCATAGTGGGAAGTAAAAAACAAAAGCAACAACGAAGGGTGTTCTAGAGAAGGATGAGTAATGGAACACTGAAAGTTGAGTGGTAGCACAGGTTGAAGGTCCATCATCCAAAACTCCAAAAGGCTTGAAAGTGTGACACTTTTGAATGCTGACATGATACCACAAAAGGAAAACTCCAAGCCTGACCTCGTGATGGACCAGAGTCAAGATACAGGAACACTAAAAATACTGTGTATGATGACTTTAAGGATATGTGTATGAGGAATGCAAATGAATGTCATGTTTAGACTTGGGTCCCACCCCCAAGGTATCTATCGCAGTCTGTGTCCATAATTAGTTAAAAATGTAGAAACAACCCAAAATTGGAAATACATCTGATCGCAAGAGTGTGGGGTAAGGGATACTCATCTGTACCAGAATAGTCTTGATGGTTCAAAAGTTGTGAAGATCAACTATGCCTACACATTGTTCATCTAAGGACATCCTAGTTTGGCACTCCCTCCCTCCCCAATATTTCCGTCTACCAGTCCCTTTTCTCCTCTTCCATCACATGCAGTATATCCTCCTTTCACTGAAATACAGTGAGAATACATTTTACTCTCACCATTTACAAAAGAAAACCCTCAGCCCATCTTTCTCAGGAGCCTTGTACAAAACATAAATATCATATAACTTTTGTTTCTAGTGTGTTTTCGCTAAGGCAATATGAACGAGTCAGCATAATCAACAGTGGAGAGGTAAAGTAAAACTACTGGAGAGTTTATAGGAGTGAGTGCTTTACCACTGGAAATGAGGATCAGCTATCTTAATGGCCAGATGGGGAGCAGGCTCCTTCATTGCCCTGTAGAGAGAAGTTATAATACCACACTCCTGGTTTTAGCTAAGATCTATTAAAACAGACAAAAACAAAAACATACAGCACGACGATGTTGCTCCTGACTTCTTCATTTACATAGCATGACACTGCAGAGAAAGACCTTGACTGGTTAAAGTGAAGTCATTTCAAAGACTGTCATGGATATAAATGAATATGAGAACCTTGGGAGACAGAACTGTCCATCTATAAAAGGCTGACTGTATTTAAGTGAAAGCTGAAGCCCATTCAAAAAGGAACAGTGCCTGAATGACTGTGAAGTCTTTCTCAAATTTAAGGGTTATTGAGTCTATTAAATGTCATCCATAGTTAAAAGAACATGCTGTGACTAGAAGCCTATCCCACCACTGAAAAAGTGTTCACTTTCAGAGAAGGGTAGATATGGCGCTCTGTCTTTCGGTCTGCACTTAATGAAACTGAGAAAATAATCTTTCACCAGGCACTGTAGTACATGTCTGTAATTCCAGCACTCTGCAGACTTGGGAAGGAGGATCACCATGAGTTCAAGGCCAGCCTGAGCTACATGGGGCAATAAAAATCACATCATTTTTATCCATTCCTCAGTTGATGGATATCTGAGTTGTTTCCAAGATTTAGCTATTATAAATTGTGCTGATCTACTCATGGGTGCACATATGTTGCTGTGGTCTGATAAAAAATACCCAAAAATGGAATAGCTGGGCCCAATGGGACCTCCAATTCTAGTTTTTTAAAGAAATCTCCACACTGTTTTCTACAGTGGTGTCACCAGTTTACATTCCCACCAACAGTGAAGAAGGGTTCCTTTCTCTCCACATCCTCATTAGCATTGTTACTCGTTGATTTATTGATGATAGCCATTATTTCTGGAGTGAGATGGAATCTCAGTGTTGTTTTAATTTACATCTCTCAAATGACCAATGATGTTGAACATTTTTTCATGTATTTATTTACCATTTGTATTTCATCTGAGAATTATATTGAACAAGTAAATGAAATCCAAAATGTACAATAAATACTGTGAATTGGAAAGAAAGTATTCAAAAGAAAAGGCAACTGTGATAAAGGAATGGAGAAAGGAAGGGAAAAAAATATATATATATATAATCTCCAGATAGTTATACACTTAGTTTCTCTTAATTCATTGAAAGGAAAGGTTTGAACTAATATTGTTTGGACAGTATTTCATGCCATCTTGTACTCTGAGTAACTAGTATGAAGATAACAGTATACAGTGTGTTAATTATTGTCGCTGTCCTACTAGCCTCTCTTGAAACTGTCATTTTTATTTTTTCTCTTTAAAATAAAAAATAACTATTATAAGTTCAAAGATAGATCCTATATTTATACCTATGAATATAGTTCCATTCTCCTAATGTATTGAGTAAGCATAATAATGGAGACAACTTCATAAAGTTACAGAAGGATTATATGTGTTAATTCACACAAAGCACTTAAAGCAGCATTGGAATTTAAAAGGCAAAATATAAATATTAGGTTATTAGTAGTATTTTTTCTGCTTTTATGTTTTGTAGACTTCTTAAGCTGCTCTGCTTTTCATAGATAGGAGAACTCAGCAGTAGTTTTATAGAGCAGACAAGAGAGGAAGGGTTTCACTCAAGTCCCAGTGATGCTCCTTCTTTCTGCTTACACTATATTCTAACACAAAAGAGAAAGAAAAGAAAAAACACAAGCTCCTTTCCCATCCCTCATCCTCTCAAAAAACCATGAAATTTAATGGATTTTAATGACTAAGCCTCACTGTAATCTAACACAAAAGAGAAAGAAAAGAGACAGCATAGACTTCTTTCCCATCTCTCATCCTCTCAAAAAACCTTGAAATTTAATCGATTTTAATAACTAAGCCATTTATAATTAC
>NW_004524623.1:3090768-3092412 GCF_000260255.1 Octodon degus | reverse complement strand
CTCTCTGACCAGGGATAAATGAAACCATTGAAGTATGTATGTAGCAAGAAACTTTCTCCATCACAAGTAAATTGGCTACATCCAGGAATCTCCTGGTTGACAGTTATGACTTGACACTTAAAGTAAAGCTCTTGGTTAACAAATATAAATCTACAAGTCAAAAAAAAAAAAAGAAATAAAAACTTTTGTATCTCAGAGTAGGAGGTGACATCATGAAAAGAGCAGAAATATGCAGACTCTCTTTTAATGTTATTTTAGTTCATTAGGTGTCATGTAAGGAGCCAAGTGCTGCACAGATGTTAGCCATTTATTTTTCTCAGCAACCCTTACACATGAGGAAACCAGGGAAAGAGAAAGCAACCTGTCAAGTTTCACACGATCACTGGGATGTAGCAGAGCCAGGATCCAACCCAGGAAGACTGCATCCTCTCTGCTGCACCCTGTTGGCTGTCTCCTTTTACTTTTGTTGTTCAGTGAAACACAGAGAGACTTAGGAAAGTTGAGGTTGTAACCTTCCAGCCCCAAGATTCCTTACACACCAAAAGTTCTTATAAATAATAAAAGAATGGTTGATGCTTTGCAGTCTCTACTCCCACTAAAAGCATAATGAACTCTGCTGCATGCGAGACTCCAAAGAAAAGCTATTCACAACAAACCTGTCTTAAAAGCTTTTAGTTGAGTAGGGAGAGGATGCGCAGCAGATCTAACTGACATCGTAGGAAAGCCAAAATCCTAGTTGGGTGTTGATCAGAGAAAAACCAAAATTGCATGTAGTTGAGAAAGAAGACCATGATTGTGCCTTCTGGAACCCTGGGGAAGGGATCAGAAGGATTGTTAATGTTCAAGGCTGAGCCAATGGTGTCTTCAGTTTGGGTGTAAGGAAAATATATACAGTTACAGAAATAAAGCAAAGCAAAAGTTGTAATGGAGGAGCTTGGCTCTAACCATAACAGGTGTTGGTTTGGATGCCAAGGATGAATGAATTTAATTTGGAAGACACAAGGGGAACCCAGGTAAATTATTGAGTAGGCATATGAAATGAAAAAGTTCTACCTATCAAGACATTTAAGATAGAGGAAAAGTAGGATTTAAGTAAGGCTCTGTGATGGTTTGAATCTAAAATGTGCCCCAAAGTCGCATGTGTTTGGAAGGTGATTAGGTCATGGGGAACATTATATTCATCAGTGGGTTCATCCAAAATAGGTTCCGTTAGGAAGCAGAGCCTGGTTGCAGTGGGTCACTGGAGTCATGGCCTGGAAGGGTGCATTATTGTCTCTGCTCCTCTCATCTTTGTTTCCTGGCAGAAGTGGAATAAGCAGCTGTCCTCTGCCAGGTCCTTTCACCATAATCTTTCTGCCTTGAAAACACACAGCCATAGATTGAATCCTCTAGAAACTGAGATTAAATCAAATCTCATCTTTAAATTATGGGTGTTGGGCATTTTGTTCTAGCAATGGGAAAATAACTAATATAGGAAATTAGTACCAAGAGTGGGGTTATTGCTTTTACTGTACCTGTTCATGTGGATATATCTGTTTATGAGTTTCATACCTAAATATGTTGTAGAGCTTGGTTCTGGTTGGAAGAGATACATCACTGTGAGTGTAATCTGGAGAAGTATATTGTTGTTTCTAGCTCCACCTT
>NW_004524623.1:3080748-3089778 GCF_000260255.1 Octodon degus | reverse complement strand
GACTTTATGGCTTTAGTCAAGTTTTTAACCTTGATGGCTTCAGTTATTATGTGGTCATGATTATATATATATATAAAACACGATTAAGTGAGATGGTACATACTGCTTTGCTCCAAGAGCTGAAAGGTTTACTACCACCCTATTATCCCCACCACCATCACTGTCACTCTTATCACCATCATTACCACCACTATTGAGACTCTTATTGCCACTTTAATACCTATAATTTAAAATGTGTGATGTAATGACCAAGTACTTATCAGAAATTATTCTCATGAATGTTATTATATGATACATGTCTGTAAACTATTTGTAATATCCAAGATATTCAGGACACTGTCATAACTAGAGTTTTCTAGAAAACTAGCTTGAGGCAAATACTGGAGTGTACATTATTTGCAATGTATAAATCCAGGTCAGTGAGGTAAGGAATAAGGGAAGGGAGTCATAAAAAACAAAACAAAACAAAACAAAAACCTATTGTTTGACTTCACTTAAGAAGGTATCTAAAGTAGTCAGACTCTGAGAATAGTGGTTGAGATAGTGGGTTACCAGGGCCTATGATAGTGGTATTCAAAGGACATGGAGTTTCAGTTGTGCAAAAAGAAAAAGTTCCAGAGAGCTGTTACCTAACAATGTGGATATAGTTAACCTTATCGGACTATGCATTTAAACATCATTAAGGTAGTAGATTCTAGATTATGTGTGTTTTCCCACAATTTGAAAAAAAATTGGGAGGATAAAAGGGAGGAAGAAAAGTAGTAGGAAGCAGTGGTTCAAGAACTGGCCACCCAGGACCACCAAGGAGCACAGCCAGTTGCTTTCCACTCACCATGTGGAATTTTCCTCGGACAGATGCTTCAGAATAGTGCCTAAAACAGAAGCGAGAGCACTTATCTGCTCAGCTCTCTTCCTTCTCTGTCTTGGGGGTTCAGACCGCAGGAAGTTAATTCCCCCACACTTCCAGTTGCATTGGGCCTCTCTTGCTGTTATGTGGCATGCCAGCCATGACATCTATGGGTGACAGAGCCAGAACTTCCTGATGTGTGACTGATGGGTCCCACTGACCATCAGCAGCTGTAAGGAAATGGTCAACACTTCAAGAGCAAATGATGTTAGTGGTGGAAACTTACTGTTCTAGGCTGGAGGAAGTGTGGTCCAGGAAGGTGAAAAGTGTGCATAAGATTTGAGTCTGGTGCACATCACCTTTTCCTTTTGAGCTGACAAAGTCATTTCTATTATACCTTTTTTTTAACTAAGGATCTTGGTGTTACAGTGTCTTGTATTGGGAGCCACTGATAGATTATGCCTTGACTGGACACAGATCATGATTTTAAGATTCTTTCCCTCATGCTTTGCCCTCTTGGCCTTTGGAAAGAGAACAGTGAGTTGTAGTCACTTATTACTTATATAATACAATAAAAGATGGCTGTACCCCATTTTACTCAAGAGAGAGGTAGATTGGTAAGTAGGTAGGTAAGTAGGTAGGTATGTAGGTAGGTAGATAGGTAGACAGACAGACAGACAGACAGACAGACAGACAGACAGACAGAACAACAGACAGATTCCCTTATCATGAGCAGCCTGATAACTGGTGCCCTGACTTATCTATCTCTTCAACTCAAGACCTGACCACACTGCTTGCCCTGTGATAGATTCTTCACACCTGCAATCCAGGAAAGGCAGAGGAGTAGTAATAGCTATCTGCCTCTGCTAGTGCTGGTGGCCTGTAGAAGATGAAGGGGGATAGAATATGTTTTTTCTCTTTACTTGTAACAGAGACTTAATCCAGTCTTGTTCTGTGTGTGTATGTGGTTGTTCCTTCCCATCTGTAATACTCAGGAAACTACTGTGATTATGCAGCTTGGTGAGGGAGCAAACACATAATACTTATGAGCTCCTTGGGAGTGTATAGTTTTATTTCAGTTTTTGACATCATATATTATAATTTCAGCAGTCATATTTTGTTTTATGTTACGTTGATTTTGCAGATTTTTTTGAAATTCTAGATTATTATTGAATGAGTACCAAATGAGTATGTGTCTATCACTGTTTTCCTTTGTCCAAAGGAAAACAAAACTATTCTGAAAAATCACAAGGGATCATAATTATTTACCAGCAAGTTGTCACTTAAGCTGAGAGGGGGCGTTATGAGTCAGATCAAGAACAGATGCATTTATGGTGGTTCAGTTTAATGATTCACATTGTGAAGTATTGAAGTAGAAGAAAAAATGGTCCAAGGATATACTGTTTAGGCACGGTATTCAGTATAAGTTAAATGCATGCTGAAACCAATAGTCTTTTCTCACCAACCATTAAAAAGAAAAGCATTTTCTTTTTAGTATTTTATTTTTAAAGAGAATACAAAATAGTAATAAAAATTAGAAACGATGCAGAATTTCACTCAACAAAATAATATCAATTTGACAAAAGCTATCATGTTGCATAGTGTTGTCTTCAACTTAGTTGTTCACATTACAGATATATGCATGCAAGTAAAATATTTTCTTAATAAAAGTTAGATACAAGCTTTCTATTGAACCATTGCAACTTTCTCCAGAATTGTCAGTCACTGAAAATCTTTTGGTAACCCTTCCATGAGTACCTACTGTGGGCTAGGTATTTAATATTCACGGATGAATAAAATCATCTACCCCTCAGGAGCTCATAAGCTTGTAAATGATTTAGTCAGCAATAAATAATAAATACACATAATGAACACTGTGGGAACACAATGAAAAGGGTGATTAATTCTGACTGAGGGGAAGGAAGAGACTTTGCAGAGAAGAAAACTTTGATCTATGATTGAATGATAAGTGGACTTATTAAAGTAAATAAGGCTAGCTGCTACAAGAGAAGGACTTCTAAATCTCAGTGGCATAACACAATTCTTTTCTCACTCGTATTCCAGATCTTGGCCCAAAGAGGCCCAGCAGTGAAGGTGACTCTGCTCTACAGAATAAATGAAGTACATGGATCCCTCTAACTATTTCTTTTCTTCTTTCAAACTGGTAGAATATGAAACCTGCAGGTAGAAATTTGTGGAGGCAAGACCAAGAGGTAGCCTGCTTCACTTCCACTCACATCCAGTTTTCTTGGACGCAGGCATGAGCTGAGTCTTAGTCATGTGCTTCAGCACAAGAAGAGAATACAGATGTCAACAAATACTACTTATCATGCTGTAGGGAAAGTAATTTATGATGAGAAGTGGAGTTGGACAACAGTGTCAGCTGAGGCGAAGAGTGTGAAAGAGGTTGGGAAGGAGGGAGTATTGTCTTTTGGCCATAGTACACAATATGTTGGGCAGGACAGTGTTCAATGAGAAATAGTAGTAGCTCAAGCTGGCATATAGAAGATCTCAAAATGCTCTGTAGAGAAGTTTTCACTATTATTAGAGCTATAGTGCTCCATTGTCTTACTGTGAGCAAATACTAATTAGTAATTTGTTTTCTGAAATTTTTCGATGTAGGTATTATATTTATTACTTGCACTATAAAACTGGGTTTTGGCAATGCAAGTTTTAAAAAATATGGTCCTTTATTTTTTTCAGTAAAACTACAATCCTCTTATAGGTGTCATATTTACTCTTCCTTTATTTCCCTGCAGCTTTCCTAAATCCTGATCTAAAAAAGTATTCCATGAATGTGCAGTTAAGAGGTGATAGGTTAGTACAAGCTTCACAGACATGGCTATCGTTTCAATGGTGTAAGAAAACAATGCTACTAACCTGTGATCCTGTATCTAAATAATTGTCTCCATACTGATCAGCAACTAAGGTTATCATCAAACTGCATATGAGATATCTGTAGCTATATGTGTGTCTATCTGTGTCTATATGTCTATGTCTGTAAAATATCTATATCTATATCTATATATCTATATCTATATCTATATCTATATCTATATCTATATCCATGGCTTTGTATTGGACATTGTGAACACAAGCCCTTTTACTCTAGGTATTTAAGATCTCAAATAAATAATACATATGCCTGACCTTGAAAAATACTGTATTTGTAGAGAGTACTTTATCAGAATGAATTTGATTTAATTCATTATAAAACTAAATGTCATTTTATGCTTTAAGCTAGAAATCATTTAAATATACATGTGATTTTTGTTTTCCTGAAAACATTAGCTTAATGGGACTTTCAGATAGAGGAAGATTCTGGTGTTTGATAAAGTGCTCTACACCATAAATCATTCACTAATTTATTCCATGCTATGGTCCTCGCCTTATTATATCTTAAATAGAGGTTTATAATCATAATAAGTAGCTATGTCAGGCTCTGTTATGGTTGAGAATATTGGTAAATATGTTCTTTCTACAGAAGGTATACATTAATGATCTGTTTGGAAAAGCAAGGGCCTACTAGCAAGGATAACTATCTAGTGTTTTCCCTTCCACATCTATTAAGTGGGTCTCTTAGGTTTATAGCCTGTCTCATCAGTAGTTACTCATGGTGGCTCTGCACTTTGTTTTCATTTGAATTAAAGTAAGGCTATAGAAGTCACTTTAGATGTTACTGTCCACCATTGGGTGATAATGTGGACTTCAATTTTGTGACACATTTGTTGGTACTTTCAGTTTATATGTGAAACTTAAAAGCAAATTTGTCAAGTTTATGTGTGGAGTAAATTGATCCAAAATTAAATCTGTTTAGCTGAATGAACCATGAAATGTTTCTCACCAGGGTTAATGAAAATACCGGCCTATTTTAAATCTATATTCTTATTTAATTCAGTATTCATTCATGGAATGTTTGCCTAAAATCTAGTCAGGAATACCAGGGAGAAGGCTCAACTGCACGCTTGAGGGGGTCGCTGCAGTTAGAGAAGAAGGAGGCCTCCAGGGGGAGGTGGCTTTTGGCCAGCTTAGTTTTGAAATGTCATGAAAATAAGAATTCAGTAGTTGTCTGTAGGGCTTCACATTTCTCTTCTAGAAGAGCAATCTCAAAAATTCTTCAATTTCCTAAGGGTATGCGCTAGGATCGGGGTTAAGGTGGGTACAAGATGGAGAGTGCATAAAGACAAAATAGTTTCCTGGCTATGCTCATTACTTATCTTCCATTGTGTGCCTTTTTTTTTTCCCCCAGAACCAGGGATTGAACTCAGACCCTTGCGCTTGCCAGGGAGGCACTTATTCTACTGAGCCATCTCCCCAGCCCCTTCCATTGCATTTTGAGGACGTTAGCAGTCATATCTCTGTTAGTATCTCTGCTCACTCCAAATTCTCTGTGCCTTAGTTTTCTTCATCTTCTCTTCTCCTTTTCCTCTCCATTACTTTTAGAGGCGATGGAGGCGAAATTGGCCAGTGACAGATTCCTCTCCAGATCTGATAATAAAAACCTTGGAGAGTTCCAAAAGCTATATATATATATATATATTTTCAGTTCCTCATTTGAACAGTGTTTTTAGTTAAACTTAAAACATTTTTTAAGTCTGTGCCATCCTCCCCAGAAGTAGACCACTATAATAAATATATGAAGATGAAAGAGAATAAAGTTATACCAACCTTAGAATATTTTAGTCTTTATTGGTTTAAATCAATCTTCATATTACTGTAGGAGATGAACTACAGTTCATTGCCTGTGCTGTTTTAATGATCACATGTAAAAACTTATTTTAAATTCTCTTTGATATCTAGAGTATGGTGAGTTAACCCGTTTCACTAGGAAATTTATTGCAGGAAACACTATTTCTGTTAGAATATATATTACTTGGGGCTGAGGAGATAGCTGAGTGGTTTAAGCACCTGTGTGATGAGTGCAAGCAACCAAGTTCAATCCCTCGTACGATATGCCAGGCCAGCCCCAGAACCCTGGGCACTTTGTGTTTGGTGCAAAACCGGGCATGGTGGTGCATGCCTGCAATCCCAGTGATGGGGAGGCCGAGACAGGATGATCACTGTGAGTCTGAGCTATATAGCAAGACCCTGTACCAAATAAATAAACAAACAAATAAATAAATAAAATATTTTAAGAAAAAGAACATATTTCATTTATGTCTGATTTTAGGACTCTGTTGACTTTCAGTCTGTAGATATTTTGCTGTGCAGTTCTGACCTAATGGACATATTTAAAGGTGTCCTTCCAGAGGAATCATATGTCCTTGTTATTATACAGAAAGTAGCAAATATAGGTTGGCCTTGTTGTCTTTGGATAGACTGAATGGAGCCAACTGGGCCAAAAAGGTGGAAGGTTTGCTTCCATCTCCCATGGGTAAGATTATCCTGAAGCACAATTTGCTATGAGACCTTTGGTTAGACTAAATCACACAGTCCTTGGCTTTCCCTGTAAGTGTGTAAGCAGTTGGTCCTCCCTGAGACTGCCTGGCACTAAGCACTGACAGAAGTTGCCTCCTGTGCCCAACTTGTGAAATAGGGCTTCTAGAAAACTCATATCGTCCTCTGGAGTGGAAACTCAGACTGCTTATTGCTGGTCCCTGTCCCGGTGTATTCTCTGTGGCTTGGATGAGGACAGAAGGAAGCTTTGGCTTACGTAAATCTTCTGATAAAACCTATTCTTCAACCCTTGTCACGGGATGTGGTAGCATTCTCCCTAACTCCTACTGCTTATAGGTAGAATTCATTTGACGTGGAAGCACTAGGCAAAGAAAAGTAAGGCACTGTGATCTCTGAAGGGCAGAAAGCGACATGAGTGTATCCTGGGGTGTGCACTCCACATGTGGATGCATCGGAATTCACTGCCATCAGTGTACTGGGGCTGACTTGGTGGAGGCAGTGGAATTAGTACGGGATAACTCTTCTAGTACTTGTTGTTCAGGTAGAGCCTCAGAAGAATATGAGAACTGTAACCTGATGAAATAATGTTTCTAATTGTATGAGTTTAGCTATAAAATCCACTTTGGTAGGCACCCAGATCCTTCCATCCTGTTTCTCTGTCATTGTCAAGCATTTGTTTTATCCAAGATATCTCATCACTAAAATATCTACATTTTAGCAAGCAGAAAGGGTATAATAGAAGGGCAGGGATGTTTGGAAGATGCACGCATCGGTTTATTCATTCTGCTCACATCCAGCTTATGCAGGGGTGTCTGGGAAAGGAAGTTACCCTCAGGCGTTAAAACTGCTGAATTACCCCCATAGGAGTCTGCTACTAGACATCGGTTAGTGAAGAGAGGATTCCAATTTTTAAATCAGCATTTATAAAAAGAATCAGTAAAACACAGCAACAGAAAACCCTTTAGAGAAAGCCCACTTAGAGAACATAATCAGCCTTGTCCATGCACTCTTCGATGAGTCACATTGCTGAATATGTAGCAGAGAAAGGTGAAGTGGCCTATGATGAAGGCCACACCAAAGGCCACTGAAAATGGGGGTGGTTTCTTTCCTAAATTATGCTGAGTAAACAAAATGGAAAAGCAGGTGGAATATTAACGCTCTCATCCATTCAGCGCCTTCGTAATGTATCACTTGGTACCTGTGTTGCAAATGTGAAAATGAGGGCCACGAAGACAGTGTTTGTTCTTGAGTATCTCCCATTTGAATAAGGGAAATGAGTATTTAGTAGAAGATTCAAATGAACATACCAAGGTGACATGAGTGTTGGTGTAAAAGAAGAGTAGAATGGGAAGAATGGATATTGGAAGATAACTAAGTCAACTAGTTGCATGCTAATTAATTACTGAACAAGTGTTTGTAAAGCTTGTGATAAGCATTACCTGAGCTTGGTCAAAGAGCAGTTATGCAAGAGAGCTGAATACTCTTCTGTACAGTTGTATTTTACAGAATGCATGTCTTATCCTTGCTGTTTAAATAATTGCTTCAAAGATTATCACAGCAAACAAATTAGAGTGTAAAGTATTAAAAGACCTAAGCACATCTGGATAAGACAAAAGGTACATGAAAGGTTCTAGCCAAAAAGTCATAGATTACTTATGGGTTCAGGATAAAGAAATTTCAGTTTTCTGCCCAACAAAGACAATCCCGCAATCTCTGTTGTCCTTAAGCCACCTTCCGATGGTGCCACATAGCTAGAGTATTCTCCATGCAGGTTGTGGCTGGTTAAAGATGGAACTGCAGGGATTATGTGGTTAGCACTACACTGAGAGATGAAGAAATGGACTTCCTGCCAGTTAAATGGTGAAACTTAAAACATCCACTAGGCACCCAGGAATAAAATGGGAAGCATGTGAGATACAGGGATGGTTATTACTTTTATTTCACCCATGAGGAAACAGAGCCACAAAGAGTTAAGTTTACACAAGTATGAATGGTGATGTCCGACTCAAGCTCTAGAGTTCTTGTACAAGTAATTAATATTGATGTCTCAGACCTGTGTGAAGTTACAGCACAAGAAAGTGGAACAGGGGCCGGCCAGATAACTCAGCAGATTAAATCACCTGCTTAAGCAGAGGTAGGGCCTGAGGTTCCATCCCCAGCCTGCGGTGCTGGCCGTGACCCTGGGGGCACACTGAGACAACAATTGAGAGTGGGCGTGGTGGTACGCGCCTGTAATCCTCGTGCTTGGGAGGCTGAAAAACAGGAGGATCACTATGGGTCCCATCTGTGTAGTGAGACCCTGTAGATCTTGTACTGAATATATAAAAAGAAAAAAGAATGCATAACAAAAACACAGTCTGTAATACTTTAAATCATCTCTACAGTCTTATAATGCCCAAGACAATATAAATGCTACATAAATTGTTTTGTTTAGAGAACACCAAGAAAATAACCCATACAAATTCAGTACAGATGAAGTATTTTTTTTCAGATGTTTTCATTCTGTGGTTGATTGATTTATGGTTTGAATCCATGAATGCAGATGTCATGGGCTGACTGTATACATAACGTTTTATTTCCTCATTCTTTTATAATTTTAAAACTTTTATTGAATGTGAATTGTACCTTATAACTTACTGTGTTTAGCCTGACATGGCGAGATGTGCTTGTAATCCCAGCACTCACGAGAAGGAAGCTGAGGCAGGAGGATCACTGAGAGTGTGAAGCCAGCCTGGGTTACACAGTTAAACCCTGCCTGAAAAGAAAAAAGAAAAGAAAAAAGAAAA
>NW_004524623.1:3044362-3080068 GCF_000260255.1 Octodon degus | reverse complement strand
ATACTCTTCATGTACACAATTGCCTCTTTAATTCTGTAGACATAATGCTATGGTTTAATAATACATCTCCTAGTATTCAGTTTTAAGTAGTAGATGTAGTCAGCTGATCAAAACATGATTTTTATTTACTTCATTTTTCCCCCACTTTTATGCAATTTGTTTTGTGTTTTTGTTTGCTTTACTTTTAAGGCAGAACCTCCTTATGTAGGTCAGGCTGACCTTAAATTCCCTTTATAGGCCAGGCTGGTCCAGAACTCTAAGCATTAATCTTTGTATCTCAGCCTCCCAAGGGCTGGGGCCACGAATGTGCACTTACCTTTTTTCTAGAAATCACTTTATTGTTTAGTAGAGAGCATGTCATTTGTTTATTTCCTTCTCAATTCAGTGCTTTTCAGCATCCAACTAAATATACTTCTTCAGTTTTTCTAATCCTAAATGTAATTCTTTTCTATTTATCCATATGTTTTTTTATCAAGCTTTATTTTTACCAGTACATAATGATTGCTTTCCTTTGAGGAGTTGGTGTCATGCATGTCCATAACACATCTTTATTGTATGTAAGACCCCTTCCACATCCCTCCTTATCCCCACCTTCCGTCTCTCATACTTTTTTAAGAAGCATAATATATAATCTAATCTTAGGTTGGGAGTTAACTTCCTACCACCATTGTTACTATTACTCAGATGAAATAGAGTTTATTGTAACAATATTGGATGCATTCATGGATTCTGATGATTCATTGGTCTGCTAGCAGTGAGTAGGCTAATAGATACCCCGGAAGCTTTCCCAGTGGAAAAATAACTCTTTCCTGTAAATTACTAAATAGAAATCCATTTAAATTAACAGATTCCTTTAAAATGTCATTGCTTGCTGGGAATGTTAATCCACTTGGCACTTTACACTTTAGTGTGTGAGACAGTGCTTTAACGAGATAATCATATTATTTTCCTCCTATTATCTAATCAAATTCAGCCACAGTGATGTGGGC
Organism: Octodon degus; assembly: GCF_000260255.1. Taxonomy (NCBI): domain Eukaryota; kingdom Metazoa; phylum Chordata; class Mammalia; order Rodentia; family Octodontidae; genus Octodon; species Octodon degus. Next base: position 3,079,079 of record NW_004524623.1, on the reverse strand, counting down.
AATGAAGTAATGTAGGTATTTTGACATGGTTAAGGGAAAACGTGTGGCAAAACAACATGATTTCAGTTAAGAGAGCAATACTTGAGTGCCAGAGGGGAGAAGGGGGTGTCTGCTGGGCATTCTGGACAGGTGTCTTGCCCTCCTTGTAGCATGGACAGCTTCTCACTTCTATAAAACAGGACGTCTTAAATGTCACTGTGCGTGTGACTCATACAGGGATCTGTGCACTGCAGTCTCAACGAACAGGACTACAGAGCAGCCCACGATTTCCCACTTGTAGCAAACTTCCAGAGGGTGCCGGTGATGCTGGTGTTGAAAACCACATCTTAAATAGTGAGACTATAAAATATTAATGTTCTATCAATAAAATATGGGATTAAAGGACCTATTGGGTGGCCTTCCTTAACACTGTTCCACTTTTCATAACATAGGAGATTGCCTCCCCAAAGGCTTCAGTGATGTCTTTGAGGATGAAGTATATTCTCATGTTAGTATCTGGCTTGATAGCTTCTCTACATTGACACTCAATGAGCTTTTCTCCTTTGTTGGTACTAATGGTGTCATCTTGGAGTCCTGATGCCCATCCCTTTCAACTCTTCTGACCCAGTCCATTTTTATTCTAAGGGCCCCTCAGTACCTTCAGCAACTTTAGTTTTCACACTGTAAGATTTATAGATTTCTGTCTCCCTTCAATACATTTGACAGACAACACTGAATTAATCTTTTCTTATGGTTAGGCTGGTCCTTTTTATGATGGGTGTTTCCTGAAATGTTCTAATCTCCATTATCTGAGAACAAACTTCAAGTAAATACGTTCTTCCTTTTCAAATTTTAAGCTTTTAGAATACTTCACAGCAACCAGAGTACTGCCCAGCTCTGATGAAGTGAGGCTAGGGGGCAGAGCCATGCACTGCCCTGACCCATCTATATCTCTGCACCACGTCCTGATCCTTGCACATCTTGCCTCTTCGAGCTTTGGGGAGCCTGTATCCTGTTCCTCAGTGATCTTTTTCAATTAACTGTATTCTCTTTATTCCATTCCTTAGGAGTTTCCGGCCATCTCCTCTGTCTGTCTGTCTCTGTCTCTGTCTCTGTCTCTGTCTCTGTCTCTGTCTCTGTGTCTGTCTCTGTCTCTCTCTCTGTCTCTCTCTGTCTCTCTCTGTCTCTCTTTCTATCTCTCTCCTGTTTCCACTTTGCAATATCCTTGTCATACACTCTCTCTGCATGTCCAGTCTTGCTCTTTTTTATATTGCTCAAGGGTTACTTCTACTTGCTCCCACAAGCTGCTCATTTCTCTCTCCTCTAAATTACTTGCCACCTACTGCACACTGTCCATCTATCTATTGCAGTCTCTCATATGATAAGTGTATATATTGAAGTATCTTATATTTTGTCTGATCCACTGAAATGTGAGCTTCTCAGGAAGAAAAACATTATTTTGTTCATCATTATTTCTAGAAATGCTAGCTCTGTATCTGGGACCTGTGGAGCAAACAGTAAATGCTGAATGAGTGACAACATTTATTGATCAGCCTGTTTTTCTTCGTATTTACTCCTGTCCGTCTACACATACCATGTACACCTTGTAACTCATCTTTCTTTTGCTTTGATTCATCTACATTCTTGAACAAACCGATGACATCTGGGCTGCTCTCTACATGAATTATTGCAATTCATCTTTATATTTTATGCAGGATTTTACTATTCCTCAATGCTGATTCTAGAAGACTTTGGTCCTTTTACTGACTTGTTTATATGTGTTACACTGAAACTTCCTGTAGAGGTGGTTTGGCAACTTTGCCAGCTGGGAGCTACTGAAGCTTTCGCTGTTGCTTGCTGTCTATGTCCCTCATACAAGTGGGGGGCAGATTCTTTCAGTTCTGTCTGCCAGGTGATGCACGAAACGTTTGTCCCTGACATTCTCGTTCATCCCCTACAGTTCAGTGCTTCCTACTTTTGCTTTTTGTAGGATTAGAATGACTATTTAAACTGGAAAACCAATTCATTAGTTTCCTGCTGGTGAGATATATATATATCTCATATATATATATATATATATATATATATATATATATATATATGCTGTACAATACTATGCATTTAAAAATGTTAGCAGTACTAATAGAACTGTTCATAAATATAATTGGGTAGGATTTCTGTGTATGAAACTAAATTATGGTGGATAAGGTACTTAAACAGTGAAAAACCAGTAACTCTCAGATGCTTTCAGAAACCAGATGATACTGGGTGGCGCATACAGGAGGTGCGCTGAGTGGAGCACCAGTGGCTGGACTGAGGAGCAAAGACTGGAGATATGTAGCGTGGCAGGTGAGGCCTCCAGGAGGACCTGGCTGACACGGTGCTTCAGGTGTGCAGTGAGCAGAGCAAACTGCTTCCCACTCAGGACTCTGCTTCAGAATCCTACAGGTCAGGATGCACAGCAGGCTCCAAAGCCAGGAAGACAGATGAGGCAGCGAGGTTCCAGCTGAGGAGTCGCAGAGCAAAAGGAACCAGAAATTCTGGGATGAACACTGGGGTTTCTGTTTTGTTCTTTTATTTCTCCAGCACCTGTCGCCCCAAAATGAAGGGCTGAGTGTTTTGTTTTGTTTCATTTTTGATGGAACCAGGGATTGAACTCAGGCCCTTGCGCTTGACAGGAAATCACTTATTGTACTAAACCATCTCCCCAGCCCAGGGCTGAGTGTTACAGAGGGAAGGTGACGGGATATGGTGTCCTTCTAGGGAGTACGTATTGTTTTGAAATTGAGGATCATCTTGAGTGAATGCCCTGCTGAGGAACACAGAGACAAAGAAGCATATAATTAGATTGAAATTGGGCAATGTTTAATTACTTTCACTTTTATGCATTTCTTTGTTTATTAATTTATTGTCCTGTTTTCTTTGGTAACTTTCCACTTCCAACTGGGAAAATGAGAGTCAAGTAACTCTCGAGAGCATGCCCATAGCATGGAGACAGTATTTTAATTTTCACACAGGAAACCATGGAAAAGCACTGGAGGAACATGAAAATCACTATCATCATAGGTAAGGCAAGGAATTTTTTTTAAAACTGGGGATTGAACTCAGGATCTTGCACTTCTTGTCAGGCAGGTGCTTATGCCGCTGAGTATCTTCCTAACCCAAAGCAAGGAATTCTTTATAGCTACAGTATCTGTATTTTTGAGTTCAAAGTGTGGAAGTGGAAAGTGTTGAGTTGTCTCTCTGCTTAGTCATGTACCAGATAGTTGGCCTTCTGTAAAGATTTCCCTGTTATCCGTGCTCTCAGAGTTGATGATTTTGAATAGAAGGTGGTTAATTGATTGCCACTGTGTTGAGCTTCCCTGTACAAAGTTTATTTCCCTTTGCTCCTTGTTACCTCACACTTGCACATTGTTCAACATCTCAGACACTCCACAGTGTGGTCCTGGTAAAGATCAAGTGCCTGGCCTCAAAAAAGGATGGTCTATATTGTGAATATCCATTGCTTAAGTTGTTCCATAAAACATATGACACTTTTTATACTGGTTTAGGTACTGACCTCCTCTAGACCCCTGGTGCCTGACCCATAGATCTAGTGGTATCGGTGATTCCTTAGCCCCCTATAGGATTCCTCATCATACCCCTCCTCTGTGTGGAATTCATAGCAGAGTACCTCTGGTCACTCCACCAGCTGCCATCCAGACTTAACACTTGTATTTTGTCACGAACCCACTGGTTCTGAGTATTTATTCTGCCCCTGCACACCTTGGGATAGAGTGACTCCTACTACTAATTTGCAGTTTTGTCTGTTCCCCCAACATATTCATGAGCACCTGCTATATGCCACCTAGACAAAGCTGTATGGTATACATTAGGTGAGTAAATTCAGTCCTTGCTTTCTGGCATCAGAAGCCTCTCTTATTCATCTCTGTTTCATGTCCATTTTCATTGTTACCATGGGTTTTTGAGGCTGTCTTACTTTCTATGGTAGATATCTCTTATTGGCCCAATTATTTACAAAGTCTGAGAAGAAAGGCTGCTAGCATTGTGGTAGGTTCTTATCATGATACTTATTTATGGTAACTGTTCTGTCAATACAGAAGATGAACTGATTTTTTTCAATATGAATTTAATTCTTACATTATCTAGTGTGTTCATTACTTTTATGAGTATCAACTGCCTTTAACTACTATTTTTAATTGCCAAAATATAGAAAATACATTTGACTGGCATTGTCTCTTATTGCTTCATCATGTTTCATTTGGCCTTTTCTTCCCTCAGCTTGCTATTTCATATTATTATCTGGGGAAATAACAGCTGTTTCCTCATATGTTATTGTTTTCTGTTTCTCATTCCTTGTCTCACTTGACCCAACTTTGCAGTATAGTCATAGCATTTTTTTTCCTGAGTAAAATGTGTATAGTAGATATACCACACATGGACAGATTTTTCTTGTCCACGTGGTGCAAATCTATTTGTCATTTCATTTCCCATTAACCTTTCTTCATGATTGTCCTGGAAATGTTATAGCTGTTTTTACTTGACTTTCTAATTACCTCCTTGTAATAGTGTATGCTCCTTCTGAAGGACTTGGAAATTTGTATGGCAGGTGTCCTTTGGGCAGTATAGCTCTTTTCAGCAACTTAACACCAGTTCCTTGGTGATTATAAGTAAACACTTCTGTCCAGGGTAAGTTTTTTTACTGGGAGTTCATTGTCCTTTCTCATTTTGTTCTCTGCCTCTGTCTTTCTTTCTCTGTCTCTGTCTCTATCTGTCTCTGTCTGTCTCTCTGTCTCTGTCTCTCTCTGTGTGTCTGTCTCTGTCTCTCTCTGTATCTCTGTCTGTCTCTCTCTGTCTCTGTCTTTCTGTCTGTCTCACACTGACTCTCAATCTGATACTCTATCTCTCTCTGTTTCTCTCTCTGTGTCTCTGTTTCTCTCTGTGTCTCTGTATCTCACTCTCTTTCTGAAAAACTATTTTATGACTGGTTCACGTGTAACGAACGTTCCAAGATTTTTGTAAGAAAAGATCCGATGAGGAAGCTCCCAGTAAAACTGCAGATAGAACAGGGGCAATTTTCTCACAGAGGAAAAGCTCTTTATGGAGTTTTTAGTAGTAAACCTCTGAAAAACTGGCAGCCATTATAAATCAAAGGCAAGTTGTATGACAATAAAATAATACAAGACCAAAGACAAATTAGATACTGTATAGAGCAAAGTGGAAAATGTACAGTGGTGTATCATTTTACACTGTACTATTGTGATCTGTAGACAGAAAATTGTTTCTTTTAGTACGAACTGAGGAAAGAATTGGTAGAGAGCATGGGAAACAATGAAAAGGAAATGTTGCAAGCAAAAGAGGGAGGTAGGTTACAGCAGTTTTCTGCAGGGAGCTAGGATGCTCTGGACATTTGAAGCCTATTCACAGATTTCTAATAGTGCGACTCTGTGCAAAGAATGCAGCCACTAGGTATATGTGGCTGTAAAGGACAGGCGGTGTGGCCATTCCAAGCTGAGCTGTGCTGCAGCTGTGAAGTACTACCACATTCCATGGCTGAGCAATTCCCTAAAGTGCAGAGAATCTTGTCAGTAACTGAAATTGATAGCATATAGAAATGGGAATTTTTAATATATTGGGTTAAATTAAATATATTAATTTCAGTTTATTTTAATTTTTAAAATATATTTAGTACAGAATTTTCAGGGTCTCACTACACAGATTGGGCTCATAGTGATCCTCCTGTTCTTAGCCTCCCAAGCATGGGGATTACAGGTGCACACCATGCCCAGTCTCAGCTGTCCTCTCAGTGCGCCCCAGGTGCGGGGATCGACCCCAGTCCCTGCACTCTGCCTAAGTAGGTCCTTTAGTCCACTGAGCTATCTGGCTGGCCCTTGTTTTAATTTTTTAAATGTAACCTTAGACTTAAATTACATATAGAGCTCATGTATTTCTACTGGACAGTGCTGGTCCAGCCTACACTGCGTTGGCATGACTATCTTCCATCTGCATGTGTGTAATTTGTACCTTAAGAGCAAGTTAACTGTCTTCCATGTTCATTTTGCTTTCTCTCACATTTTCCTACTTGTTGGATAAGTTTGTAGTTGAAATTTTATTTTTAAAATAGAAGGTGGATATGAGTAAAGTAAGTGTACTGTATAACTAGTGAATTATTTTTATGGAGAGGCCCTACAGTCATCTGAAATAAAGGAATTTTAAATAATTTTAAAGTAAAAACTATAAAACTTTCATTACTGATAGATACACTACTTAAAAAGCATATCGGAGACTTAACTGATGTGGAATAATTCTCCCTGATTCAGGTGTATGGAAGTCAATGTTGCATCTTTTTTGAAATAATGAACTTGGACAGTAGTTTAAGAGAGGGACACAGTTTCTCTGAGCATCATTTTCTCTCATAGATTCAAGGCTTGGTCAAATTCAATGTCTTTTCTTTAACTGCATTCTACTTTGAAAATTAAGTTACACACATTATAAACCTGCATCTATATCACACATGTGTGGACTCTTCTAAGAGAAAATATGAACCCATTCAGCAGGGTTTCCACCCAAAGGGGGCTTCGACTGGATCTTAGTTCCATTATTTCCTGGCTGTTGATTTTTGGAGAAATTGCTTCATCTCTCTAAATCTAGAATTTCTCGAATGCAACACTTAGATAATCATAGCGATCACTTGTTGGGTTGCTGTGAAGATTAAATGTGATAATTATCCAGGAGGCTCAGCACAGCGCCTGGCACATTAATGTCAATAAATATTAGCTGATCTTATAGCTGTACCTTTGACTGTGAACACGCAGTCTCCATTTACTCTACATAGTTTGACTCTCTGCTCTTCTAATGGGATAAATCCACAGAAAGCTAAGTGGTTTTTTCCAACATGTTTAATGAATTAAAAAGCACTCTTGGCATTAGAATTCAAATTTCAAGCCTTCTATGCCCTGGGCCAGGAGCCAGAAAATTATTGCTGGCTGCAGTTCAGCTTTTAGGAAAGAAGCTGTTATGACTACAGTCCTAGTGTCCCATCATTGGGGTCAAGAACCTCACAGTGATGCTGACAACTGACATCTATATCACGTATGCTTCATAGGCACTGGCAGCGCTTAAAATGACTCAGTCAAATTCACATAGCCTCAGCCAGTTGAGGAAACCATGACCTGAGATCTGATCTTTCACATTATAGGGATGAAATGGAGATAGGCAGTCCAAATAGAACAGAAAATCAATGTTTTGGCAACATAGAGACGTATATTTGTATATTCAGTGATCTAATATACATAGCACAAATATTCAGTGATCTAATATACATAGCATGAATGCTAGATCACGTCTAGCCACTTGGGATAACTTTGTAGTGTTTGAGCGTGTATTCTGTTCAGTCACAGTCCTAGGAGTACTAAGCTGAGTGTTGGGGAGAGAGTGCTTACTGGAATTCATTACTGATCCATTTACTAGAATTAATTGATGAAGATGTTGATAGCCCTTCTGGTCCTCATCACAGTCCAGGAAATTTATATTAGTTTGTATTTGTAATCCCATGGAAAAGTTATTGGAATTTTAGCGAGTTAATTCCAATCTACCACTCCCAGTGCAACCCAAAGTGTAAATGAAAGCATAATTATATATGAAAAGTGGAGGTGAGCCAAGGACATCCAAAGTCCTAATTCTTGTTTTTTCTAATTTTTAAATTTTTAAATTAATTTTAATGAGAAAGAAATAACGAAACCGGATCAAAATAGGTTATTAGGACAGTTACAATAATTAATACATTGCATATTGTTGTCTTTGTAGTGGTTATTTAGAGGAGAAGATGCAGACATGGTATCTTGTCTGAACAATATTAGTACAAATCTTTCTTCTCACTGAGCTAAGGAAAGCTGCATATCTATTATATTTTTTTTTCACTAAAAAGTGATCCTTCATTTATATCCCCTTTTTTGTTTTGTTTTGTTTTGTCAGAAATGGGTGTTCTCTTGTTGTTAGAGAAGCTGTATTTGGAGAAGTCTTTAAAGGACCTTTTCATTGTGTTTCAATAATTTGTGGTGGGAGTGGTTTGAGGATGAGCAACTGTGAGAATGGTAGGAAGTAGGTAGGAGGAAATCACCTCTGCAGTACACAGAGAGAAGGATATGCAGAAAGTGTAATCTGTGTAACACAACTGAGGTACTATCTGAGGTCTTGGGGTCAGTGCTTTGGCTCTGATGTATAATCTTCTATGCCCTGGGAAGTTATAGCTTCTTATCTTGAGGCTCTATTTAAGAGAGCATGAAGTATGGCTCTCCATCCTGCCCAGGCTCACTCCTGTTTTATTTAGGAGCTACAGGGATGGAGAAACACTGGCCTGTGGCCTTGCTTCAATGATGTCGGTACCTTGCTGGACCGATTTGCATTGCTTAAAGCCCATATAAGGAATAAGGAAAAATCTTAGCCAGCTCTGTACATATCAGTATATGGAACTAGAACCAGGTTTAGCCAAAAGGGAAATAATTGCCCTCCTGTCAAGGAGAGTCCTCCAGGTGGTCCTCCACAGATGATGCTCTCAAGAACAAGGAGAGCCCAATTCTCAGGACTGAACTTCAGCACCCTTTCAGCAAGGTTAGCTGGATGTTAACTTTTCCAAAGAGAAGAGCACCAATCTGATATTTGTCCTTACATATTTCTCTTGCTGGAGTCCAGCACTTGAAAGGGGCTAGATTTGCAGAGTGAAACTTGAACATTCCATGGATGCCCTCTGCTTGGAGGAACAGAATGAAGACACAAAAGTATTCAAGTTATGATAATTTTGGTAGGTAGTTTGACAGATATCACCGTAGGCAATCTCAGTCATACCTTTAACTGCTTCATGGCACATGGAACTGAAGATTCCTCTATAGACGATAAAGATGCTTTTTGTGAATTTTTCCCAGGAAAACTTGGAGAATAAGTAAGTTGACTGCAGAGTCAGCCTTCTGGGCTCCATCATACTCTTTTTGTTCTTTTGTGTGAATTATTTTGCCATTCAAAATCTGTCTCCTTATCTGAAAAATGAAGATAAATTATAAAAACTAACTCACAGGAGTTCTGTGATATTTAAATTAGGTCATCAAAATACAGTACCTGACACATTTTTAAGTATTCAGTAGATATTAATAATGATGATTATTATCTACTTTATGATGTTAGTTCTTCTGTTGGCAGGAATTAAAATAGCCAAGATATTTATTTTTTTGATGACTCAACAACATGACCCATTTGGCTCAAAGCTTAATCATGACTAAAACAATGGATGACAAGAAGGCTGTGATTACTGGAAAATGTACTCATTTACTAATCATGTCAGTGCATGATCAGATATCTAAAGCTCTTCTGGTCCAAAATTAGCATTCTCACCAAAGCTTTAAATGAAGAAAGGGCAGAACACTGAATGTTATAAAGGAGAAGTTGGGTAGGGATAGTTTCTAGCATGCGTGGACTGGCTACATGGGAAAGAAAACTTCCATCTGAGTGTAGAGAGTACACCTTTATGTTGTAGCCTTCAGAACAATGTCAAGAGCTTCTGCTCTCCACGCTTATTGTGTCGCAGTCCCAGTTCTGGTTATTCTCTCTGCTAGCATAGTCAGGTGAACTCTGCTTTGTACTCTGCCCCAACATGGTCCCCCTCATCAATCACTCTGTGTCCTTTCTGATCCCTGCATATCACGTCACAGGCACCATCTCTCCAAAACCACACACTGAACCTTACCTTTCCTTCCTGCTTACGGCCTTCCATCAGCTTCACATTGCTCTTGGAATGGAAACATGAAGGCTGTGATTCCCTTTCCAGGATCTCATCTTCTGGCCCTTCCTTCTGTGCTAGCTCTGCTTCCTCTCTATTGCTCTCTGCTTTTGCCCAGTCCTCAAGCCCCGGTGATTTTCCCACCTTATGGCATTCTTCCAAGTGTGCTGGACACCAGAAATGATTTGCCCTGAAACCCCTCCCTTCTCCTGCCCTTTATCTTAAAGGAAGCAGTACGTTTATTTCTTCCATTTGTTAAATACCCTTCTCTTCTGTGCATGATCACAACTGTACTGGATAATTACCTTTTAATGTCTTCTTTCTCAGTCAGAATCTGAACATGATGAAGGCGTAAGATCAGTCTTCCTTGTTTCTTGTGGTAACCTGAGTATCCATCATGGTTCCTGGTACCTTGTGGGTGATGATTAAATACTTGTGAAAAGAATGGACAAAAGAAGAATAGTGAAATATATCTATGACACATAAAAGAGACATGGTAATAGTGTTTACTTAAAAAAAAAAAAAAAGAATGTTCAAAGGATACTCAGTTAAAGGGATAGGAGAGGAAGATAGATTGTTCCAGAGAAGCTGGAGGGATAGGAGTAATGAGGATTTAATGAGATGAGTGTTTAAAGGAGACGGGCAGATGTACCCTGGGACTCACTGGATGTGTTACAGAGAAGAATCAGCAAAACCTAGAAAGGAAAAGGAGGCAGTGAGCCACAGTGAGCTGTAGTCAAACCTCCCAGGCTCCTTGTGCAGCTGAGGGGAAAGACAACCTTCTGGTACCATAGGGAAGACGACTGACCCTTGCTCAGCCCCATGCTTTATTGACCCACCCTGATACACACACGAGCTCAGTGAAATTTTCAAACATTCATACTCTTTGCCACTTTGTAGCTGTCCCTATAAATCCCTGATGAATAGCTGTCAGTCCATACACCCCTGAAAACTTGAGGATGTTGGGGTTTTAACACAATTCAAAAAGGAGGACAGATAAACACACAGAGGTTTCCAAAGCACTGCATGCTGAAGAGGCACTGATGCATATTCAATTTGAAGACTTATTTTTTAGAAAATGTCAAAATGGATCTTGTCAAATTCCAATGTATTTTTATGACACAAATTTATCTACTTACCAAACCTCTTTTGCAGTGTCACTTTAGATGTTTTTAGGGACTTTTAGCAGCAGATAAGTATCAATTCAAATGTGTAAAGTGTATGCCACCTCCTCTGCCCTTCCCTGGGTGCTGCATCCATTACGCCTGTGTGTTTGCGTCTCCAGTCCCTCGTAGGCAGCTGTGTGATATCCGAGGGCCATCTTTGCTTAGCTGTAAGGGGGAGTGGAGGAAAAGCCCGTGCATACAGGCGTTAATGCAGAGGCGCGCTCCCTGTAGGAGGGATTCAGGCTGAAAATGATAAGCAGTGGGTTTATGGAAAGGTTGGTTTTAGCAGTGGCAGCGTTTTTATCTGAAAGTTCCACCCCCATGATGGATTGTTTGCCTTATTTTCTTAGACAACTTCTTGCTGGCAGTTTCTTTTCTGCCTTCCTGCATCTTTGTTCTCAAGTCCCCTCCTCTCCTGTTACTTCTGTTTCTTTCTTTTTTTCTTTCTTTTTATTCTCTCCTGCTGTTAAACTTTTTATCTTTCTACCAAGTTCCATCAGATTTTCCCTTTTGTCATAAAGGAGTCTTAGAATGACTCCAGGCTGTAAGGAGGGATTGGACTTGTGTTCTCTGGACTGTTAGCTTGTTATCTTTCCAGGCTCCCTGTCACCTCTGCCACTGGGCTACTGAGAGTGCTTATTGTGGATTTCACAATGTTTTTTAGTGACTTTGTTCTTGCAACTTTTCTTTACTTCAGAATTTTTTTTTCTCCTTTTCAACTGCTTTTCTATGCTCAGAAGATGTGTGTGTGTGTGTGTGTGTGTGTGTGTGTGTGTGTGTGTGTATTTAGGGAAGGGTCTACAGAGTGTTCAGGGTCTCACTGCCAGATTGGACTCATAGCGATCTACCTATTTACAGCCTCCCAAGAGCTGGGATTACAAGCACAAGCCACCACGTCTAGTCTCAATTGCCCTCTCAGTGCACCCCGGGGGCAAGGCTGGCACGGCAGGCTGGGGGATCAAACCCCTGGCTGCTGAGCTGTTTGGCCAGCGATGCTCAGAAGATTCTTCTTGGCGTTTATTTCCACTTAAAAATGTATTACTTTATTTTCTACATTAACATCTTAAAACTGTTTCTGCTTCTTTCATAGAACTCTGGAATTACGTTGTAGTGAAGCTTATCACTCTGCCAAGGCTTTGCACAGTGACCTCAGGCAGTCCTGCTGCATTAAGTGAGATGAAGCTAGCTCCCACCATTGCTCTGACATTTGATTACATTTGCCTTAGTTTCCACCTTTGTGAATTGGAAGAATAAAACTGCATAACTCATAGAATTGTCTTTAGTGTTGAATGACTTCATCTTTGTAAAAATGTCTCAGTCAGTGTCCTCTCAATTTTAGGTACATTAATTATACTTACTATTACCTACTAAGCTTACTATCATTGTTCTTTAAGTCTCAATTTTTACAGTGATACTTCTTCCAAATAATGAGCTCCAGAATATTGCCTTCCACCCCTAGGAGTTGAGTGTTTCCCCCGCCCATCTGTGGAGCAGTACATTTTGAGAGCTGCTGCCTTCTCACATGGGTCCGCATCTGTCCCCTCTTTAAAGACTCTTGCCTGCTTTCTTCTTCACACATTCCATCTCACCTCTCTGTGCCAAAAAACAAAAAAACCAAAAAAAACAAAACCACGCTTGTGTATCTTGACTGCGTTACCCCTCTTAAAGTACAGTTCAGGGAGGTGATTTTAATTTTTAAGCACTAATCACTCAGAGCTATCGTTGCCATAGAAACCGTAGGGCTCAGGCTAAAGCATGACAGTGATCACCCCTGACAGCTCACAGACTTGAATTTCAGACAATCAAAGGCACAGCAATTTGGAGACCAGTTCATTTAAAATTTTCTCTTGCCGGATTTCAAGGAAGCACATTGAAAGCTCTCCCAATTTGTCAGAAGCAAAAAAGAGGGTACAGATGGGGAGCTGGATGCTGACTTTCAGCCCAAGGTATCAGTTGCAAATACATTTTATTATTCTCTGGAAAATACGGTTGTAAAAATGTAATTGCTGACACAACCTTAATGGCAGCACTCTAAGTACTGCTGTAATTAAAACAGGAATTTTATTACACGGGACCTCCGAGAGCCTAGCATATACACTGTTCACAAAGCAAGCAACTTTGAGGCCTGCTGCTTTTGCTGTGTGGGCCACAAGTTTCCTCTGTGCCTCTCCCAGTTGCAGTTTGTGTCGAATACCACCTCTCTCCTGGCAGAAAGTAATAAGCATCTGTGCTTACAATGATGCCCTGTGGTGATGGTGCCATGGTTTTCAGCAGACTTACCTCTGAAATGTCAAGAGGGGACCTACTTACTCTTTCTCCTTTGATTTCCCTTACAATAAAACTTTGATGCATTGCACAAAGAAGTTAAAATCCTACAAGGCATTCTGTTTAAAATTTGAAGAGGGCTGTCTTACTCTAGTGGGATGGCATATCCATTTTATTCCTATTTTACCTGATAGATGGGTTAGAAATTGTGTACAGCTGCTTGTTAAAAAGACCCAAAGACAGTAGCTATAAAAAAATTCGTTGGTTATTTTTTTCTCCTGTGATGAGAATTTTAGAGGTTGATGGTCTGCATGTGGTGACACCAGTCTCCAGCGGGCCCCAGGAGCCTTTTTAGTTGCCTGCCCTTATCTGCAACATGGAGATGTTGCCGGAGGTGCCAGCAGAGCTATAGCCAACCATCTCGCCGAAGTCCCAGGGAGGTCGAAGAGTAAGGCGAAGAATCATATCCCAGCTACATCGCTCTCTAGTTTTGGGAGTTTTCCCCAGATGTCACATACAAAAACTTTTATCATATCACTTTAGCAAGAATTTAGGCATGTGGGAAAGGCATAGTTTATCAGAGTACATTGCCACCTCTCCAAAACACCAGTCTTTTACATTTAGAAGAGAGACAAGGTATCATGGTTTAGAAATCACTGTGTGTCGCAGTTGACAATGTGTTTTTAGGAAGTATGAATGTCAGATTTATGCTTAGTCTATATTATGTTATTTCTCACCAGATCTGTGGGTTTCTCATCTGTGGATTCAATCAATTGTGAATTAAATAGACTTTTGGAGATTTAAAATGAAAACTTCCTCTGTACTGAAAACGTGCAAATTTTTCTTGTCAGCATTTCCTAAACAGTATTTATATGGTAATCATTTATATAACACTTACATTTTATTAGGTATTTTGAGTAATCTAGGGAGGATTTAAAGTATACAGGAGCAAGGATGTGGATTATATGCAAATATTATATGCTGCTATATAAGGGACTCAACCCATCCACAGATTTTAGGTGTCTGAGGGGGATTCTAGAGCCAGTCCTCCGTGGGAACGTAGGAACAGCTGTTACTCATCAATTCAGAATATAAGTAATCAGAAAATTGTGAAAATTTTTGGTAGAAAAATTACTCTTTATCATGATAAAATGTATATCCAGCACAATTCTGACTTCTGAAACATCAAATATTCTATTTTATAAATATCACTTTTGTGTGATTTGGGGGTTGTTAATTATATGATTTGGAGCTTTTTGGATATATTGTGTTACGTAGCAGGTAAAGAGAATGTTTCTCAACAGTACATTTCTTAAGTTTTTTAAATTAAAGTTTCTAATAAACTTAAAATCTGGTACAGATTTTCTTAAGAAGTTGGAAATCAGGTCTTCAAAACTTTATATGCACTTTATAATACAAATAGGTCTTGTCTTTTTTATCCATCTGCCACATTAAAATTGATCCATTCTACCTGAAAAATTTTCTGAAGATTCCTTCAAAAATCATGGTAAAATACATATCATATAATTGGCATTTTAGTCATTTTAAAATATAGTTATACATATTTTTCTATTTTATGCAGATCCCTACAGATTTTAAATTTCTTTATTGTAACTTAATTCCTTTCTTGTCTGTCAAAGTATTTGATACCAAATACTGTGGTGCTCTACCAACCTTCTTTAGGCTGATACATGTCATAGCAAGTAGTCAGTTGTCCACCATTTTTATTTGTAATCCCAATGATTAAATGGGCAAGATACTGTATAAATGACCATCAGCAGCTCTGCATAGACAACATGTCACGTAGAAGAGAGTTCTTGTCTCACACAATGCACAAATGACCTTATACAGATAGAGCACCTTTTTCCCATAGTCCTTTGAACCAAAAACCCTAGAGCCTAACTGGGTGCTAGTGCAAGAAGAAGGGTCCAGCAGAGCCTCCACACAGAAGCGATTTCTCTCATATGTTACAGTTCAAGTGTAAATTGTATGGATGAAGGTTCCAGAAACACAGCACTGGAATGCAAGGAAAGTGACCGCTTATTAAAGGTGTGGGGTCAAGGGTCTGTGATTACCAGATTTACCCACTAATTCATTGGGCATCGTTTTGGGAAGGACTAAAGGTGACCCACCCTGAGTGAATGCTGTGTGCCCTAAGGATAGGTAGGCTGGAGAAGACACAAGAAACAGAAAGAGGGTCAGGGACGTGGCTTGCTGCTTGCTGCTTATTGCCATGCTTTCTTCCTCCTGTCATAGACTCTTCCTCCTCTGCAGTGTGCCCTGACATGCCACCCGGCTTTGGAGCCAGCCACCTATAACCTGAAACTTCTACAAACTGTGACCCAAATAAACCTTTCCTTCTTTAACTTTGGATGTCAGGTATTTTGTCTTATCAGCAAGAAAAGTAACTAAGACACTACTTCTCTGTCTTTTTTAATGTCTTATTTATTTATTTGGTATAGGGTCTTGCTACACAGCTCAGACTCGTAGTGATCCTCCTGGCTCAGCCTCCCCAGTGCTAGGATTACAGGCATGTGCCACTGTGCCCCGTTTCAGTGGCCAGTTTAGCAGCGGGCTGGCACAGCATGCGGTACCAAGGTTAAAACTCACTCAAGTCCTTGCGCTTGCAAAGCAGGTGCTTAGACCGCCGAGCTATCTCCCCAGCCCAACGCTACTTATCTTTAAGTTAGTAACAGAACTTGTAAACTTTATCTCAATAAATAATGCATTTCCAATCATTATTTCTACTACTAAAATGTTTCAGTAAACTGCACACACACACAATCCAAGTATTTTCAATTATAGTGATTTATGAAACAATTTACAGTATTTTAAAACCATTACTAGCCATTAGGGATAGATAATATTTTATAATAAAAATCCTGAGTGGTGAAATTACAAATAATACAGAGAATATTTGTGCATGTGACTGTAAAATAAGAACCACCACTATGGTATAAATGTATTGAAAAGTGGATTAAAAATAGAACTATTTCACTGACCTTATCAGACTCAAAAGCTACAACTCTTGTTGCATAGGTCCTGCTTTACCTCGGTCTTAACCATCCAGCAGAAAAGTATAAAAATGAAATAGAAGAAGTAAAACCATGCTGTTATGCTGAGCTGTAGGGGACTCAGGTCAACAATTTCTGACATTGCCAGTCAAGCGGAAGACCCAATACCATTATGGGCTACTGAACTCTTTTAGAATATTTTGTTAGTTTACACACCTATAATATTCAAATAATGGAACTTAGCAAAAAAAGGGTATATAGATGTATGTCCATTTTGTATCTGTGTATTCAAAGTGGTTAGGATAGATATATAGTTACATTCTCTTAATGAATAGAGGGATTTGTTCTAATGGTGTTTGTAAATAGGATATCATGTCCACATCTTGTACAGCAATTAACCACTAGGAAGAATGTATGCAGTGTGTTAATTATTGAAATTGTCCTACCAATTTGATTTGAAACTATCTCATTGCTATTTGTTTATCAATAAAATTATGGAAAAAATAGAACTATTAATAGGTATAATAATTTTGTAATTCATTCAGTCCTTCCTCAATATCTAGTGGCTATTATATATATATCAGTCTACTGTATTTTCACTTTGTGATTAATTAGAGGCAGAATTTTCTAAATAACGATTTAACTAGAAATGATAAGACAGAAGCATAAAAATGTGACAAAATCTATACCTAGTTATCTCAAAAATGTATATTATTTTCATTACGATATGTTTTACAATAATACAGTGGTTAATCTTGGATTTGACAGAGAAATTTAAGTTTGTATCCTGGGGCTGGGGAGATAGCTCAGCTGCATAAGTACCTGTGTTGCAAGCGCAAGGTCCCAAGTTCGAGGTCCAGTACCATGCGTAGTGCTGGCCTCAGAACCACAGTTGTTCCATGCCGGTGAACTGCATCGCGAGACTCTGTCAATTAAATAATAGTTTTAAAAAATCTTGTATCCTGGTTTCACTTCTCTTCACTGTGGCCATTCTGCCACCTCGAGCATCTTACTGATTTAAAAGTTTCTTTCTGTAATTGGAAAACAATTTTACCTTGTTCCAGCTTTATTTTGAAAAAGAATTAAAGTGAAGTATTCTCAGGTATGTAGCATATTGTCAGACACATAGAAGTATTCATTTTTTCCTCACTACTTATCTTTATATTTTCATTATAGAGAAGCTATATTATTTTATTGGAGAAAGCTGCATGCAAACTACAGAGTTGTGTGCATTTAAGTATGTTATATGTGTTGGAAAATTAAAATCAGTGTGATTTTTCTTTTTTCTTTTTTTTTTCTTTTAGCAGAACCAGGGATTGAACTCAGGCCCTTGTGCTTGTCAGGGAAATGCTTGTTCCAATGAGCCATCTCCCTGGCCCCTTTTCTTTTCTTTCTTTCTTTCTTTTTTTTATTTTTATTTTTATTTTTCTTAATATGCCTGAAGTTAAATACTTTAGCAGCAGGAAAATTATGATACAGTAGCACCTCAGTTAATGAATTTAATTCATTCCACAGATATGGAAAAGATGGCTACATTCATGCTTATGTGGGAAAGATGACCATAGTTGTGTTTGTCACCCAATGTAGAGTTCACAGACAAAACTTTGCCAAACATTTCTGTTTGTGAGCCAAATCATTTGCCAACAAAAGCATTAGTGAACTGAGGTACGTCTGACGTGCCTCGTTTAAAAAAAAAAAAAAATCAAATTTAGGCCATTAATTCCAGGAATCAATATCCACATGTTTTGTCTGAAGAAGGCCTTCTTGACCAGTAACCCTAAAACCCTTTTTGATTTGGCTAATGATATGTTTTGGATAATATTAGCAATTGTTGGACTTGAATTTTGGATAATGCCAGTAAAGTGAAAGGCAGAGTAAAGGAGGGAGGGAAGATGCAGGGAATGGCGGGGAGGGAAGAAGGGGGAAAGCATTTTATGGATATCATCTTAATTTTCATGTATGCTGTGATTTAATGTTGTAAATGCCTTTGCTTCGGTTTCAAAATGAGAATTATTGTTTTATTTTTATAAATTTCTCATTTTGGCTTGTCATAGTATTTGAGGCAGGCTTGTTAGAGTCTCAGCACAGGAAAGTCACTGTGTGCAGAGGCTACTGGTTTCCTATGCACACGCCTTCCTTCTTTGGCAAAAATATCCCTGTTTGCTTTTAAACTATGGTGCATTACCTTAGAGCTGCATGAGAATCTAAGTTCTGACTGATATGCCTCAGATGGGAACAGCACACAGAATGTCTGGGGAAAGCTCTTACAAAATGCATGACCTTCTTTACCTTTTCCTTCCCTGCCAGCATATAGACGTGATGGCTGGGCCCCAGGAAGAGCACATAGTAGGACTGCAGGAAGGGAAGCACCTGTGCTAAGAATTGTGGAGCAGTGCAATAGTTGGCTCCTGGGCCTAGAGTATTGGGGTGAGCCTTTTAGTCCTGCAGTTTTTTCAGGAGAACTACTATGGTATTTAACCCACTATTAATTTGATTTACCTGTTTTTCATAGCTGAACCTAATCCAAAATATTAGGTGCAGCAAAAGGAAATGTTTAAGTTGAAGAATATGAACTGCCTTACTATTTTTCCACATTTCATTTTTACTAATAACAGCACTCCAGTGTATGTTTTAGCTTTGTAATTATCTAGTGCAGTGGTTTTCTTTATTGAGTGTTTGATCATTTTTATAAAATCTTATCAGCAACTATTAACCTTTTGAATGCAAGAACTTGTCTCAGGTCAAGATTTAGCATCAAGAAGTACAGCACTAGAGAACAAAATGGAATTTGTTCTTGCCCATGTTCTTAGGCAAGCTAAATCCTTTTCTTTATATAGAATTCTCCCATCCTTCTCTGCGAATATCAACTGCTCCTCAGAATTTGTATTCGTATTGCCAAACTCATCCCATCTATTTCATTTTCTCTTACAGATCCTCCTAAACCTACTTCCTGAATTTTCATGATATTTCTTCTAGAGAATAATGTTCAGAAACTAGTTTGTATTGGTCTTGGAAATAAGAGAAAGATATTCTCTTTCAATATTTCCTTCTTGTATCAGTTAGATTGGTTCCATTAACACAACATAACAGGTACCTTGGACGTTTCAGTGTAGATGTCAGTTGGCTTCAGCTCAGATCTTCATGTCTTTCATTCTGCACACCACTTCCCAGTTCATGTTCCTTCTCTCACACATGACACAAGACCATGAGGGAAGAACAGAAACACAGGATGCTTCTTCAGGTCTCCACTCACTACTGTCTTTCTGTCATCATTGCCAAAGCCCCTGGCCAAAATCAGTGAAGTAGAGATACAGACTTATTTTACCAAGTGATGCAAATCTCACAGAGAAGGCTATAGATCTCTAATTGTATTTCTGGAGACTGAAACGTTTTGCGCAGTACTACATTCTGCCACGCCCTCTGAGTGAATGTGATTTCTCTTTTTTTTTTTTCCATAATTTTATTGAGAAACAAATAGCAATGAGACAGTTTCAGATCAAATTGGTAGGACAGTTTCAATAATTAACACATTGCATACTCTCTTCCTAGTGGTTAATTGCTGTACAAGATGCAGACATGATATCCTATTTACAAACACTATTAGAACAAATCCCTCTATTCATTAAGAGAGTGTACTATATATCTATCCTAACCATTTTGAATACACAGACACAAAATGGTCATTTATCTGTATCCTCCTTTTTTGTTTAGTTCCATCATTTAACTATTATACGTGTGTGAACTCAGAAAAATATTCCAAAATAGTCCAGTAGTCCATAATAGTAGTGGGTCTTCTGCTTGACTGGCAGTGTCAGAAGTTGTGATTTCTCTTGATATGCATTGGACATAGACATGTGCACTCTTTCGACAGAGGTACAGAATCATTTGACCCTGGCATAAAATTTGGTAGAATATGTACTTTGAGCAGCTTGGGCTGTGCATTAGGGAATTCTTTATTTTTATAATTTTTAGGAAGACAGATTCCATTTTATGATACAATACAAGAAGAGGTCATTTAGTTAACTAAACTACACAATGTGTATGTGTTTAACTAGTTATAAATGCCAAGGCTATTAGTTAATATCATTAAGGAACATTAAATTGCTGGAAGAAATTTGCTTTTGCTTCTGATAACTGTTGTCATTGTCTTAAGATCCAGCTAATCTTACTTAACAGACAAAATGAAGATAGTGGTTAACTTTATTGCTTCTTCCAGCTCAGTGATGCTTTGAGAACTGTACTAAAAATACCCTGCTTAACAGAGTGTAGTTTCCATATATGATTGCAATATACTTTGATGCTTCCATGGCCATAAAATATTACTGTTCCATGACAGGCGGCCTCATTGGTTGTTAGAGGTCAGATCAATTATAACTAGGTGCTTAAGCTTTTAAAAATTTATCGTTCACTCTCTCAAATCACAGCTTGAAAAACAGAAACACTAATCATGATGATATGTTGAACCCTACACCTTTATACTTGTGTAGCCGAGGAACATCCGCTAACACAGGCCATCATGTCAGCCCATTCCACACAATTTTAACAGCATTCCGTGTGGATTACTTCTCTTGACAAAGCTTTTTGGTCCCTTAAGTGTTCTGACTTCCCTGCAACGGGATAGGGCCAGTTACTGGACTTGGACAAAGTGCTCTACATTCTCCATGAGAAAAATAAATAGTTAACTTATGTTCCATGAGTTCATTTTCTTACAGTTTTGCAATTTTCTAGGGCAGCAGGTCTAGCAGTTTCTTCCAGTGAATTAAGATCAAATAATTGCAGGTACAAGTCAGTAGTTGCAATAACTTCAATCCACAGCAATCTTGAACATGTGAAATTGTCACTCTGAGTCAGATAGATATCTGGATCTTATGACCTTCCATTACTTTCCTTATCAGTAAAATGGGGATAGAATACCACACATGCAGAGAATGTAGGGCATAGCTCCAAAGAAACTGTATTCCCTGTGTGGCCAGTTCTGGCCAGGCTGCAGGAGAATCTCAGGGGGCTGTCCCCTGAGTGGTAACGCTGACTGGAGCCCATCAACCTCATGATACCACCATCTGCACATTTGGCTACCAGGACAGCACACAGGGAAATGGAGAGCTAGCGCTGGCATTCTGGTTCATAAATGCCTTAGCCAGGTAGCATCACATCACCTCTGACTTTGACCAGAAAAAAAATCATACTAATAGGTGCGAATGACACCCCATCTGCTTCTGCTCCATGGAAGTATCACAGAGGCAGTTTGCTAAAACGTGTGCTGATATGTGTAAAGAAGCGGCTGCCAACACCCTGCTCAGGCGTGTCAGAAACTTCTCACTGTGGGAGGGCAGGAGCAGGCTTTCCAAAACTACTTCTAACTTAGTGGAGCTACATGCAAACCATCCTTTCACAATATTCAAGCAAGAATTCCTTGATGATATTCAAGAGTCTCTTGAATATCATCATTATGAGCTAATCCAGTGCCCAAACCATTGCTTTGAACTAATGAATGGCAACGTGCTATGACCCAAGACCCCCATGCTCTCCTACCCCTATCATTTCCACAAAGAATCACTTATGCATTTTATTTCCTAACCCATCTTTTCTCCTAGCACTTTGACATTTAATCTATACCACATTACCTAACAAAAGCAATGCCCATTCATTGATCTTTATTCATCAGATGCATGTTTGTAAAATGACCTCCAAAATGGTAGCTATGATTGAATTTCTTGTACTACAGCTAATTCAGATGATTTCTAATTCTGTATGTCCCTTACATTATCTTGTTTTGCGGTGCCTGAGTTTGTCACACAATTTGCTACTGTGTGCTGCTTTATAGTATCTCAGAAAACTCTGTGGTGCATCCAGGTTTGTGTGCAAAACCCCTTGTTTATAATCTTGAGCCAAAAGGAAATTTTTAAAATTTTATTGAGGCTCTCCATGTGCAGAAATTAAAATGATTGCTTTCTTTCATTTTTTTTCCCCAAAGGATATTTATTGAATGTTATCTAAGGCCTGAGCCTCTGGTTGAAATAGGTTGATTGATTGTGAGTAAAGACCTCAAGTGGATCCACAGATGTAGTTTCCTGTATTTTTTTAATGAAAATTAGTATCATGAAATATCAGAAATATCTGTGGCAAAAAAAATTTTGATTGGATACAGGAATGCACAGTGGAAATGCTATTTTGCTTGTTTTTGAATAACATGATTATGGTAGAATTCCAGTCATTCCCATTGCAACTGTTAGACTTTCATCTTATCATTTACTGTCTAACCTGAAGAATAAGACTATTTTGATCCCATATTGCTATATAATATCATTAACGAAGAACATTAAGCTGAAAAAATTACTTCTGTACTGTTATTTTGAATTTCCTTTTCTAGGAACTAGAAAGAAATTAGGAACTGAGAACTAGAAATCTGTTCCATAAGCTATATATGTATGAGTCGATTTTGATGCATTACTATCAATATTCATAATTTTGGAAAATTAATCCTAATTTGTTAATATATATTATTTTCCTATGAATGAACATGTAAAGTAACTTTACCTTTTCTGAGCTTTTCAGTTCTTAATTCTTACATCACTGCCCCCAGACCTTTTTTTTTCTTTTTTTTTTTGGTAGTGGGGATCAAACTCAGGACCTTGTGCTTACCAGCCAGGTGCTTAAGCCTATGAACTCTCTTCCTGCTCCTGTATTTTGTTGTTTGCTTTGAGACAGGATCCCCCTCTATGTAGCCCAGGCTGGCCTTGAACTAGCAGCAATCTCCTGCATGGGTCTCCAGAGCACTGGTATTACAGGCATGCACCATCGTACCTGACTACCTTAGCTATTTTCTCTTCCTTTTCTAAATGGGTGTAACAAACTACTTCATTTCTTTTTAAAATTAGTTTTATTGGTGTGCTTTTGATGTCTATCATAGTCACGTTTATTGCAGGGAATGTGTGCCTCTGCATATCCTGATTCATTTTTTCTCATTCCCTTTCCCTTTCTTGCCCTCTTCAATGCTTCTTCCCCTTCTTGTTTACAGTAACTTCGATTTCACTTTCATTCTGTCCCCCTTTCTGGCTCCCTTTCCCTTCCCTCTCCGCCTCCTTTGTTTCCTTCCTGCATGAACATTTTCTTCCCACTTCCTACCGTGTATTATCCATTTGATCCTCATTTGTCCTTTAGGTTTCTTACACAAGAAAACAATCTGTTATGTACACTTGTGTGCCTGATTGATTTCACTTCAAATATGATGTCAAGGTGCATTCATTTACTGAGAAATGGATTTCAAGAGCCTCCTTTTTACAGAGATGTGAAAGTCCCTTCCGAGTCAGAGGACTCCTTGCGACTGTCCCATTGGTGTAACTTGTGTGAAGCTAGCTGGGCACCTTCAGTGGTGTTCTGTCTGTTCAGCAGCAGTCTTCATGTTCTTTTTGTCAAATGGTGCATTGAAAAATATTATCAGACATTTCAGGATTTCCCTCAAAACATTCTTGTTTCCTTGGTTTGAAATGTGGTAATATCACAGTGCCTGTGATAATTTCCTGTTAGTCAAATCACATAATCATTAGAAAGTTGCCTGGTTCTTGCAAGTTAATTTACTTCTAACTTACATAATATTCTTCACTGGCTAGCATCTTAGAGGAGGAAGAAAAAACCTCAGAGCCTTGCATACTTCCCTTTGAATGAATCTAATTGCCAGAGGATCCTTTTCCTGTTATATTTAAAAAATAAAAACAAGCAAACAATCAAAAAGCACCCTTCAGAGTTTTCTCCTATTAGTAGTATTATTGTCTTCTAAAGCAACACAATGCAATATCCATCCTTGTGTATTCTGGATTTTAAGGTTAGGAATCAGTACAATGGCTACCCTTCTATTGTATTTAGCTTTCAAGTGTTTTTTTTGTTTTTTATATCTCTGTGTAGAAACCATAATTTCATTCAGTGAAGTCTCAGTATGCTTGTTTTCCAGTAATAAGTATTAGTGAGACCTCCTTTTATTCTCAAAAATTTCTCAATCGGGCAATAAATTATGTAGCCATCCCACATCTCTATAAAAGTGCCTACCAATTTTTTTTCTTCAGATTTATAGATCTCAAGGGTACACTATGAGAAAAGGGCAAGAATCTGTATGTATATCATCCTTCCTCGAGAGTCACAAAGAACATTAGTGAGAATTTGTACTGGAAGGAAACACTTCACTTTGTTTATCCTATTGTTTCCCATATTTATTTAATCATAGAAATTCTTACTATTCCAAGTACTGTGGTGTGGAATTCTCTTTTAGAAAAACAGCTTAAGAAAATTTTAGGGGGACACCCGCTCGGGCCCCCCTCCTGTCTCTCTCTCAGACAAGATCTTTTTTCCCTCAATAAGTATATTCTGCTCATAAAAAAGAAAATTTTAACTTCAGTTAGAATTATTACAATTTTAAAACCAAGGTTAAAAAAAAAAGAACAATTCTGCATGTTAGCCATACTGGCTTTCTCTTTGTCTACCTGGAAACTGATGGAGTTCGAGTGGGCCCAGAGGCCCAAGACATTGGAAAAAGACCTAGCAATCATCTTAAAAAATCATCCCTCATCATATTTCTCAAGTAGCTCATGATCACTCATAATCAGCTGGATGTTAAGGATGGGAGGACGCTGTGGGCATTTATGAGCCTGGGAGGACCGAGGAGCTACTGCGTGCACAGGCGTGAGAGCTGAGGGAAATTGAAAAGCAATCAGGGAAGTATAGTGCCAGAGATGGATTTCCATGGAAACTGTTTTGATGACCCTGGCAGCACTGATTTGATCAGTGTTCTTCCTGCAGGAACTCATTGTCCCAGAAAGCTGGTCTGCCATTGACCTGTTAATCTGCTATGCAGAGAACTACAAGGCTGTTGTCTCCCAACCTACCAGTAGCTGCCGTAACCCAAGCACAAAAAGGGGAAAGAGACTTTTAGACCAGTAATATTTAAAATCAATATCTTTTAAGCTCCACTAATTTAATTTGGTCTGTCAATTAGGTCTATTGGATTTAAGTCTGATGTCATTTATAATTAAGCAAAAGACCAATAAAATTACTTTTCAATATGCATCACCATTTTAAGTCACAGACAGCCATGTAGAGTCAATTTTAAAATAATCTGCTGAAGATTACATTTTTAATTCTCTTTCAACTTCACTAATATAAATCACTTTGGCAGTGTCGCTCTTGAATTTGCATAATGACAGAGCAAGACAAGACCAGAGATCATTTTTAACTACTGAGATTTTTGGCATTATGCTTGTCATCACATCTGTGTATAAACTCTTTCCAAAGCCATGAGGACATCAGACACATGTATTTCTGAATCAAAACTTTCCTGAGCCATGTAGTGATATTTTTGAAGTTTAGAAAAAAATCCAGACCACTGTAAATGAGTCAACAATATTTTGAAGAATAAAGGATAATTGCACAAAAGAAAGTATTTTCTGTAAATTTAGTATGTAGATATTTATCCCTCACACATTTGGCTTGTATGTACTGCCCTCTGTCTACAAAACTCAAGAAAAAAATTTTTACTGTGAATTGTCCAGGATAAAGAACAAGCTATCATAAATATTTATGTTCTGTAACTTGTTGGACTTTTCTTTCTAGGGTAAAAGAGACCATTTTCAATCTAAGAATAAGTTATTTTTTTTTCTTAGGATCGCTTATGACTAGGATGTTTAGAATGTGCAGTATATTCTGCCACAGAAAACAGTTATATAAATAGTAATCAGGTTCTCAGCAATTTTATCAATTTCCTGCCTTGGCTCTGTGCTTTTTTGTGAAAAGAGAGCTGAGAGGAGACTATCGGAACAGCAGAATTAGAGTACTCTGGGAAAACCAGAGCTTCTTTAGGGTTGGAGGCTGTGGGATTTATGGTAGTGCCAAAAAGATAAATGTTCAGAGAAGGGAAATTTAAACCTTTTCTCCCTTTGCATGTTTCTTCCATTCCTCTGTGGTCCCTCAAGAGTGGCATCACATCTTTGTATTACTACAGCAATACAAAGACTGAGGAAGGTGTGTTAAGCAGCTAGATTTTCATTCAGTCTGCCTAGAAGCTAACTATTTGTGGACTTACCCCCAGGCTTCCACTTGGAAGAATACCCTCTGGACAGATAGGAATCTGTAACTGTGCTATTTGACCTGACTGACTAGTAACGTTCCCTGGGAAGCAGTTATCATTACTTTTTCCTGTATCCCTGATTCTCTGGGTGTGTGGTATGCTGGGTATTTGCCTGTCCTCATGATCTGATGAGGAGACCAATAACCAGAATCTCTTTTCTCCTGTTTAAAAATCTTGTTTTGTGAACTTACCTAAGGAAAAGAAATGCAAAAATAAATATATTCATATAAGCTAATAAAAATAGTAAAAGTATACTTCTCAAAGTATTTGTATTTTTATTGTACTTGTTCTTCACCACAAAGAAAGGAAGACAGATATTATAATTTTGTAGTTAAGGAAATTGAAATCATAATAATGCAGCATCATTTTTCGTGGGGCAGTACCTGGTACCCTAATGTATGAGCCAGAGCAGATCGTCCTTACTAGAAACAAATAAAATAAATACGTTTAAGTGACTGATGCTCCTTAAGTCAGAAGGGTACCTGGAGTTGGCTGGCTTCACTGAATGGTCCTCTGTGGGAAAGTCTTCTCACATTAATCAGAATAGTTACAGTCTCTTCACTTCTTAAACTTCTAGATCAAAAATGTCTTCATCCGAGCTCCTGCTGTACAGTCACTGAGGACAGGAGGAATAAGAGACGGGATGATGAAGGCAGTGGCAATGCCTGTGTCCAGTTACAATCTTGTCACTCTGCCTGTATGCCACTTATTATATGGTTTAATGTTTGCACAGTTTGTAGCTCAACTCGGAGTATAACCAGTCTTAGGCATCGTGAAGTAGACAATCTTCCACTTACTGAATCTACACTTACTTGTTATCTTCCTTATGCCAGGCAGTAGTGACTCTTGATCTTGCTCACTAAGTTTTTGATCCAAGTAGAAACACACATACACACACACACACACACACACACACACACACACACACACAACTAAATTAGAAGGCCATAACTATGCTTAAGGTCAGATCTGGTAGATATAATAAGAGTTTTCAGTTTGTTAAGTGAAGAGAGGGTGATAGGGACATGAATGGCATAAGCACTGTACAAAGAGAAACATGACAAGGTCCAGAAAGTACAAGAGGTATAGTAAGCACTGCCAAAGGATCCAGGCCAAAACTTAGTCAGAGATGCAGCTCATGGAAGACTCTGTGAAGCTTGCGAAAGACTAGATCTTTACGCCCTTGGCAAGAGAACATAGCTGAAATCATTTCAGCTAGGAAGTTAGAAGGATTACTAGCTATGGCTGAGGAGAGAAGTGAAAAGGCAGACATTAAAAACCTGCCAGAGAACAATGGAAGTGGACATAGTAAGGAAGAAAGTTATGGCACAGAGTATATAGAACCTTGATTTGATTAATAGGTAGAGAGATGTATCGATGGATGGATGGATGGATGGTAAAGGATGAATCAAAGCTGACTCCCTACTTACTATCTGTACCACCTTGAAAACAGGCAGCTTTTCACCAAGAATATGGAAGAGGAACATTTTTGAGGAAATCATCACAACAAATGCTCATCAGATATACAGAGACAGATTAGAGAGACACAGACAAAAAAACACGAAACAAGATGCAGCTGGCTGACACTCAAATCATCACATGCTTATCTGCAGCTGATGACTGTGGATGTTTCTCAACCTTTGCCACACTTTAAAAAAAAACTTTTTCTTTGCACCATGTCAGCCTTGACTTCTCCGCTTCCCACTAAGACTCTCACCTCTTCATTCTTCTGAGAGGTAGAGGGTTATTATGGGCGACCCCTCTCCGCCTTATGCCCACCAGACAGAACAATAAGACTTAGTGACATTCAGTTTTCCTGAGGTATACTGAAGAAAGTAATGTTCACTGTAAACCATGCATAAGAATTGCAATAATTATTTAATATATATCTTTTGATAGTTCAAAAACTATAAGAGAAATAAACGTTTTTGCTGAACTCCCTTCAAGTGGTAATTTCCTTGAAAATTACTGACAAGTTGAGATTATGTGATACATTCATTTCAGATAGATTCTTTCATAAACTTTTATAGTGACTGAATAGAAAGTGAAAGATTTAGAGACCACATCTGGCAGTCAAATTGATAATTAAGTCAGCTCTTCTTTTTTATTGACTTTTTGTACCTTGCATATTTTATTTAACTCTTAGAATTTCTTGAATACCCCAAGTATTTCAGAGCTAAATTATCATTTATAATGAAAGGCCGCATGAATAAAAAAAAACTACTAGAAATATTTTATATTCTGAGTGTACCAAATCCTTAATTTGTGTTTCTACAGCAGCTCTTATTAGGTTTAAATTAGGCCAAAATGAACTGATGGTTGGCTTTAGAAAGTAAAACAAAAATAAACTTTTATGTTAGTTAAGAATATCAGGTAGAAATTATAAGTGAAGACATCTCATAGGAAATTTAGAATAATAATAAAATGTAGTATTTGTGTGATGTGGAGATTGGGCAGTATTGGGTCATTGCATGAGCAGTGGAGTAAATTTGAATGAAAATGTTGATATTTCCCTGTCTGTGACTGAGGAAATTACCAGCTTTCTCTGCCGCAAAGCTATTCTAATTTTTCATTTGCAGATGAGTAGTGTTTACTGGCTAACCGTGGCATGAAAGCCCTGTGCCATGTGCCCTGGTGGGGGGCAGCAGGGACACTTGTTGACAGAACCTGGAGGCCAGCAAAGAAGCAGCTGCATTAAATAATAGATTGCAAATAGGCAGCTAAGTCTGTTGCCCACAGAAATGGGTTCAAGCTAAGCAGAATGAGAGAAAGAAGGAATTCGTTCTAGGAGAGGGAAAGTAAAGGTTCTCAGAAGATAGAGCAACAGCATGGAACTGGGGAGGGTAAGTGGAGATTGGATGGCGGGTGGGGGCTATTTTGGAGAAGAAGCTCAGCATGTACTGAGGGCTGGCAGTGCAGGAGACAAACTGGCCAACTGCGCTCTCTACTGCTGGAGACTTGGGTCCCACTGTTCTGAAGGAAAAGACAAGGACCTACATATTTGAAAAGCATCCCAGGTGGCTCTTAGGCTGGCTGTAGTCTAGCTTAGCACAGTCACTTTTAAATTTTAAATTCCTCGAGTAGAGATTGTTTTACTTCGAACAATTTCTTTGCACACTACTGGCCTGTGGTAGGTGATCAATAAGAATGTTGAAGAATGAGATTTTCATTCTGGCTACTAATCATTTAAATTGTAAGAACTGACTAACTCCTGCTTTAGGTTTTTGTTTTGTTTTGTATTGTATTTTGGTCAGGGGCTCACTATGCAGCTTGGACTCATAGTGATCCTCCTATTTTCAAGCCTCCCAATTGTTGGGGTTACAGGCGTGCACCACCATGCCCGGACTCAGGCACGGGCTTAGCACACCCAGGGGTTAAGGCTAGTGTGGCATGTGGTACAGGGGATCGAACCCCAGTCCCTGCATTTGCCTAAGCAGGCATTAGTTCACTGAGCTATTCTGCTGGCCCTTAACTCCACTTTTATTTCTTCAATACCTTCCCCCCCCACCCTCTTTGGCTTTGAGTACATAATTTCACTACTGCTACACAAAGTAGAAAGATTAACCTTCAAACATTGAGAAAGTCTTTGGTGGAAGAGTACTAGGTTAGTTTAGCAGAAGAAAAAATTGACTGCTAACCTTACCTGGCTCAAAATTTACAATAAACATACAAGAAGTAGTTCCTGAAAGTATTGTGAATTTTTTGAATATGCAGTGAGGTTTCTCCATGCATTAGATGTTATTTGTTTTAGAACAGATAATCCACTACTATCGTTTTAGGAGTACAGAGGTGGAAAAAGATACAGCCGCTGCCCTCAGAGAGCTCGTTGTCTCGAGGTAAAGACAAATAAGCAAAACTCCTTACCCTCGTGGTGGTTAAGTGCCAGGACTTCAGACTCCGTGCTGAGTGCGGGGCCAAGCCCTTTCTGTACGTGGCTATCTCCTGTAACCTTACTAGCTTTGCAACACAGATATTTTACAGATGATCCAACGATGAATGAAGAGGAAGGTGATTCACTGCAAGTCACATATTTGTAAGGAACAAGTAGTGGAATTTGATTTCAAATCTGTAAAACTCCAGTCACAAATGCATTGTTATAGAGTATGCTTCATAAATATGCTGTCCTTTTCTTATGTTTGGTTTCATTTATTTATGCTCAAATCGTCATGAAAGAAATATATATATACCGTATATGGCACAGGCATCTTAAACTTCATAAAAATTCAAGGTCAAAAGAGAAAGGCATCCCAGAGGAAGCATAGTATGGTGTCATGTCAGCCTATTATCTGGTTATGTAAGGCAATTAGCATCTTAGTGTACAGCATCCTAACTTGTTCGATGCTGAAAAATCAAAGTTTTGCCAATTCTTAGAGCATCTTAAGAATATTATTGATTTTATTCATAAATTATATTCATTTCCTTTGACCAAAATTGTGACAGTTTGGCATAATGATTTTATTAATGTGAAATATTTTTTTATATTTGTGTATTAAGTTTAACCTAAAATGTGGAAGTGTACATTGTGATCAGAAATAAAACAACATGGGAACAGCATATTTCACTGCATATTAAGGAAGTGCTGTAGAGGATTGTATTAAAAGAACTCACTTTTTTTTAAAGTCACTTTAGGACCAGGGAGATAGCCCAGTGGCATAAGAGCCTGCCTAACAAGTGCAAGGTCCCAAGTTCAATCCCCCCTACTCAAAACAAAAACAAAAACAAAACTCACTTTAAAAACCTGGTCACTATTATAAAAAGAAAACAGCAGCTCTTACCAATTAAGTTGATCTCTTCACTGATGCGACAGTTTTGTGTACAAATGATGAGTCCTAAACCATTTGAGATTTTTTCTGTTGAACTGAGTGATCTAGATTAGATCACATAGATTTAGGACCTTTGACTTAGAATATTGGCCATGTATATTCTTACTGAATAACTGTTGAGGTATTCTCACACTAGTCTAATAATTTTCTTAGTCAGACCTTCTTGTGTACAGGACATGTGGCAGACACCAACAGACCAATTCTGAGTTCCAAAGAGACATTATTGGTAGGCAGATTTTAAATTTATCCATTACCTGTGCTTTTGTGCCTATGAATTTATAGTTATAGCTAACAGAGCATATAAATTTACCAGTGTTTGGATGAATGTGCACTCAGTAATCCTACTAAGAAAATCTTGAAGTTGAATACAAATGTGGACTATATCTATCATATTTAAGCTTTTTAATATCTAAGAGCACAGTGAATTTTATTTTATTGATATATGTCAAGACTTAGGCAAAATTTAATTTTCTTGATGTCAAAACATTTTCTTGATCTATGATGAGGTAAAATTTACTATGCTTGCAACACTCTTGATGTTTTAATTATGCTCATAAATTCTTAGACTTTTTTGTATGCTCATATATGAAATCATATTTCTGAAACATGTTTTTACTAATGACAAGTGAAATGCATCAAGCTCAAATCCATTGTTAGGAAGCTTGGTTTCCTTTGAAAGATGCTTTTAGGAATATTCTTTATTAAAAATCCTGTGGCCTTGTTACTATGCCGTTACTCATATTTTTACTCACTGAGATGTTTGAAAGTACTTTTTAATGCAGGTAACTAAGCAAACAAATTTTAAATCAAGTTATTCGTCTGAGCCCTAATTCAATACTAAAAGCTGTTTTACTTCTCTAATAAATTATATTACTATACTTGAAGAATCAAGCAAAAGATGTCCATTATAAAGTCCCAACAGATAAATATCTGAGCATGCCATATTATCCAGTATTTTCAGAAATGCTGGACTTCATCCTGCTATCAAGAACTGTAGGGACGGGAGCCAGAAAAGCAGACCCCTGGGGGAGATTCCTCAGGAAATTCTTTTCAGAGATAGGTATTCTGATTCATTCATACATTGTACCCTTTCCTTTTAGAAGCCGTATTCTGAGTTGCAGTTTCTGGCTTTCTTTTTAAAAAGAATTGCATGAATATTTTAAACACAATCTGGTATGCTACGTTATTGATCTTGCATTATTTATGTTAAGATTCTCTTTAATCATAAAGGCTTTGCAAAATGCACAGCAGGGGGAGTGGGTCAAATTTCTTCTCGGTATTTCAGGTCATTAGCTGAGGTCATGGCAGCAAAAGTACATCGGGCTGTCTGTGTTTTGTTTATAGATGTGAGAAAATTAATACACAGGGTCAGAACAAGTCAATCAGATTTAGAAATATCACATTAAAGTCTTTAATAAATAAATGCTAGCTTGCCCCAAGAATAAAATGTATTTATAAGCGATGAAGAATGACAGACCTGATTGTTTTCAATGCAAAGGAAAAAAAAAAAAAAAAAAAAAAAGCTAATCACTGTAGATTAAAATGTCTTGAAAAGTGAAGATTCCTTTATTTTTTAAGTGAGTTATTAGTTTCCACAACTAGTTTATAATCTACCATAAGGACAGGGTACATTTTGTTCAATCTGTCTAATTATTTCTTTCTAGGACTTAATTCTTTTGGGTGTGGTGGCACACACCTGTAATCCTAGCTGTCTGGGAGGCTGAGGCAGGGTGATCACAAATTTGAGCCTAGTTGGGGAAACTTAGTGGCTTAGTACAACCCTGTCTGGAAAAGTGGGAATGGAGCCAGTGATGCAGTTCACTTGGAAGGCCCCGGGTATAATCCCAAGTGCCACTAAAACATGTAAGCTCTTGTATTTTTAAAAACACCATCACATAAAAAAAGAACACTGTCACAGGATGAAACATAAATCCCCACTCCTGGAGTGTGGGCTACAAATGCACAGTGAGTTCCTTCCACAGAGTACAGAACAGGGAAGGACTAGGGAAAGTAAATTCCCAGCAGAGGAACCAGACAGACATTGCCTAACCAGGTCATGGATGGCGGTGGCAAGTGAGGTGTGCTCCGCACCCTTGACACAGTGTCATGTGAATGTCACTTTACCTCTTTGCTCTCCTTTAGTTACAGTCTAATCATGAGGAAAAGCAGACAATTCCATTTCGGGAATAGTCTACAAAATGAGAGACCACAGCTTCTCAAGACTGTCTTGATCCTCAAAACCAAGGAAAGTCTGAGAAACTGTCATAGGCCAGAGGCACCTACGCAGACACAACAACCAAGTGCAGTCTGCTCCCCTGGGCGGGATCCCAGGGCAGAAAAATCAGGCTGAGTACAAGCTATGGAAATGTGAATAAAATATGGAGCTGAGTTAAGAATAAAGTGTCTGCATGCATTCATGATTTGTGGTGATTATACTGTGCAAATATAAGACATTGATAGTGGATGTAGAATATATTGGAACTCTCAGTACTGTCTTTATATTTGTTATAAATCTAGAACTATTCTAAAACAAAAATATTATACCAAATGTCCAGAAAGTTTTGCACGTGAACTTTGCCTTATAAGCATTATATACTTAGAGAAAGCATATTTGTATAGTTTTGATTAACTTGCTCTCTCATCTTTAAAGATAATCAATTCAAGCTCTTCCAAACTAGTAGTCTGTAATAATGGGACCAGCATCATCTTCAGATGGTGATGTTATCTCTGAGCCTTGAATTATCTAGATTTACAACTCAAGACAAAGAAAGTAAAAATCTTAGGGCTCAACTCACTTGTGGTGTGATCTCAGGTATTAGCTTTTCTGTTCTTCTGTTGCACATGAAGAGGTGGGGTCATGTGCACACTGTAAGACAAGATGTTTCACTAAAGTGCAGTGTGTGACACTTGAAGTCTTAGGAGCTGTTATGATTCATTTCCACATCCATTCATTCTACAAGCTGTTAAACACCTGCCCTAGGCTATGATTGGACTAGATGCTGAGATCAAAGGATGGCATAGTCCTGGCTTTCATAGCTCACCTAGAGATGGAAGATGAAACAGATTTATAATGTCTTGGAAAATAGCAAGGTAACCTTTGTAGCTACCTAAAAGAGCGTGGGGCACAACAGGTGACAGACTCAAGGCTTTTTATTTCCTGTAAGATAATTTACTAATTCAACAGAAATATAAAGAATGACTTTGTATGTAAGTAAGAGTGTTCTGATCGCTTGCATTCCATCTGTGAACAACCAGACCGATAGCATCGCCCACATGAAGCTGATAATCTCTGAAAATTATGAAATGCCCCCTTGTCTTGAGTTGAAGTCTGAATTTGTATAGCTCCTGTTAGAAGAAAAATAGTTTGCTTTTTAATAGAAAGTCTTTCTCATATTTGAGGATAGCTGATGTGCCTCTATTTCTTGTCCCTACTCTATTTTTTAAATAATTTTATTGAGAAACAAATAGCAATGAGACAATTTCAAAACCAATTAGTAAGATAGTTTCAATAGTTAATACATTGCATATTGTTGTCTTAGTGGTTATTCATTGTACAAGATGCAGACATGATATCCTGTCCACAAACA
>NW_004524623.1:2914927-3044152 GCF_000260255.1 Octodon degus | reverse complement strand
TTTACAGCTCCACATATTAATATGGCTTTACTTTTTATATTTCTTTTTCATACTTTTCTGCTGGATGGTTAAAACCAAGATAAAGCAATACCTATATAACAAGAAATGTAGCTTTTGTATCTGATAAGGTCAGTCAAATCCCCTCAGGATTTATCCTGAAACCTACTCTAATCTTAGCAAATTCTCTTTTTAAACCAGATTTTCCCTTCCTTCTAACCTTCTCACCATTCAGCTCCATCCTAGTTAGGATGGCAGTGTAATTCCTAAAAGTTAGAACAAGGATCACATTCTGCTTTAATCCTACAATATCTATGATTCTTGCGTATATCCTGAGACTACACTGAGCCTCAAGTTTTTTCTCATCCATAACCTGAGAATGCTTTTTATATAATTACTGTGCAATTAGGGATAATTTATAGAATATCGCTGATCAAGGACTGAGCAAATAGTACCACAGGTATTAAAAACAGTAGATCAGTATAAGCTAGCTAATCCCCTCTTACTAAATACTTTGTGAAACTAAGCCTGTCCTCTTGCACTTGTGCATTTGAGATTTTGGACATACATACCCACACCTGCTTCTTTCAGTTGAGGTTTAGTATGTTTGCAATTCTTTATCATAAACCCTTAAGACAGATGCGTTGTCTTGGACTCTCAGCCTTTGTAAGAGTAACATTGCTCCTTGACACACACGATACCTGTGTGTCACACAGTGAGTGCCTCCAGACGAATCCAACAAGAAATGTAATGAGATGTCTCCCTGAGTATCACTCTAGGGAGACAGACTTATACAACCTCCTGTCAGCTCTGGTCCAATTTTGCCTCAAAAGGGTGAAAAGAAGCTATGACTGAAGGTTAAATTTAGCCAGTCCTTTAAGCTGCCCCATGAAAATCATTTGGAATCCTAAGTTTGTCACCACTATATGACCATTTCCTCTTTATATAGTTATAAACCCTCTTTAAATTCACTGATGAAAACACAACTGAACACAAAGTTTCCTTTTCATAGGCTTCTGGCCAAATCCTCACTTATTTGCTTGGTATTTATTGAAAAGTTTCTTTTTCTTGAATGTTATTACCAAATACTTGGATAAGCACTGTATTTTGTCTCAAAATGCTCTGAGTATTATTTTTTCTGTGTTTCGCCATAAATACACTGGGAGCTTTTTCTTAGTTTTCATCCTAATTCTTACTCATAAGGACATGTTGTTTTTACTTTGCACGAGCTTATTTCCAGTTATGAGATTCATGTTGCATAGTAATGCTATTAACTTATCAGAGATTTTACAATTGATGTTTATTTAATGTGTCAACATACTGTAAAATTATGGTTTCACAAAAATATCATTTTTAGCCAGTAGAGGGAGTTAACTACAACTAAACGTAGTCTAGGACAGTAAAAGAAAAGGTGAACTTACTATTTTTTGTCTTTTTGAAACAGGATCTGGATATGCAATTCAGGCTGGCTTTCAGCTCACTTTGATTTTTGTTTTGTTTTTTTGTATCTTGTATTTTGTACAGGGTCTCACTAAGCAGCTTGGACTTGTAGTGATCCGCCTGTAGTGATTTCAGCCTCCACAGCCCTGGGATTGACTTGCCGGCTAAGCACCCCCAGGGCCTCGCTTGTGCAGCATGTGGTGCCAGGGATTGAACCCAGGGCCTTGAGCACGCATAAGCTGACACTTAGTCCACTGAGCTATCACGCTGGCCCTCACTTTGAAACCCAGGCTGGTCATGAACTTGCAGCAATCCTCCTGACTCAACCTCCCAAGTGCTGGGATCACAGGCGTGCGCCACCATACCCAATTCCCTAAGTTCTCTTAATAATCTAAGAAAAGTAAAACTATTATAGGTCTAACACATATTCATATCCAGTTGTATCTTTAACCTAGATTCAGCATTTAAAGCAACTTTTTAAACTGGTAAAGTGTTAAGCTGGAAAGCGTAATTTTAGCTTTCTTTAGAAATCCATGATTGATCCTCTGAGGGCTGTGTGTGGCAAGCACAGGTCACAGCTACTCCATGAAGACCCTGTCAGCTTCCCCAAGAAGTGGGCACAGCCAGCAGCTCAGCTCAGCGGCATTCCCCCCCCCCCCCCCCCCCCTGGGCTCCCTGGGACCCCCCCCCCCCCCCCACACACACTACAGGACAGCCCTCCTCGAGGTTAGTCTGTTTGACTTTGACTGGGAAGTATCTGAGCAGTTTCATTAGCAAATTTAGTTACCAGGAAGGTCCAGGGTCATGTCTTCAATTCTGTGTCAAAAATCTATCTGCTTCCTGTGTGCCAAGTGATACTACTATATTCCTGCACCTCTAATCTTTGCTGCAACTGAGCCTGTCTCGGCCGGGGGCTGCTTTTCTGCCTCACAGGCTCTTATAGTAGTTGTAGTGGCTGATGTGTGAAGTCTGGACAGGAAGAAGATAAAAATTTACGTAGTGTGAGAGGAATTGGTTGTATTTTCTAAATCATCAGTGGGATATACCGAATTGTCATTGATCTGGCTATGCCTAAATTAAGAAAGCTAGCATTACAAGTTCAATTCTCCTAATAGAATTTAAGAATTAACTCCTACAACATAACCCTGGCATTGCAGACTTTTAGCATTGCTTTGAATAGCCACAGGAGACACATTTATTAAATATGCTAACGTTTAAACATAAAATTGTAGATAGAAGTTAAAGTATTCTCCTTCCTTTCTTTTTTTTTTTATTTGTTGATTAATGTGAAACATGTGATTCCTTAAGGAGCTGTGTCTGATTCCATGACGTATTGATATAAAAAAGGGATTGTGAGCAGCCTTATTACCTTACTCCTACCACTTGCATATTCTTTGTGTGCTGTGTGTCTCCAGAGGTAGGTCACTTGTCCTCTGGATCATGGTGACTTCATATACCAGCTCACTTTAGATACTAAAATCCAATAACAGAATTTTGTAAAGGGCCCTTTCAACTATGAGTAACATAGAGGCTATTGTGCAGGTATCTGTTCCTTCTGTTTCTTCTAACATTCTGTTAATAACCTCTCCTAGACAAAATAGACACTCAGTTAGCATCCCTACTTGCGCAAAAACTTAACTCTTATTAAAGAAGAGGTACTTGAAGCATTTATAATGAGTAAGACCCTACAGGTATCTAAATAGGCCAAGGCAAGTTTTTGGAATGTTTTTATTTTATGTCAAGGATTAGCTCAGGCAGTAAAAATCATAAAGCCTATTGGTTTCTCAGAGGAGACAGATCATGTTTACTATTTTTGCCTCTTTTTGGGGGAGGTTATAGGGTCTCCCTATGCAGTTGACTCATGGCTATCTTCCTGCCTCAGCCTCCTCAGTGCTGAGACTACAGGTTTGCGCCACCATGCCTGGTTTTGGAACCAGTAGGGCATGCGGTACCAGGGATTGAATTTGAGATCTTGTACTTGCCAGGCAGGCGCTTATGCCAACTATCTCCCCAGCCTGTGTTTACTGTTTTTAACATACATTACAAACTGAATGTAGCCAAATTTTTTATTTACTATTTATGTATACCTTGCAGAAACTGAGGTGCATATTGAGAAATAGAAAGTGTTCATTTGGACTGGTCAGAATTTCAACCTCGGAGAAATAAATTTCTATAGGAGCAGAAAGTTCCCCTCTAATGAAAACTGTAGGCTCTCAGCATGCGAACAGGGTATAACAAGTTGAACAGGATCAAAAGATGGTTTAGAAGTCGGGACTAGAAGCATTATCTTTTCTTGTCTTACTAGCCTACGACTTTGGAAAGCCGCAGTCTGCATGTATATGATTGTAATTTTCCCATGCTTGTGCAGTTAACAGTAGTCATAAGTGATCATGTAGGACTCAGAAGGTACGTGCCGATTTTAGGAAGCTCGCAGTGTGGCAGCGATAGCTTAGAAACCAGATCTCAGGTGCTTGAAGGCTGAAAGGTGGGAAATTCTAAAAACATGTGGGTCTTGGGGACAAAGTGAAAGGTGACAAAGTAAATGTAATGTGAATACCTATGTGCATGTTGAAAGGTGGCTCAATTTGTTTTCCTTCCTCCATGCCTAAAAATTCCAAAACAATCTTAAATGGATGCTTATTACATTTAAATCCTGCATGGTAAGTATTTCTCAAAGTATTGACTTATATTTCAACAAGCATGAATGAAATCATGGTTTTTCTTTTGTACCAGGAATTGAACTCAGGACCTTGCACTTGCCAGACAGACGCTTATGCTGCAGAGCTATCACCCCGGCAATCATGCTGTTTTTAATAGCCTGTATTGCAGTTCTTCTGAATGAACAAGAAATGATAGGGGGAAAATGGAAGTAAAATCTTAGCACAACTTCTCAGCAGTTATTCATTCATGTATTCATGCATTTAATTAGCAAGCGTTTTATATTAGGGACCGCATTAGGTGATGGGTGTATAAAGCAAAGGAAAACGTGCCTGGAGCTTGCTGACTAGACAAGGCATCGGAGGAGGCGAACAGTGAGAGCAAAGTGAACTTCAGTAAGGTCCCTGCAAGATGCTAGCGCATCCTGTAACAGCAATGAGGAGGCAGCTGGACACCGAAAGCAGGACTAATTATCCAGAGAAAGAGGAAAGAGTGCTACTAGCAGAGATCCCAACGAGTCCTTTTGTCTGTAAGTAGACTGTAGTGAGATACAAATACTTGAGCTGAATTTCTGAACGTTTCTTTAGGCGGCAGGCCTCCCATCAAATCACTCCCTCAAGAAATAGAAATATTTGTACTTAGTTCTGTGGAAAAGTGGCTACTTAAGAGAGCTCCTTCCTGTGGTACATGAGTGAACACTGGGAACTTCGAAAAGCTTGTTGGGAACATTGAAGAGCTCTCAGTTTAATAGATGAAAATTGCACCTCATTGTTATGCTTTTATTTTTTATACTAAAGATGTTTTCATATATACATTGGTTATTTGCCTTTTTCTTTACTACGCATTTTTTTCACCATCTTTTGTCCATTTTTCTGTTTGTGTCTCAGTCTTTTTTATTGATCATGTGTGTTCTTTATAGCATAATGATAATGCCTTTTAGATTTGTGTTACATCCTTTACAATTTGGATTGCTGTTCACTTTTTTTAAACTTTAAGATTTTTAATATCAAAGCCCATTGATTTTCTTTTATAATCTTTTCCATTGTTTCTGTGAGGTTCCTTCCTTGGGTCTGAATGAAAAGCAGGAGAAAGATAAAAGAAGCCCTTACTGCTCCGGGAGGGAGCTGCAGGAGAGATCCAAGAACCCTCGGAGGGAGGAGGCAAGGAGACAATTTACTAGGCTGGGTTGGGGGTGGAATTGGTAAGGGTGGTTACTGTGTTGGTGTAGTAACAGGCTCTGATTGGGGAAAGCTTGGCATGCGAAAAATAAAAGAAGAAATTGAGGTTAACCAGGGGGAAGAAGGCGGAAGTGCATCTAGGAGTGGCAAGGTTTGGAGACACATTGACTTGGAAGACTTCCGTATGGACACGGACCCATCAGTTTTTATGCTTTTAAAAATGTTATGTGTCCAAAGATTGTTACGTTCATCTAGATGTTTCTTTAGATGTTTAAAATTCTCTTAGTTTACAGGGTCTGCTTATCAAACTAGAATTTATTTTAATGCTTGTAGGACATATTTAAATTGAGTTTTGGAGAAGTTACTGTTAGCCTGTTTCACCTTCTGTCTGTTAGGTGTTGATATGGATTCCCTTTGTCCATCTACTGCATTTTTCTGTATCCTGGGATCTGCCTTTATGCTATTTATTGTGTTTCACTGACACATGTATGTAGTACCTTTTTATATACTTGCCACATGTTTTTTTCTTTTAACCATTTAAAACCATTTCTAAGTATAAAATCAAGGGCACAAGGCACAGTCATGATGCTGTACCTCTACCAGTGCTATCCATCTTCAGCTTTCCATCATCCCAGATATAAGCTCTGAACCTATCAAACAATAAATCCACACCCACATGGTTTTAATTATGGTACAGTTTAATGTATCTTAAAGTCCCATATCCATAATACCACCCAAAACATGGCTCTTTTTTAAAGTTGATTTTCAGAGTTTTGTGTATATCTAGGTTAGCTTTACTTTTTAGCATAGTTTTTATTTTTTTTAGTTTTTTTTAATGTATTTGATCCAGGGCCTCACCATGCAGCTCAGAATCATAATGATCCTCCTGTTCTCAGCCTCCCCAACACTGACATTACAGGAGTACACCACCACGCCCTGTCTTGGTGGCCAGCTCAGTGTGTCCAGGGGCAAGACCAGCATGGCATGCGGTCCTGGGAATCAAACCTGGTCGCTGCACTTTCCTAAGGAGGTGCTTAGTCCAATAAGCTATCTTGCTGACTCTGTAGTTTTTATTTTTAATTGGCATATGGCAATTGTGCATAGTTATGGGTTACAGTGTGATCTTTCAATACATTCATATACTGTGTATGATTAGATTAGGGTGATTGGCAGTCATCAACTCTAAGATTTACCATCTCTTCATGTTGAAAGCCATAATGTTGTTCAGAACAGTCCTCCTGGTTTATCTTGTATCCTGTGCGGAGAGCTCACTGCTCCATCCGTCACCCAAGCATGGCATCATCCTAGACTCCTCTTTATTCTCCTCCCTCACCTCCATCAGTCACATGTTCTGCGCGCCATTGCCATTCTTGTCCATGGGCTCCCGACTTTCCTTCTGTTTACCACTGGCACTGACAAGTCCAGAGCCTCCACATCAACCTCAGGGATCACATCGCAGGCTCCCAGGAGACTTTCCGTCCTCTCGCATTGCATTCTGCCATCCGTCCTCTGTACTGGTGTCACTGATTGTCTTTTTAACAGAACCATAAATATTAACATGCCACATGCCACTTGCCTGACTTCAGTCTTTCTGAATCTGTTTAACTTTTGGGATAGAGTTTAGATTCTTTGGCAAGGCTATAGAAATGCACTATATTTCTGTCACCTCAACTCCCGTCTCCCCTCTGCACACGCACACACACACACACACACACACACACACTTCCAGCATGCTTATATGACACAGAATGAACTCTCACCCTAATCTTTTGAAGGTTCAATACCTTTGCCTGTGCCTGGAAACCTCAGTTGTTCCTCAGTCTTTCCCCTTCCTCTGCTTCCCCTACCCATGCTACTTCAGGCTATTGGTTCTCTGCTTTCTTTCAAACATTACCAATTGTATCCCAGAAACTGCAACCCCGTAATGTAATTACCTACTCTATAGGTTCCAGGAAGGTAAGACCTTAGACTATTACCACATGGCACATGGCACAGTGAGTGTATAAATATACTCATTTGCACTTCATTCATCTCTTGGAGTTACTTTCAAGCTCCCAGAAATTAAAAAGAATTGCCTGAAATAATTTTTCATGAATATACCATTAATTGCTTTTTTGCTTGAATTCTGACTAGTACAAAAGTACAGCTCACACAGGAGACCCTTACCCTTTGCCACTGTCCTCTGGCTAAAGAGAATGATTAACTTGAACAGGAAAGAGATTCCCCTTTTCTACCACCCATTGTACACTTTACAATTAGCTTCTCGATAAGCTATTAATGAATTGCAGTGTGTCTCACTTTTGCTTTGTTATGGTGACTTTATTTTTTTATCTTGTTTTATTGAGAAACAAATATCAATGAGACAGTTTCAAAGCTGATTAATAGGACATTTTTCAATAATTAATACATTGTACATTGTTATCTTCTTAGTGATTATCCATAGTACGTTATGATGACTTTTTTTTTTTTTTTTGGTGGAACCGAGGATTGAATTCAGGCCTTTGCACTTGACAGGGAAGCGCTTATTCCACAGAGCCATCTCCCCGGCCCTGTTATGGTGACTTTTAATTGAGGATGTCTTTATCATTTTTACCTTGATGGCCATCGTGTTCTAATGCATTTTCTGTAATTGGGTAGGTACCTTCTCAGATATGTGATTTTCTTTGGGCTTATAAAATATACAAAGTAAACTGTACACCAGAACTCTTTCATAAAACTTTTGCTGTCATTAAAAATAAAGATCAAAACTTACTCCCCTCAAAGCAGAACTCTAGATATTTAAGCCATGAATAAAAACTACCAAGAGAACAAAAGAAATTAATTTATCAAGAGATGCCAAACTAGGAGAAGAAAATTATTATTAAGTGCAAACATTATGTCATCACGTCAAAAAGAAGCATCTGTCTTTTTGTGACAGATTGTTTGAGATTCATTCCCCTAAAAGTAAATTTAAAATGCCCAATGGTTATCTTTTAATGGAATACCATGACTATAATAAAACCAATTTAAACGGTAGCCCAAGTTAATGTAGGACCTATCGTTAATAAAGAGGAATGGCAGAAGGAATACTCCTATTAGGGCAGTGCAGAGGAACTCTGCACTCCCTTTCCCATTATTTATGGCTGGAATTCCTAAAGTCAAGTTGGAAATTATGTTGCATGACCAGCTCTATAACTATATTAAACCTTCGATTTTTGAATTGCTCTATTACCATAACATCAGCATGGGTTAAAACAACTTTTTCAACTGCTTATACAGTTGGAGCTCTAAAGAGATTATCAGTTAAATACATAACTCTTCTGGAAGTAGCCATGTAAGCTAATGTGAAGTTAATTTGAAGAAGTTTAATTAATCAGCAGGTATTTATTGGATACATACTTGTGTCTTGTGCTTCTACGAGTCTGCTCTTGTACCTCTATGAGACAATGCTAATATTTATGAATGAACTTCAAGTTAACCATGTACTCGATTCTGGGTCACTTACGATGCGTTGTATGAGGAATCCAAAGGAAGGAAAGAAGAGTGAAGGCGGGAGTCAGAGAAGTCTTCCTATTTAGAATATATCTCTGTATTTCTGATTACAGATTTTTGATTTCCTATCTTTTACATACATTTTCTGTTGACAAAATAAAATGTGTGTTATGTTGTTGACACAGGTAGCTCAATTTGCTACTCAATGGGAAAACTTTAGACCATCTTCATTGTGGAGGCAGCTATAGAAAAGAAGAGTGAGGTGGAACAGAAGAGGTCAAGGAACCCACACTGACACTCGGATGACGTTAGGAAGTCATCGCAGAGGAGTGGGACTATGTGACTATATTTATAAAGGAGCAAAGTCCGTGTTAGTTCTACAGGTTTTGGAGTCAGACTGCTTAGATATGAATTGCAACTGCATCCCCTACTCACTAGATATCCTTAGACTTAACTTATGTGAACCTGTTTCTTTTTATGCCAAGCTGCAGTTATTGAGACCTGTGTCGCGGGGTTGCTCTGAGGGTAAACACGCAGGTCAGACACACGGCG
The DNA here is from genome assembly GCF_000260255.1 of Octodon degus. Lineage (NCBI taxonomy): Eukaryota > Metazoa > Chordata > Mammalia > Rodentia > Octodontidae > Octodon > Octodon degus. Next base: position 3,034,856 of record NW_004524623.1, on the reverse strand, counting down.
ACGTGCCAGGCACATGTCAGGACCGTAGGTTGGCCATGGGAAATTCACAGTTGCTGGAAGACTGATGTCCTGGAGGTGGAGACCTTCAGACAACAATGAAGCATTTTCTGTGTTCTTCCAGTCATACTTCCAGAATATTTGCCAAGCCTGTCCTCTCCTGTTGTCCCTTTCTCAAGTATCCAGGCATCCAGGATATCCAGGCCTCAGATACCTGTTCCTGGAGATATGAGAGTATTCTGCCAATTAAATTGATCTTCTCCCTGCAGTCTATTCTCAACCACTTCCAGAGAAATCTATCTGAAACATAAATCCCTGACTAAAAGCTGGTAAGGGATCCTGTCACCAGTTGTAAAGCCCATACTCCTGAACATACCCCAAGAGGTCTTCCAGAGTCCTGCTCTTCTCTGACACCCTCGCCCCTGGGTTGCCACTCCAGAATGAGTTTAGAATTCTAGCAAAAACCAAGTGCTGGACAGTGGACCTTGAGGCCATACTCGTAAGTGAAATGAACCAGACACGTGTGTAAATATTGCATCATTTCTCTGGCATGAGAAACCAGAGGTATAAATAAGAACCAAAATATGTGATAGATATTATAAAATAGGAAAAAGTTATTTGAAAGGAAAGGAAAATGTGGGTAATAAGAAGACAAAATGGAAGCAAAGCTTTGCAAATAAGGAGGAGAAAAGGATTTCAGGGGAGGGGAGGGGAATGAGAGGGAAAAAAAGAGGAACTAAGACGTAACAGTACAAGCTCCCTGTGATGGATGTGACCCTTATGTATATCTAAACTATACCAATGAATTTAATCAATTAAAAAACTAAATTATCCCAGACAATACCACTCCTCAGATCCTTGCCCTGATTTCTGCTCTGCCTGGAACATCTTTCTCCTCCTTTCTTCCTTCCTTTTTCTCACCCCTCATTATCCTTCGCAAGTCCTCCAGGAGTTGTTCCCCCTTTCCTCTCTGCTCACAGAACCTGGCCCCTGTATTTATTCCCCTTGCTTCCTAGCCCTCTTTGGATATCTCCCAAGAGTTTTGTATCAGGAGAAAAGGAGCTTCCTTCCAGCCTCGCTTGCTCTTCGACTTTGGCCCTGCCTTCCTCTTCTAGAAGGGGAATTCATGTATCCAACTGGATAGTTCGCTGTCCTCAGCTTGTCCTTTCTCCACTCAGTGGGAGCCAGTATTCCTTGGCTCCATCATTCTCCACATTCTACCAACAAAGGCCTCTTTTCCGGCCTTTGAACTAGTTTGGCGCTGCTGGCAGCACAGACTGTTGAAGTCTATCTGACTCAGGACATATAAGCCATTCCCTTACACTCTCACACTAAGCCATCTGCTTCTGTATCAGCTTTCTTAGTTAGAAAGGTAGCATTTGGCTTTCCATCTGCCTGATTCCAATGTATATATCTCTGTTTCTCATCATGGACAAGAAGAAAGAAGTGTTAGCTGTTGAACCACTCAAGGCCTACCAGTACTACCTTACTGCATTTTAATCATCTCTATGTGTTTATCTGGGTCATTAGATGAGTGTTTGCATGTTGAACATATGTAGTAATCTAGTGTGACATGGCTGGACTAGAGCTATGTAGAATGGAGAGGACAGAGTGGATCCTGATGACAGTCACCGCTAGCATTGACTGAGCTTGGCAGAGGGCTAAGACCTCATAAGCCTATTCAAAGCTCTGTGTGGTAGATGGCGTTATTTCCTCCACTTAGGAAAATCTAACTTTGCCTGCGGTCGCACAGGAGTGGGTGGATGTTCTGGGGTTTCTACCCAGGCAGTTTTACATTAGAAACCTGTGTGCACTAAAAAGTCAAAAGGAAGTTAACCAGGTTTATTATATAGTAACGTTAGAGAGGATGTGCGTAGTGTTTCCACCTACTTTGTTTTAGATAAGTTAGACTCATATTAAACCCCTAGAGGAATAAGGTAAAGGACCCCTTGGAGCCCACAAAGGAAGACAACACTGGTACTATATTCACTGAGCAAAATGAAGAAACAAGACTCAGAAGCCAAAATGAGATTCCCCCTAATATAAATCTGAAGGTTTATTTGTCCAGAGTTCTACTGATGACAAAGTTCTAGAGGATGAATGCAAAAAACAAGGAGGAGGAAGAAGAGGACGAGGGGGAAGGAGGAGGAGGGAAGAAGGAAGAGGGAGGAGAAAGAGAAGAGAAAATGCTTGAATATAGATTCTTAGTCCAGGAGTTAATGGTTAACCTGACAGAATGAAAATAGTTTCTTTTTTTTATTTTTTATTAATTTATTTTTCATCAATTTTTACAATTTATTTGTGTGTGTGTGTGTGTGTGTGTGTGTGTGTGTGGCCAGCTCAGCCCACCAGGGGGCGGGGCTGGCTGGCATGTGGTGCTGGGAGATTGAACCACGGTCCCTGTGCTTTAGCTTAGCTTGTTCTATGTAGGTGCTTTAGACCACTGAGCCATCTCACCAGCCCCGAAAATAGTTTCAAAAACATGATCCTGGAAAGAACTTGTTAAACTCTGTGGAATCTGAGACAGTAGTGGAACTTTCAAGTATTAATGTCATTAAGTGCAATTGAATATATAAAAAAGGCATAAGGGCCAGCCAGACAGCTCAGCAGATTAAAGTACCTGCTTAGGCATGCGCAGGGTCTGGGGTTTGATCCCCAGCCTGCTGTGCTGGCCCCACCCCCAGGGTGCGCTGAGATTGTGATTGAGACTGGGCATGGTGGCGCATGCCTGTAATCCCAGCACTTGGGAGGCTGAAAACAGGAGAATCACTACAAGTCTGACCTGTGTAGTGAGACCCTGTAGACCCTGTACTACATACATAAAAGAGAAAAAAAGCATAAATACATTTATTATTCTATAAATGTTACTTTAAAACCATTCCAGAGACATCTTCATCCATGATGAGATGCTGGATAAGTAAGACCTTCTCTCTGCATCAGGTGCAGTTTTGTTCTGGAATTTCCTTTGCTCATTCTGATCATACTTGCTGTATGTTGAATCTTTTCATTACATATTCAAATCTAGGTACGTATCGATAGTACAGTGATTTAGAAGAATTTTGAGGCAGATCTCATGAACTGCATATCTTGTGGCCCTATGTTCCCACTTACTAATATTTCATTATTTCTCAGTTCTTAATACCTGATTATTTTATTTATTGTAGATACTATCACTTTTGATATTAAATTCTGTGTACACAGGATATTTTTCTAGTTCTAGGATCCAGGAAATCTAAATGTATCACCTGGATCAATAAAACAGGATCAATAAGCTTTTATTCCTATTCCATTTCCCTTTATTTAGGAGATCTTGTTTTGCATTTACTGATTAGAGGAATTTGTCTGCAATGTTGACATGAGAAATATAGTTTCCATAGGGTCAGAACTGGAAATTTATCTTTCATCTCTCTGTGTTTTTTTTTTTTTTTATGTTTCCTTTATTTATTTTTTTTTCTTTTTTATGGTCAGCTAAGCCCCACCCTGGGGGCGGAGCTGGCATGGCATGTGGTGCTGGGGATTGAACCAAGGTACCTGCATGCTTGCCTAAACTTGCCTAAGCAGGCACTTTAGACCACTGAGCTATCTCGCCAGCCCTCCCTGTGTTTTGTTTTGTTTTCTTCCTGGATCTCAATTCAAAATCAGGACTTTTTTTTTTTTTAATGTCTTTTAGTATAGGGTCTACAGGTCTCACTACACAGATAGGACTCCTCATGATCCTCCTGTTTTCAGTCTCACAAGCGCTGGGGTTCCAGGGGTGTGCCACCATACTCAGTCTCAGTTCCAGTCTCAGCTTATCCTGGGGGTGGGGCCGGCACAGCACACTGAGGCATAGAACCCTGATCCCTGTACCTGTCTAAGCAGGTCCTTTAGTCCACTGAGCTATTTGGCCAACCCTCAGAATCAGGACTTTTAATGGACAGAGAAAAATGTCATCTGTTTCATCCTCTCCTTCATTCAGCTGAAGTCAGGCAGAGAGTAATTTTCAGCCCCCACCACACTGCCTCAATAAAGTAAAGTTTTGTGAATGGCTTGTGTTGAGTCCCAAAGGAATCCAAGGCCCAGAGCCAGGTGGGCTTCTGCTGTCAGCAGTTCCCTGTGAGGACGTGGCCCAATCCCTATGCTCTTCAAAGATATGCTACTTCAGAGATACACTACATAAAAGTGTTTATTTAAAGCTACAACAGCTCTGGTGGGGGTTTTTTCACAAGAGGCATAAAATGATGAAATTATTACCTGTAGTTCTCGAGTAACCCCAATAGCTTCCTGCATATTGACAGTGTACTTCCCTCTGGAGGAAGGGTAAGGTCTATGTCGGTTTATACTTCTCTTTGTGCCTCTCCTCACTTATGCAGTGAAAACAAGCTAAGGCAGTGGTGAAGTTGGAGGCAGGTCAGGAGAGAAGGCAAATTAGTCTTTATTGCTCACCTTCTGTGTTTCAGTCTTTTGGCTCATGATTGTTCAAGTTCAAGCTATTTTATTCCTCTATTCATTAATAAATTTGTTTGTTTTTGTGCATTCATTCGCTGCCAGATGTCTAAAGCACTTACAAAATAAGCTAGGGACTAGCATCGTATTTGTGCTCATAGCCGTTTACTGGTTGTACAGAAACACTGCGTACTTTCTAGAATGCAGCACTACCTCCAGGAAGGGCGGTTTCTAAGCCACTGAAATAAAACATTAATTCAGTCATTCATTCAGCAAGCTTTTTTAATTTTTAGTTCTGCAAAATTCCATTAGGCTGCAGGATGCCGAATAGCCCACCTGCTTCTGAAACTCTATAATTAAAATTTCTTTTTCCATGTTGAGCATATTCTGCTGCTCTCTAATTCATGTTCCTTTTGGTCACTTACCTATATGACCATCAGAAATAGGGAATTTGTAGAATTTCTTCTTTATAATTCTGTCTCTAATGATGTTCAGATTAGTGTTTTACTTCACAACTGATTAGAAACCGATTTTAAAATGATAAGCAGCATGCAGGCTTTGAGTTTTCTATAAATTTAGAGAATTGGGTGGGCTGTCTTGTATTTTGTACATTTATTTGTTGGAAGGACTGTTACGGAGAGACATGGAGATAACCCTAAGGGCCTGTGGCATGGGTTAGGAGTTACAGCAATAGGATTTTGACATTTGCTTACACACCGGTTCCCTTTTCCCAAATGTATAGTTTCATTGTACTTGGTTCACTTTTCCCTTCTTTCTTAGTTCTGTCTGTTTTCTTTAGGCTTCCTTCCCAGCGCCCCTTCCTGCATGCTGTCTCCTGGGCCTGGAACACTTGCCTCCTCCTCTCTGTGTAGACCGCTAGACGCTTCAGGACCCAGCTGCGGTGCAGCCTCCTCCAGGAAGCTCTCCGACAGCTTCCTTAGTGCCTGGCTTATCCATTTGCCTTAGCGGTTGACTCTCTCCCTTTGCTTCTGCACATCTTATCAATGGTTTAAAACACATACTCTGCTAAATTACTGGTAGCCACATAAAGTGATCCTGTGTGTCTAAATTACATCACAGAGAAGACATTCCTTAAATCATGACACTCTGTTCTGTCACATCCTTAGCCTCCTTTCCAAGCTGCTTGGGGCCAGAGATCATCGGGGACATGCTCGCACCCCGCACCCTGCCCAGGTCTTGGAACCTTTGCTTCAGGCCTGCAGCATTGCACAGCAGTGGTGTCGGGCTCAGTAGCCTCCCGCACACCTAGCAAGGTCTTTCAGATTTATGCCCGTGGATCAATCCCATTAGCAGTGAGCGCGGACTGGAGCCAAGAGTGGGAGAAGAGCCAGCAGCTGACAGAGCTGCAGGATCCCTCCTCGCGGGTGGCCCCGAGCCTGCACTGTGTCTGCCAGCCTTGGGCTCATCCGTCCGCTTCTAAAACAGGTGTTCTCTGTCCTGCATCCTGTTGCGGAGAGCAGAGGGGAAGGGAGTGCCACCTGGTCAGAATTTATACCAACAGATGCCTGAAAGAAAAAGCTTAGATTGCTTGCTAGGTCAGCAGCGAGAAGGGCTGTGAGCCAAGTGTCTTCCCTACAAGCAAGAGCAGCACTCACGCCACACTTAGCTTCTAGGCCTCAGCCTATTCTAGGAAGCAACAGGTTTCCTAATGCTCGCTTCCCCTCTTGGAAATCTCACGCTTCATACCACACTGGCAGCTTGCTAGTCTTTATGACTTTGACAGGACCGTAATTTGGAGGCTGAGAAAAGAAGCATCTCTTCCTTATTCAAAAGGGTGTTGCTTTCTTTTTTGAAATTAAAGCTGTAACAACCCTGACTGTCAGACTTGCATGCTCCAGAGAGGCGTCAGGCCTCTGAGAACACAAGAGCACTTTTTGGCTCTTTTGAGCCACGGCTCAATCTCAAACTGGCTTTGCCGCAGCCACTGCAGACGTAGCTCCTTGTCATATGGGTGTCTACTACTGGGATCCAGAAATTAGTCCTTGCTGACTATCTCGGTGACACACACGCATCTAAATTGTAATGATTTCTTAATTTGATACATAGAAATTTAAGTGACAGTACAGTAGATATCTGTGAGATGGATAGAACATCAGGCCACAGAAATAGTGACAGTAATTGCGAGCATCAGTAGTTGGTAGATGATAGCAGTTAATGCCACTATAGAGCATCATCGCCTAATATTTTACCTGAAATTTAACATATAAGTCTTACTCATAGGCTTTTTTCATTAACTTTGCATACAGTTAAGGAAACTGACTCCAGTAGATGATAAAATAACATAGACATACTGAACACTTCTTATGTGCTGGCATTAGGCCCATATGCTTAGATTTTGTTGGAATGATTTTTCAAACTAGTTTTTGAGGCTGTAGAACTAAGTCTGTGAGGAAGCAGTAAAGGATGGGCAGGAACTCTGTTCTATTTTTGCAGTTTTTTATTGAGCCTAAAAGTAGCTCAAAATGATTGCTTTAGAAAACACAAAAGTACAGGGAGATAGATTTTTTGCAAATTGGAAAGGAATCAAGATGGAGGGAAGGGGGTGCAAAAAGCATTAAGAGGTATCATGTGCTTGGACCAACTCTCTGGTGCATGTGATCTTTAGGTACCATAAACATGTACTGATAGATTTTTTTTTTTAGTAGTAGAAATAGGAAAACACGCACGTGCGCGCGCGCGCGCACACACACACACACACACACAGCAACAAAGCTTGTGAGGACCCCTCCCTGTGGCTTCCCCTGGACAGCAGCCTCACAGTCCCAGTGAGTGCCTGTCAGAGATGCTTGTCCCGCTGGGGGATGTCCTGCTGCTAAGTTTGCCCTCTTAGAGGTGGGAAACCAGCGAAATGAGCATGGCACTTTTCTCCCAGCAGATGGCAGTAGAATGTCTTCGGAAGAGATTGTTTTTGTAATGCTCACGTAGGTGCTGTTGGTGCTAAAGGTGGGCCTAGCAGTGATAAGAGATCTGGAGAAGAGGTGACAGAGTCGAGAAGTGGTCCAGAGGTGACGTTAAGCAGCAAGCCCATGTGCTGTTTTATTTTAAAGATGCCAAGTATGACTGCGAATCAGCCAGTAGAGTTATCATCACTTCCAAGCGTTCACTCTTCCTAAGCGTGCTTTCCCTTTATTCTGCAGCATAACTCAACATTTGTGATCTTGCAGCAATGCAAGGTATAACACAAGGAAGGGTGAATACTGAGGGATTTACCTCTCAATTAAACCCTTAAAGCAGGAAGTTTCTCCATGAGCAGGCTTTCAGGGGCCTGTGGAGTTGTCACACTGTGAGCACATGAGGCTGTGTGCATTTTACGGGCGTGGCCTCCCATGACGATCATCAGGCTTTTAGATGGAGTCAAGGTTTAAAAAAAGTAAATATTTTACTTGAGGGCCTGTCACAAAAAAGAAGCCTAAAATAGATTTGTAGGAGGAAAGTGGTAAACCTAAGTGCCTCCAAAGGCAGGCTGATCACAGTGAGTGAAGAAGTCCTGGTGGGGACTTGGAGGGGACATTCCTAAGCATTGAAAGAGACAGAGCTTGTGCACCCAGGCTGAGAGCCGTCATGCAGGAGTACAGGCTCCAAGTGAGACGAGCTCTTGATCTCTTGAAGAGAAACCGTAAATCCATAATTGAAACACGCTACCGAAGCATGTGAACTCTGCCCCTACTTCAAATCATTGCTAAACGTAGCCCAGGCAGAGTGAGTGGTCTTACAGGTTATGTGTGGCCTTCGAGCCACCAACTTAATAAACTGAGTTAAGATGTCAGCCTGTGACTGATAAGTTCAAGACCTGCTACTCATTGGACAGAATAACATGTGAAGGAACTCTGTACAAGTATTAGTGACTTCTGTTGTTAGTGCAACAGTATTTGCCGTGATGATAGGAAACTTGGTAGCACCTGCTGTGTACCAAGAACCATTCTAAATATTCACAAGAAAGTCTTTAATCTTCTCAGCAACCCTGGAGATTAGGTTACTGAGGGCTTTTTTTTTTTTTAAATCCTTTATTTATGTATTTATTTGGTACAGGTTTTCACTCCACAACTTGGGCTTGCAATAATCCTCCTGTGTCAGCCTCCCCAGCACTGGGATTACAGGCATGCACCATCATGCCCAGTTTCAGTGGCCGGCATGGCGTCCCCAGGGTTCCAGGGCTGGTACAGCCTGTGGTACTGGCAATAGAACCCAGGTCCTTGTGCTTGTCAGACAGGCACTTAGACCACCAAGCTGTCTCCCCAGCCAGTGCATTACTAAGGGCTTTGCAAGCACTTAGTAGCATTTACTGCATATTAGCTACCATTCTAGGTAGGAGACTGTAAATATAAGTCCCTTGGCCCCAATCCCCAGCATTAGGGGTGACTCCAAGGGCTTTGGACTAAGCTACATCTCCAGCCATTTGGGGTTTTGTTGTTGTTGTTTGTTTGTTTTTCCATTTAGAGATAGGGTCTCATTAAGCTGCCCAGACCAGACTCAAACTTGCGATCCTCCTGTCTTGGCCTTAGAGCCCTGAAATTATAGGTGTCAGCCACTACATCCAGTTTAGAATGACCCTTTACTGTATAATCCTTATAACAATCCTACGAATAGCTAGGGAAACAGAAGCATAAAGATATGTGATCATGTACCTGAGCTCATGCCTTATCCTGCAGCTCAGGCAGTCAGTCTGGTTGCAGAGCCTGTGCTCTGAACACTATTCAGTCCTGGCTGCCCTGTGGTGTCTAAGTACCCAACACTCTGCAGATAACTCTGAGCTGAGGCACTTAGTGGTCCCTGACACGCTCCCTCCCCCACATGAACTCACAGACACTGGCGTGGTGATGTAGTGCTTCTGACAGAGGTAGTCATCCCTATGTTGTCCTCAAAACCTATCTCATTTGTATGCGTCACCAGACAGGCTTTATTCAATCTTTGTTTTACTTTTTAATCTCCTCTGAAATGAACAGATCATAAATCCTTTGCTAGATGAGATTTCCAAATAATGGAGATAGATGGCTTTGTCTTTTGTCTCCTGACAAGTTGGCCCTGCCTGTCATCACAGCAGTAAGAGGGCTGTATTACAGCAAGATGACACCTAGAAGAGGTGCCAGAAAGGAAAGCAACATCTTAATTCTCCACTCAGATTCTTGTTTCATCTGACCTTCATCAAATATGTGAGACTTCCTACAGACACATATGGAGGAAACTCCTGAACTATAGAAGAAAGTAGGTAGTAGTAACCACAGAGAACTGACTGTAGCCTGCAGGCACTATGTGGGCCCACTTCTAATGTTGGGGGATGAGATTCCACCACAGGAGCAGTCAGGGGCTTGTGAATTGCACTTATTTCCAGTTCTGTCTGTTGGTGCCAAAGCTGAAACTCAGACCCTGCTTCGAGACTGACAATAGAACACTGAAGCAGGAAGGAGGGGGAAATGAGCAGGATGGAGGTCTGCTCCAGATTTGTCACATGCCGTGAATTTTATCAGGTGGGTCCCTGCCTTCCTAGTCAGATGATATCTTGTATTATTTTCAAAAGTACACTTTTTATCACTTCTTAGCTTTGCACACTTAGCACTCACTAGTTTTAGGATGCTTCTGATAAGCCCTGGGTCTTAGAGATCAGTGCACTTTCACTAGGACAAGGTTCTGTACAGTATTTTCTTCTTTGTCCCATCATTTTTATGACTTAAGCTCCTGTATTTGTTTCTCTGAACAAGTTCAAAGAATCTGTGGCAAGTCTCTTTTCCTGGGGACTAGGTTGTATTATCTTTCCTGAAAATGAAATGTTTCATGCAAAGCCAAACACAATGAAAATGCTTATCAAGAGCATTCTTGCCATTGGGTCTCACGCCAACGCAATGTGTGGAAGAATGAGTGGGCAAGGCCGTGCTGAGAAGGCGGAAGAGTGTCAGGTTTAGTAATACAGGCAATCATAAAATACCATTCAAATATCCACATAACAGGAATGGCAAAAGCTGATTGATAAAGTTTTCCTTTGGGGGAGGAAATATATATATATATATATATATATATATATATATTAGTATCTTATAAAATCTTGAAAGTAAACACTTCTCCATTTGGTTTTAGTTAAATATTTTAATTTGTTTTTTGTTTTATGGAAGACAAATCTGGAGTGTTGTTTGCCTATTTTCCTTTACCACTTCTGTGCATAAATCACAGGCTCCCAAAGTGTCAGTTTGTGCTCTTGTCCTCAGTCAGAACTAAAGAGAAGTGACAAAAGGTGTGTTGTTTAATGAAGGAATGTACCACGAGAAATAACAGAGTGGAGTTGGTTTAGAAGATCTGGGAATTTAATAGCAGTTTTACTGGAGTTGAGTATGTTGAGATTAGCTTTAAGTTAGGGAAAATCAAGGTTTCATAGAGTGAAAATGACCCTCGGCCAATCCTTACAGTTCATAGATTCTGCAAGTAGAATAGCTGGCTCAGTGTGGTATGTGGGAGCTAAGTGAGCTAAAAACTTCTATGGAGGGGCTGGGGAGACAGCTCAGAGGCATAAATGCCTGCCTAGCCAGCGCAGGATCCTGAGTTTTATCCCTGGTACCAAACAAACAACAACAAAAAAAAAACCAACAACAAAAAAAACTTCTATGGAATGTCTTATATTCCATATGTACAAATATATGGGGAGAGAGACCCTTGTGAAATCATGTAAGTTAAATTTGTGGAATTAACTCAATGTATTACATTTGGGGGGCAGTGTAGTGATGGTTTTTTCTCCTATCATGAACCCCAATCTCATTTTATCTTTCATAAAAAAAAATTTGCTTGGCTTTGGAAGTCTGCCTAAAAATCCAGAGACTCCAGTCATATCGTCTTCATTCTGAATAGTTGTGTAGCACGTGTACTGCTGGGAAATGCTCCAGGGTTCATTTATAGGGATCTTTCAACTAGAGTATAAGTTCTTGAAAACAAGTAATCATTTGTTTTTTCATATTGGTATTTCTACCCGTCCTTAGAGCCTGTCTACCTGAAGCATTAGGGGTCCCTCAGTCATGGACTAGATGATTTTGCAGGGCTGTATCCTAAGCTTTGTAGTTGTAGTACATACTACATCTTATGTCCTGCATCAAGTGGTATTTTTCATGTAGAATATATGTTGTATCTAAAAACTTCTTAGTAGCATATTTCCAAGGTTATGCCTGCAAATTATACCAGAAAAGTTCTTGATGTTTAGAAAGTGATCTGTAATAGATAAATTGTCCAGATTGTTAATGCCTCTTATAATTGGTGGTGGTAAACTTTTTTAAAATTAAAATTCACTCTTTTGGAAAGATGGGAGAAGAGGAGGATTGATAGATGGATGTATATATAAATTTTAAAATATAAGTATATATGAAGTATATAATCTCTGCTTATGTAAATTTTATAAATGTATATGTGATTGTTTATATAATAATATTATAAGACTGTAAAACTGGCAGTGTAGGTATGATCATTCTGATTTTGCAGGGGAGGAATCTGAAGTTTGGAGAGATTAAGTAAGTTCACCGCATTATGTAGCCAGAATATGGTGATGTATCAGACATCTCAGGAAACTGTGATCTTTTACATTTTACTATGTATCTATCTATCCATCCATCATCCATCCATCCACCCATTAACTGCATTCAACAGACCAGTTCAGGGCTACCTATTGAAAGATAGATCAGACCATACCTTCCATAGGGAGCTCACACCCGATTGGAAGAGATTAACAGTAACCTAATGAGAAAGTCCTCCGCATTGCAGCTGAGGCTGGTAGATATGCAAAGACAGTGATTTCAGAAAAGGCTGGGGAGTTCCAGAGCGCTCTTTGTCGTTTCCCATGGCTGGGACATTGTGAATATTCATGGAGAAACAAGGCTGCAGTAGCAGGCTAGGGCTTCTTCTTCTCATGAAGATTCCTGAGGATAGCACTACCAGACTGAAAAAGTTTCACATAGGGAAAATCAGCTTTAAAAAAAAAACAAAAAAAACCAGAAGTCAGAAAATGGGACACAGTGTATGGGATGCAAATAGGGAAGACTGCGTGCTAAGATGTGTGAAAGGTACAGCGAGGTATGATTGGTTGTAAAAGCAAGGCAGGACCTGTTGGGATGTGGAAGAGTTAGCAAGCAGTACGTAATGATCATTCAGGATGACTCTGCAGTGTTTGGGCTGAGGGGAATGCACAAATAGTATATCATTTATCTGGATAAGAAATTCAGGAGAAGATGAAAAGCAAGATTTGCCCCATGACAAAATGCTTAGTAGAAGTTGTTCCATTATTATAACCTTGATTGTACCAGGCCTGTGCTGTAACATATGATACCTCCTCATGGAGCAGGGACACCTAAAGTACAGCTTTTCTAATCGGGTGCATGCCAGCAATCCTAGCACTCTGGGAGGCTGCGGCAGGAGGATCACAAGTTCAGGCCCAGCTTGGACAACTGAACAAGACTGTCTTTCAAATAAAAAATAAGAAAACTAAAGCTTTGGTGTAGCCCTGTGTGAAGGCCCTGAGTTCAATCCTCAGTACTACCCCCACCAGAAAAGGATATTTCATGCCAAGTAAAATATATTAAGATTTTGTTAATTTTATCTTGCTTTCAATTTTTTATAATGAAGAGTAACATTAGTAGCAGGCATTATATTTATGTTGACTAGCACTGCCCTAAAAAATCAATCTGAAATTGATGTTTTAAAATCTTAAGGCAGCAACAATTTGGAAACAGCACCTTGAAGTTTCCTTTTGTTACTCTGGATGTTTTTAAGAGTTCTTTATGGCTAAAGTGACATGGACTAGTTTTTGCATGTTGTAGTCCTTGAAGTATTTCCACTGCATAATCAGAGGCCTGGGTATTTCTAAAATCTACTAAGGAAATTCCCAAGAGGCTGAGCACAGGCAACATATATGTGTGAGGAAGAGAGAAAGAAGTCTTTGGAACTACAACAAAGACCAAACAAGTGAGGTGCTCAACCAAACCGTGAGAACTCAACCTAATCCCCTGGGTGTCCGGAAGCACACTGACCTAACAGATGACCTCACAACTGAACGCTATAGTTGTGCATCGTGTTCTAGAACTCTCTATGCCAAACTCATGAAGTGCCCAGCTCTTGGTCAATGTAATGCTCCCTAAAATGTGTTTATTCTTCCATAGTTCAGGAAGGGACCTCAGAAAAAAGAAAGGTCCACAGGTAACAGTTCCCTCCGACATGCTGCCAAGATCCATCTAGCTGGGTAAGGTACCAGCCTTGTAGCTGGGCTCTGGGCACACAAGTCAGAGTTTCCCCTTCTTTGTGCTGACGTCTCGGTCTTTTGGAGCTCAGTGTTCCCTGGTGATACACTTCAGTGTAGTACATTCTTGTTCTCCCAGCATCTCCTCCTGTGTCTCCTTCATTCATTCTTTCACTCTAGAAATACTAAGAACCTGATGTTTCCCAAGTCCTACAGCCTGAAACATCCAATATGAAAAAAAGACTACCTGTGTGTCTGGAAGTTTTCCTTGAAATTGCTGATAGTAGATCTTAAGTGTCCTCACCACCTGAAGTATGCGTGTATGCATCAAATCATCTTGTAATTTTTAAAAAATATTTGCTATTTGTATTTATCAATTGTACCTCAGTAGAGAGGCAAGCTGGGGGCAAGCTGACAGTCCTCCTGTGTGGGTGTTTTGTGAGGATTAAATATGAAAATACATGTAAATGTTTAGACCATGTCCAGCACGAAGGGAGTTTCACACAGCTGCTAGGAGCATTGTTGATGATGAGGGCAATGAAAAAAAAATCTGACAGAGGTCTCTGTGACCAGTTTACCCAGTGGCTTTCATGCACTCTTCCTAGAACCCAAGTTCCCTAATCTGCCACTCCCTTTTCATGACTTCAACTGCCCCTTCTTGTTGGATACTTTGCTAAGTCTTTGGATTATGTTTGACATAGACCTTCTCTTAAGCTATGCAAGATCTTCGACTCCCTGGCAACATAACACCCCTCTTGCGTGGCAGGAAGCTGGACTGAGGTCTTCTTCAGGCTGCGAGCTCATTCTGGTCACCCACTCCCTTTCTGGCCAGCTGGCCGGAGTCCTCGCTTACACCTCTGATCATTTGCTGCCCTCTTGCAGCTGCCTGCCCACTGCAGAGGCAGAACACATTTATGTATTTGGTGCAGGGTGTCACTTTGCAGCTCAGACTCATAGTGATCCACCTGTTTTCAGCCTTCCCAGCACTCAGATTACAGGTGGGCGCCACCATGCCTAGACTCAGTCACTGACTCAGTGTGCCCCAGTGGTGGGGCTGGTGCAGCATACAGGACCAGGTATCGAACCCTGTCTCTGTGCTTGCCAAAGCAGGCACTTAGTCCAGAGCTCGAACACAGAAGGGACTTTGTGCTTGCTGGAACCAGGGCTCACACTATCAGATGATGAGAAGATGCCTGCAGAGGAGAGCAGACCTGGCTCAGAATGTCATCTCTACGCTGACTTTTTTCTCTTTTTATTTCTGCACACCTTCCATCTTAAGAGAACCCTTTTTATCCTTTAGACATTATTAGAGGGTCATTTCCTTCAAAGAAAAATAAAATAAATACCTTATCTTTTTATCAGATTTAATGATCAGTGATATAAAATGTTTAAAATGCATACCCAAGAATGCTTCAATATTACTTGTATGGCAATAAAGTAAAAGTAAAATATGATGGGTACTATTTTTAAGTGAGAAAAGAGACCTTCTGCATTGAGGTAATGACTTAGAAAGAAAATATCATTAAGTGGAAATCATTGAGACTGGGTGAAGTGTGAATCTCCTACAAAAGAAGCATAGGAGAAAGACCTCTCCCTTCCTTATTTTCTGAATCAGTGCTTGTTATGTAACTGTAATAGGAATGGTGCATTATGCACACAAATTTATAGATTTGAACATTTTTAAATAATCCTACATGCTATTTGAGGAGTACCTTAAAATTAACCAAGTGTTTTCCTATTTTTTTTTATCTTATTTGAACACTACTCAGTACTATCAGTGAACTCATTGTTAGAGTAGAATGGCCGAACTGTGAGGATTTTTGGAGACACAATCTATTTTATAAGTCATGAATCTGAAGTTTAAAAATTTGATTAATGAAGACCCTTTTGCACTCGGGTGCTAACTAATTCAAACTGGATTAGCAAAAGACAGACCATATCCATCATACGTATTATGAAAATCTGTATTGTGTTATGGCTTGTGGAATGGAGGGATGCAGATGTTTTAACTGCATCTCCCAAGAATCCATCTATTTTGACTGTATTTTCCTCTATCTTGGTATGACTTAAAGTTTGCTTCTTCAAAAATGATGATAAGGTGACACCTTCAGGCCCATAAACTACTCTTTACAATGAAATGTGAGAATTTCATTCCTAGTTGTTCTAAAAGAAGTTTTTTGAAATTGCATCTCACCAGCCTGCCTTCAAGGACTGCCTATTTCTGGACAATCTGTGATGAGGGGATGGAATGCTGTCCTTGGTTAGGCCTGATAGAGTAGCCAGCCCCCTCACACCCCGTGCACTGAGAATAAGTCCATGGAGAAAGTTAAGGTGGTACCTGTAAAGAGAAGCAGGGCAGGCAGTGTTGGTGTTGAGTATAAGCAATTCATATGAATTAAGTAGCATTTCATATAGTGTGGTTCTTCACTATATGAGTATATTTTGAGTTAGAGTCTGCCACCACCACAGATGTACTTTTCCAGAACAGTAATTGTGTCTTTTCATGCCCTTATACTGGGTCCCATTGGGGTGGCTAGAAAGCCCAGAAGAGGATTCGGCAACTTACACTAAAGATTAAACAGGTAGTGTGTAACTGCACAGGAGATGTAACCAGAGACTCCTGTCTCATCAAACATTTTCCAACTTCACCATCTTTTTATTTTTATTTTTATTGAGACATGTCTGCACATAATGCTTTCTTTCCTCATGGGGAATAGGTACATGTTGCTAACACATTTTAGTTCTTTCCTTTTTGTTTTTATCCTCTTGCCTGGCCCTCCCTCCTATTCCATCCAGCTCGTAGTCTTCTTCCTTTTTGCAACAAATCTATTTCCTTAGTTTTGTTTTTTTGTATTTTGTTTTGCTCTTTACATTTATTTTAGCTTTCTCAGGTAAGAGAAACCATTCAATATTGAAGCTCATGTGTCTGATTTACTTCACTTAACATTAGGCTCTCAAAGTTCTTCCATTTTCTACATTGTTAGTGGGAAGATAAACTAGCACAAACACTGTGGAAGTCAGTATGGAGGCTCCTCCGAAGCTAAACATAGAAGGTTCATGTGACCGTGCTCTGCTCTGTCCAGGTATCTTCCTGATGGAGTTAAGGGCAACATGTCACAGCGACACACGCACACCCATGTTGGTAGCAGCACAGCACTCAACAGCTAAATCTTGGAAGCAGTCCGCATGGCTCGCCCCAATGTAGGGATAAAGAACATGTGGTGCATATACATAATGGGGTGCCATTCTGCTATGAAGAATAAGCTTGAGTCAGCTGTAGGGAAACAGAGACAATGTGGCCATCTGTTTACCATATTTAAGTTCCTTTTTCATACTCTCTACAATCATGTGTTATCTGGTTAAACTGTTCTAAGGGGTAGTTCCATTTGTCACCTAGTACTTGTGTTTTATTTATTTGGTACGGGGTCTCACTATGCAGGTCAGACTCAGAGTGATCCTCCTTTCTCAGCCTCCCCTGCACTAGGTTTATAGGTGTGCACTAACACGCTGGGTGTTGGTGGCCAGCTCAGTGCAGGGCTGGCGCAGCATGTGGTACTGGGCATCAAACTCAGGTCCTTGTGCTTGCCAGGCTGGTGCTTAGACCACTGAGCTGTCTCCCCAGCCTGTGCTTGTGTTTTAGTAGCTTGTAATGTATATTGCTTGAAGGAGTGATGGAATTTGTGCATTTCGCTGTATTAGAAATAATAACTACATTAAGACTTACTCTTCCCTTTTTAATTTTTTTTAGAATTTTATATATCTGAGATATTATTAGTACAATTTTATTTGAAGGAGTAGAGTGTTAAGAATTGTGGAAATGTTGTTGTTGTGTTTAATGCATGCATTCTTACAAAGGACACTTAACTCCCCTGACACAAAGTGCAGCTCTCCACAGTAGCAGCCAAACCAGCAAGAGGGCCACTTTGGAGGTGGCGGTGCAAAGCCCTGTTGAAGGAGGGTCACTGCTTTAGCCGTGTGCTGCTGCATACAGAAACTTTAAAAGCATCCATCGCTTTCAGGTACTATTACGTCCCCGAGAGTCTGTAATTATGCATGTTCAATCAGAATCTAATCTCAGGATTTACTTTTTTCATTCATAGCGCCAAGCCCAGGAGAATTCTTTTAATTTTTACACCTTGCAGCTTTGGCGCTTTCTTTGTTACTCTTCCTATCTGTGCTAAGTGAAGAACCAGCTCGGTGGGGTGTGTTTCTTTACAGCTAGAGTCAGGGGAGTCCTTGTGAATCATCTTGTCAGGAGAGCCAAGAATCAATCAGGGTGTGCTCACGACACAGCCCTTCCCCTGCTTCCCCCATAAACAGACAGTCCAAGAAACACGCTATTTCCGAAGATTTCCTCTTAAAGTGGCAGAATTTTGCTGTTGTTTTTTTTTTTTAAAGTAATTTGTTGGCTTCATCTTTATACAAAAGTTTTTAAAACAGTATTGCATATAAAGGACATCTACTGTAGAAGGGAAACCCACATACATTGGTTTACTCAGTGACAATGTATTGAATGTGGGCTGCGTGCTAGGTGCTCTTCCCAGGAATCAAGAAGATAGACCAAAAAATTATTTATTCTTATTACAAATAAATAACTCTATTGGGAGGAGAAGGATGCAGACAATAAACAAATTACTAAAATAGATAGTATAATAGATGGTATTTGATGATAAGGAAGAAAAGGTAGGAAGTGGAGATAGGTTAGATGTAGAAGGAAATACTGGGAATTTAACTCCGTCTCTCTCACATTTAGAAATATCATTGGATCTGAACTGGCATCTGTGTACATGGTATCTCTCCTGACTAGATGTTTCAATTAGGGATGTTCTTGCCTTCTCACATGAGCCCACAGCCACATCTTGGGGATCTGGAAAATGTATGTTCCTTCAAGTTAGCTTTTGCCTACGCTCTTACAGTTCATCTTTTTAAGTTTTTATTTTAAAAACTAGATAATTTCCCTGCTGGATTTCTTATTTTTCATCTTTTAAAAAATATATTAATCTTCCAAGTTATCTGAAAATAGTTGATCAAAGTATCTGACGTAATCAAACTGTATTTTTACCATAAATTTGTATGCCAATACATTTAATTTAGCTGTAAAGGGGATGGGTGGACAGCACACGACCAACACTACAATATTTAAAGAAGAATGATGCCCTCAAAGAACTACTCAAGGATTCATAAGCATTAAAACAAGTGTTGGCCCATTATTTGGGGGTGAGTTAGGAGGAAGTATCCTCATGTGTGCCTCATGTACCATAGCATGGAACAAGCCTGTCAGTAAACAAAGCAATCAATACATGTTTGTTTGTTTTTTATTTTTTGTTTTCTGTATTTAGGTCAGGGTCTACAGGTTGTACAGGGTCTCACTACGTAGATTGGACTTGTAGTGATCCTCCTGTTTTTAGCCTCCCAAGTGCTGGGATTACAGGCATGTGCCACCATGCCCAGTTTCAGTTGCCATCTCAGCACTCTCTGGGGGTGGGGCCCACACAGCACACCAGGGATCAAGCCCTGGCCGCTGCACTCTACCTAAACAAGCGCTTTAGTCCCCTGAGTTATCAGGCCAGCCCTTCAATGCATGTTTATAGGAGAAGATTCTCATGTGCAATAACCACACACAACCTGGCCCAGAGGATGACAGAATGGGATGTGTTGAGAGGAGTTTTAAAGGTGAACTTGAAATGGGTGGGCTTTTGAGGGAGACAATGATGATGTCAGAGGAGTAGCAGGCTGGTCTGAGATAGTCGTGATGGGTACTCATCTATCTTAGAACCAAAGTACAGTGAGGTTGTAGAGTCAGCAAATCTGGCTGGTGATCAAGATCTGGGAGCAGAGTACAGAGATCATTACTGGCCCTCGAGCGTAAGACTCACTGCTAAAAGTGATAGCCAGATAGTACAACAAAACCAAGGGAGAATGACATCATTTAGGTCAGGAGAAATAAGAGGCATGAAAGGAGGAAGAAGTTGTGGAAGTTGAGGGGCTAGATGGACTATGACATTGTGTTCTGAAGGATTTCATTGAAAAGGAATCGTTTTCATTCATCCCAACCTCCACATCCTTGTGATTTTCCTTTCCAAAATAATCCATGCTCAGTAAATGGAGCCAATGTAAGGAAGGAGGTGGGTTCCTTGACCAAACGCCAGGCTGTACAACTGCACTGCCTATGAAACATATAGTGATGAGCAAACCTTTTACTATCCTTTTTGCCTCCCACGCATACAAGTCATTGAAACAACCCTAGAAACAATTTTCACCATTTTACAAGTGAAAAACAGTGGGGTTCCAGAACTTGCTCAAGGTCTCCCAGCCCTTTAATGATACATTCAGGACTCAAGGCAGACACTGACTCTTCAGCTCTGCTGTTGGCCACTTGCTGCCCTCTCTTTGTACAGTGGCTCTGTAAGTCATTAGATGTAACCTTGCTTTTTTGTGGTGGGGTGAGGATAATTTCCAGCAAGTCTCTTCTATACTACAGTTCTTAATTGCTACATGTATCATCCTTAAACATTTCCCACTAGATGCTTTTAATCGGCAATTTTCTATGCTTCTGTCACCCCTCTAGCTTTGCGGACCTCATTGTGTGAAGCAGAGGCAGTCTCCTTTCCTTGGCACTGTGAAGGGCATCAGAGCCCTGACTGGATAAGCAAATAACACAAGTCATGTGTGTTATGCCCACTCTTTTTCATATCACAACATGCAAGAGACTCAGAGCTGCTAAGTGCTTTTTAATCACCCTAGATTTGCAAGAGTTTGTCCTAATAACACTTCCTAAAGGGCATCATTGCTTCTACAAAAATATTTTCTTATAGAATATTTGTAAAGAAAATGCCTGATAAATCTTGTCTTGGACAATTGCACCAAGTATTGATTTCTTTAGAATTGTTTCAGCAGAGTCAGTCTTGCTTTTTGTAATAGACCTGAGATTTTGATGAGTTCTTGGAGGCCACCTCTGCTCTGCTCTTAACATGTGATCTCCCATTGACATGCTATGAATTGCGTAACAGATAAGGCTCACGAGAATTGTAATGTGTCGGAGAGTCATTGCTGTTTTCATTATCCTTGAAAAGGAAAATAAAATTGGCTGATTCGAATGTTAAGGATAAGTTGATATGACTGGTCCGTAGGACCTGAGAAGAACATAGATTTGGGGCTATTTTTTAGAACTTTAAGAACATAGTGTTCCAAGCACCCGTAAGATTTGCGAAATCCCTCTGAGTTATTAGCTGAGGAGAAAAGGATCAGTATATTCAATACTCACCAATTCAAGATGTCCTGTGCTGTCTAAATAATGACCTAAGCATGTTACACATTTTCAAGCAATTGCATTCAAAGAAAACAAAAGGCAGTAGGTGCAAACAGCCAGCAAATAAGATCCATCAAGTGCGCTTTGTAACCAATTTGTTAAATCAGTGAGAAAGACAGTGCACATTATTGTAGTGCTTCCATTAGACTGATGCTACTGATACCAAATGAGAAGGTTTTTAATGGCATTCATCCCATTAATGTGGTTATTATTAAGTAAATTCTCAGGTATATGAAAGGAACATATGGTTTATGGTGATTCTTGTTAGTAATCAGAAGACTCTGTAAATAGCAGTGTTTATTTTGGTGATGAAGATGTTACACAGAAGAATGAACACAATGGAAGAAAATCAGGAAGATGAGAAAAAATTTTAAAATAAACTAATGTCCTGTGAGTATCCACTCACTAATGTGATGAATGACGCTTTGACATTAAGAATATGGTAATCCTTGAGCCAGTGAGAAAGTGTTGTTTTGGATGTTCTATTTTGATTTTTGTCCGTGCTTCCTTCTGCCCCATCTTCTGCCCCATCCTGTGAGAAAATGATCACCATATTATCCACGATGGTGATATTAAAAATATTGTAAAAGGGCTGGCCAAATAGTTCCGCTGATTGAAGCCCCTGCAAGCAGGCGCAGGGGCTGGGGCTTCAATCCCCAGGCCAAAGTGCTGGCCCCGCTCCTGGGGTATGCTGAGACTGCAATTGAGGCTGGGCATGGTGGTGCGCCCCTGTAATCCCAGCTCTTGGGAGGCTGTAAACAGGTGGATCACTGTGAGTCCAATCTGGCAGTGAGACCCTGAACACCCTGTAGACCCTTCCCTAAAATACAAAAACAACAACAACAACAACAAAAAAAAAAAATTGTAAAATAGGTACGACCAAGAGAGAAAGTCGGCAGAAGGGACAGTTGTGCTAAACACCTGGCTGGGACCCGTAGGCCTCTGTCGTACCCACTTTCTGACTCTTCTGGCTCCCTTGATTACCGTGGCTCTGGATAGCTCAGCTGTGCTTCAGGTCAACATGGGCATGGGCAGGAGAGACAGGAAGGGTGCAGGGGTGGATTCGCTTTGCTCCTGCCTGGCAAAATGAACTCCCCCCCCCCACTGCATATGTTGGATCACATTTTTCTTTTATTGGAAAGGGAACATTTGGAAAGCAAAGAGTAAAAGGAACTGTCAGCCAAGTGGGAAAGAAGCTTTGTTTTGTTTTGTTCTTTACCATTTATTACCCAAGTGACCTTGATGAAAAACACTGTCTCTGAGAACCGGTTTCCTTATGTGGAAGAAAGAAGCAAAGGGCTCGCCAATAATACACTGTGTGTAAAAATGCTGTGTAATCTGTTAAATTCTGTATAAACATGGTGTACTTGTTTTATACCTTAGAACAGTTCATATTGTAAAGAAACTCAGAAATAAATTGTCATTTTAAGGGATTAATGTTCTCCTAATCTAGCAAGTGCATGTTTTCATATGGTGAGGGCTTTTTATGTTTTTTAAAAGATAAGCCTCTTGAATTAAGTCACTCTTTTCCAGTTCTGCTGGTGCTAAATCAAATACATATTTTGTGCCATTTACTTGTGTTATATTTCCATAGGCCAACTCGGTGACCCTCAAGTAGTGTGCTTAAGCTTAAGTTTAAGCTGTGTGGATAACAGAATCACCATAATCGAAGGCAGAAATGTAGATCCCTCTGCTCAGAGGAGGGTTGTTTTGGATATGGTGGTCCAGTTCCCTTGGCCATTTAGGGCCTCTGGCCTAAGATAACTAGGTTGAGAAGGAGAAAATTTGCACCACTAGGAGGCTTGTTGCCAGCCCTGAATTTTAGTATCCAAGGCTAGGCTTATGTTGGGCAAAGAGAACAAAAGGTTTCAGGCAAAAAGGCTGACTAAGAACGGCTCCCAGGGAAATCTGCACAGCAGAGAGGCCAGACTGGGCAGATTCCTTCCCTTCCTGGAAGAGGATCCTTTCAGGTAGCTCATTTCTGGAACTGAGTCTGAGCTCATTAACAGGATATGTTTGCACTGGCTTCACAATCCAAGGGGAAAAAGAAAATTCCCCTAGCTGGGGCCCTCAGGAAGCTTTTAAAGTACTCTAGGATGGGTTATGATGCCTGAAGAAAAAGAGGACGTTGTAATAACTCTCCAGCTCTTTCCTTGGGACCAGACGACAGAGCTTTTTCAGATAATTGGATGTACCAGTACATTGGAAGGGGAATGTTTGATAATTTTAGCCTTAAGGAAGAAGCAAATTAGATCTGAGTTTGTATAACAGCAGAAGGGCAAGAGATTCCTGTATGATTTTTTGAGTTTTATTTAAATAGACATTAATAAAATGGACCAGAGTGGTAATGTTCCATGGACAGGATTTTACTAATACTGTTTGACAGCTGCCTATTCTGAGTGCCTGGATTTTAGGAAAGAGGTGAGATTTGGGGAAGGTTCTTTTTTTTTTTTTTTTTTTTTTTTTTTTTTTTTTCAAAGTTTTATTGACAAACAGATAGCAATGAGACAGTTTCAAATCATATCGGAAGGACAGTTTCAACAAATAATACACTGCATATATTCTTCTTAGTGGTTAATTGCTGTACAAGATGCGGACTTGTGATCCCATTTACAAACACCATTAGAACAAATCATTCTATTCATTAAGAGAATGCAACTATATGTCTATCCCAACCTCTTTGAATACACAGATACAAAATGGACATTCATCGGTATACCCCATTATTTCTAAGTTCCGTTATTGAATATTATAGGTGTGTAAACTCAGCAAAATATTCTAAAAGAGTCCAGTAGCCCATAATAGCATTGGGACTTATATTTAACTGGCAATGTCAGAAATTATTGACCTGAGTCCCCCACAGCTCAACCCAACAGCATGGCTTTATTTCTTATATTTCGACTTCATACTTTTCTACTGGATGGTTAAGACCAAGGTAAAGCAGGACCTATGCAACAAGAGTTGTAGCTTTTTGGTCTGAGAAGGTCAGTGAAATGCCCTCAGGATTTGTCCTGAGATCCTGTACCTCAGATTGTACAACCTTCATCAGTGCAGCCATGTGGATGAGTCACGGCCATTGCTTGGCCAATGTGCTCTCTGTGAAAGCCTGAGAGAGTGTCTTCTCCTTGGGGAAGGTTCTTGAAGAGCGCCAACTACAGATATTTACCTCACTTTACATAATACCACATTTCTGCGACACTGAGGTATATTTTTATTTAGAGCAAAACATATCAAAGAGGTTAGAATGTTTCCAAAGATGTTCTGTAGAGATGGAAATGGCAGGGGTTGGAATCTAAAAAGGACATGTGTTAATTGGAGCTGCACAAACATTCGGTTCTGCCCTACAGTCCATTTATGATTGGTTTTCTATTGGTCACTGGTGGTGGATTGCTTTGCATAGATGGTCCCCGGTAAGGGAATTCTGTTCTTTTCAGAACTTCTAGGTAGATGCTTATTATATAGAGATGTTTTTCAAAAACAAATTATTTCTCTGTTAGACTTGAAATAGAAAGCATATGCTTCAGATTAGTAGGTTGAAAGTGTCTGAGTTAATACTGAATTTATGAATGAAAAGGCTGCATCTCTAAATTTGGACTATTAGAAGTTATTTTAGAAACCAGCTTGAAAGGATTTTTCTTTTATAACAGCTTGAAGAGTACAGAATAAAACTGTATGAGTCCTACAAATATTAATCAGCTAGTTTAGACAGTGATATGTCTTTTCATTTTCACTAAATGACTTTTTGTTGTTTCTTCTTTAAGTTCCTGGGCAACTGAAAGTTTGTGTTAACTCCTGTGGGAGTGTTCTCAATTTTGATTAAAATTCCCTAGCAAGTGTCAGTTTGTATCAGTACATCATGAGTAGGCAGGTGCTGACGGATGAAGAAATGTGCTCCGCCTTCTTGTCACTTTGTGAATGGATGGTGAAGGGTATGGTAATTTGCTCTTCACTCCAGTGGAGCAGATAAGCAGGAGTGTCTGCTGTCGCAGGACCATTTTATTTGCATAATGAGAAGAATGGTTTGGAGGAGGGTTGCTTGAGAATAGGATAATGAGGCACATTAAAAATAGAAATACTTGGCCCTGTTTGCTTTTATTCCTGATATCTTTAGAAACGGTCTTGCCTGTGTTGCTTTCCAGCCAAGAGCCTTTTGGGAAAAGGTGATTAAAGGGGTTGGGACTGGTGCCGCCTGCTGTCCCTCCTGCCAGTGTCTTCCCCCAGCCCTTCCTGCAGTGCATGCACAAACCTACACTCCATTGACCCTCCTGGATTTCAAAGTGCTAAATAGATTTTTGTGTCTCAATTAAAGAGTTGCTTCCCTTCTATAAGCCAAAGTCTGATTCCCGCCTACATCCCAAAGATAAACTACCTTCCTCTGTTGCCTTCATTTGGTTGTTGCTGTCAAGGAACGTAGTCTATGATACATACATTTTCCTCAAGTAAGAAAACAACATTTCACTTGTATTTCTCATTAAAGGAAACCTGTAAGGGATACTGATTGATGCTGAGAAGGCAAGAGGTGGCAGTGGCTGAATTGAAGGGAACACATCTGCTTTTGCCTGAGAGAGTGCACTGCACAGTGCTTAGTGTTAGATTTATGGAATGGCTCCTCTCTCAGCGTTGTCCCGGCTTTACACAATTTGGTGCTTTGTTGCTATCGAAACAGCCTTATTCTGTAAGCCACTGTGAGTGTGCAGGGGGAGGAGGCTGTGGCGGGCAGGGGTGGTAGTAGTAGTGAATGACACAGCTTTGCCGGATGACATGTAGCGGACCTCTGCATCAGCCAAGAGGAATTAAGCTTTGTCACTCCCCACTGGGACTACCTTTCTCCTGGTATGTGCGCAAGGAATTCATGTGCTGCTGCCGCCGCAGCCACCAGAGCAGAGCCCTGAGTACAGTTTGCCAGAGAAAGCAGTGAGCAAGAATGATAGCTGTCTCTTTTAAATGCCGCTGTCAAATTCTGAGGCGACTTACTAAAGGTATTGTGCTTTCCTTATTATTCACTCAGCGAGTCTGTTGCAGCACCCTATAAACACAGTTTAATGTTGTTGTTGTTTGTTTTTTTTTTTTTTTTTTACTTTCAATACGACTGGCTTTGCCATTATTCTCAGCAACAAAGAACTCAGAGAAAAATGTAAGATAGATAGATAGATAGATAGATAGATAGATAGATAGATAGACAGACAGACAGACAGATTTGGCTTTGCTTTCTGCCCGTACATCCTGGCTACATTTATGCTGAAATCATGAAACCAGGTTATGTGATTTTTTTTTTTTAATGACTTCATTCCGTGCTGAAAAGAAAATGTGTTTGGGTCTGGTGCTGAAGTTATTATTGGAAACCATCATTTCGCATGCTGATTAACTGGTCAAGAGAAGTCAAATGTGCATTTGTGTCCTTCCTATGCTACACGTACTAAACGCAGCTGGCAGCATCAGGACTCATACAGCTGGTGACCCCACAGAAAAATTGTTTATTCTATTAATTCCCAGCATCTCATAAGCTTTTTCCCAGGACAGCTTTAATTTTCTTAAGTGTTAAAATTACATGTTCAAAAATATATTTTCAAATGCCTGTGTGCTGTTTGAAGAAGTTTTCTTTCAAAGTAAAAATCATTACTCTGTATCTTAGTATCAAGAATTATGGCTTATGAAGGTCTCCCTTGGAACTCTAAAATATTCATTAAATCTCTTTGTAGTATTTAAAGTGTTTTCTTTTGAAATCACTGCAGTTGTTTCATCTCATTTACTTTTTGTACCTACTATTGCAAAGTTAGTAAATGGCTGCTTTAAAAATCCGGATGGATGGATGGATGGATGGATGGATAGATGGATGGACGGATGGACAGATGGACAGACGAGCAGATAGATGTTCTCTTGAATTATACTAGATACGACCTGTACCATCTCAAGATACTCCCTGAGCTAGTATCTTCTTTAGAGAAAAATGCATTATTAAAAAAGAAACTTCACCGTGAATAAAAGTATGTAGATGTAAATGTCTTTCTTTTCTAGCCTGTAATAGAGTACTGTCAAGTAATTAATGGTTGTAATTATGCTCTAGAAGCTCTGAACCTATAAATATGTTAATGGATGCTATTTCTATCAGTTGAGTTTGACATCAGAGTTCCTCGATCACCAGCAGTGCAGCTAAAAATGCAATTAATATTTTATTTGGCAGAAAAATGAACACAAAGCAAATAGTGAGAAATAGATTTGGAGTCAATAACAGGAAAGAGAATAAATACTATATTCCAATTTACCAAATGCATTTGTAAGTTGTATAGATTGCAGAGTGAGTTCTTTGAAAGGATTTTTTTTTTGGAAGAATGTAAGAAAGAGTATCCATTTTAAATTAGGCTGTTAGTATGGGGCTGTAAATTCTGTTTGCCCTTTATCCTGTGCAATTGGTACAAACACACAATTTCTTTTTACAAATCACAATTAAGATGCTATTTTTTATGCTATAAGTTTCTGTAAGGCTTGTGAAAGATACATCTCTTATTCTGAGAAAGTTTTTTTCCTAGCCAATTTTAGCATTTACTCATCTTGGCATTGAGAAAATGATTGCATGCGTATACCATAATCATGAAACAATCACTGTTTTCTATTCATGTGTATCAGAAATTGTCTTCTAAGGTCTACATACTAAGAGGATGGTGAACCCAAACATTTTGAGTACTTAACACTACTTTTAACTTTTCTCAGTTTTCTGAATCTTGTGGAAACATTGATCACTTCAAGGGAAGGAATCAACTCAATTGAGTTGCTAAAACTCTAGACGGTTGAGGCACATGTTGACATTTTCTTTTTCCTTACCTTCCCCCATCTTTATGTCTGTTCCATTTGGTATTTAGCATAAGCCCGCCAATTCATGATTAAAATAAAATCTCAATGTGGAATCAATTTGCTGTAATTGGGCTCCTCTTTGTGTTTGGCTGGACATTCATGTATTTGCACAAATGTGTTTGAGTAACGTAATGCATTACCTTGGCATCCATAGAATCATCAAAGTTTGAGTTTCAGCAGTGCTACTTGTTGCTCCTAAGTGGATCCACTAAGTCCCAGAACCCCACCCTTGCTCATGGTGGTAGTTTTTTAGGCTGCCATACATCTAACTAAAACCTTAAGCTTGTCCCTGTTTGGTATTTCAGGCTGGAGATGGATGCATGGTTGGATGGAGATTTTTGCATCTCGTCCTCCTACCCCCACAACGCCCACACCCTCACCTGCTCCACCCAGGCATGCCTCTCTCTTTATCTCCTTTGAGGACTGCACTTGATACTCACTCTTCCAGATACTTAGCACAGCGCTCTGAACATAAGATGTGCTTAGAAACTGTCTGTTTAAATGAACTGGGTTTGTCTAGTTGAAAGTAATGGGACATATGAATTTTCTTGGATTTCTTTGGAAATGATTCCAGAGTTTTATTAGACCCCTTGTAGCTAAACTTGTACCTGTATCTTGGGAGGGAAGAGGTTTGTTTTATGTCTTTAAAACTACTTTGCTATTTGTAGTTGATATTATCCCTAAGAAAAAGCAATAAGACAGTTCCAATTTTTCTTTAATTTTCTGAAGAAGAAAAGGATGAGATTAAAGGAAAAATATCTCATTACAAATGTCAGTCTTAGTGTTTGAATTTATTATATTCACTTATCGCTTTCTTCATTTAACAAATACCTATTCAGTTCCTACTATATACTAGGCACTAACATTTTGTACCATTATTCTGGGCATATAAAGCATATATTATATTTGGTACAGGGTCTCGCTGTGCAGCTTGGACTCATAGTGATCCTCCTGTCTTCAGCTCCCCCAGCACTGGTACTACAGGTGTGTGTCACCACACCTAGTCTCAGTGTCCAGCTCCATGCACCTGGAGGTGGGACCGGTGCAGCATGTGGTACCAGAGATTGAACCCTGGTCCCTGCACTTTCCTAAGCAGGCCCTTATATCAAGCATTTTTAATCAATTTGATGTTGAACAATAGTAAACACATTGATGGAAGCATAATTTTGAAATATTTATAGAATATGTATTTTATAGGCAAATTCTCGTGTCACTCTCACATGGATACATGATTCACAGTTAGCGCAGACCGTATCGCAGGTGAACTTAACACTTTTCAAACTTAGAAACTGAATCTTTGTCTTATTAGGGCCTCAAGTAACTGTTTCAGCTATTTTTGCCTTTTCATACCCCCACCAATATATAGCAAGAAGAAAATAACCTTTGCCCAAAAGACCTGTCCCTGCCACTATGCCAGGAACATGGAGTCACAAAAAAACTGACTACTGTCAAAAGCATTCCTTTGCTCCTGACACTGAAATCCAGAGAAGACATGCTACCACTCTTCTCCACTGCCTCTAGATGAAGCATGTCTACCGACTGCCTCACCTTGCAGCTAAATCCAAAAATAACATCTCAGCTTCTCAGCCACGTCTGACGAAGGAATTTTCTTGTGTGAGTCAAGCGTGGCTGCTGGCATCTACCTGCTTAGCTGCTTACCTGTGAGAGTCCTGCTGGGGGCTATCACACTGCAGGAGAAGAGGACCTCAGCCTCCAGAGGGAGTGTACCCTCATGCCCTTGCAGGCTTTGTTCTTTTGTTTCCACTTGTCACGATGCCATTACTGTGCTTCGAGACAGGTTGGCCTTGTATGTAAAGAAACATTTGCTGTGGTGCTGACTGCTGCGACTGCTTCTTTCTCTCTCAGGCAATCCTGTTTATAGTTCAGAGATCTGGACTTTTCACGCTCCGCTGGCCATGGCATTTCCCAACCCCATGCTTTGCTCTACCAATGTCAACAACAGCCAATTAATATCTACTGACATTTCACAGAGTATGACTCTGATCACCTTTTATGTCTTTTGTTATCTACTGCAGCTCCCAATTTTTGCCCCACAGGCTTAAAATACTCACATCCCAAATCTCTGCCTTCATGTTAGTATAAATTTTAATATTTTTTATCAGAGCTGGCCTGAGTGTCATTTTATTTTTTAATTATTTGCCTTCACATTCTCTCTCTTTCCAAACACACATATGGCTTTGAATCCAATTAACCATCCAGGCCCTTTTCCCCTTAGCTTACTCCAGGCAGTCCTGTTGACTTGCAGCCCAGCAGGGTGTCAGAGCGAGATGTTTGTGGCCAGCCCCAAGTGCTCACTGGTGAGTCTTCTACTTTCTTTCTCCCTTCCTCTTTGACTCCTTCCTGGTTTCTCCTCATGCCTTTCTCTTGTGCTGCCTGGACATTTACAAGAACTGCTTTCTCCACTGGCACTGAGTAAAATTAAAAGGCTGTGTGTTTTGATCACACCCACATTCTCTTCTTGTCAGTCTTTGATCTTAATTGTGCCCCAATCATGGAATCATCATACTTGGAAGGGAAGGTGAGACTGTAATCCAGGCCTGGCCTCTGGGGAGAACTGAAACGCAGTCACCATATTCGCCTAGCAGTATTATTCTTCATTCTCTCCAACAAGAACAGTCTCTAGTTACCTTTCAAGTAACTATTCAGGTCACCTCTAAGTCACTTTAAACTCTGAGATTCCTTGGCACTCTGCTACCCAGAAAATAATTTCCTATGTGTAAATTCAATCAAATGTGAAATACATTCAATTTGTTTATTGTAATGAAAGAAGAGAAATGCTTTCTGCCTTTTCTGGCATGCAAAATCTCTTAATCCGAGCAACTCTGTATCAGTCATTGAATGCAGTGCCGTGGTCTGAATGTGATGGCTCCGTTTTCAATAGCTCAAATTTTCTGTTTAGGTCCCTCCACACTTTCCCATCTGTCTCTGTAATCTCATGGCTCCTTCAGCATTCTCTTCTAATGGCTCTTCATCTACTCTGTGATGATTCAGAATTGATTATCATCTGGGTTGGGAATGCTTTCTCTCTGCTGGATCTCATTTCTCCTGTCTGTCTATTCTCGTCCCTTCTGCTAGCCCTCATGGCCTTCTCTGTCAGCTCCTGCCATCTGTAACAGCTTGACTACATCTCCACCTCATTAACTTTCCATCCCTCTTGAAACCTCACCTGAAAACATCTTTTTTCCTTTACGTCTACACTTAATTTCATATGATCAAAGCCATTTTATTTAACTTATTTGTCATTTTAGCCTGTAAACCTGCTTAAATAGCTTTCACTTAAACAATGCTTCAAAAATATAAGATTGTCTTATTTTGTTGGACTTTGATTTTGAACAGGAGAATTTTGCAACACAATACCAGGCAAGTGTTGCTCTCCAGCAAGTGTTAGGGATAGTGCTGGCTATGTGTGATGAATTTCTTGCTGTGCTTCTGGGACAGCGCTTTGAGGGGATTTAGGTTGAATAGTGGTTCGGACTGCTTTGCTCCTTAGTGGTCTGAAGTTTTCTTCTATAAAACTTGCTAAGCTTATCATAGTGGCATGTCTGTTTCTCCTCCATCATCTGACTAGGAATTCACTGCTGGAATGTTTTACTTCCTTTAGATGAAATATTTGGCTCTATCTTGCATGAACCCCATAGGAACCAAAAAAATCCAGCCTCTTCTGATATGACTGTGGCTGATCAGAAAGAAAGTGGCATTTTCCAAGGAAAAGGAAGACCAATTTAGGATAGGTATTGTAACACTTTGAAGAAAATGTTCAAAAGGAAGAAAAGTAGACAGTTCACATTTATTGAACCCTTACTATGTGCCAAGCACTATTCCAAATACTTGTAATAAAACTCATTCTAACAAAAATACTATTGACAGTACCAACATCATGCAAATTAAGAAAGCAGAATGTCCGAAGTTAAAGGACATTTCTAACTTCACAGATACAGGAGGAGACATGGAACTAGTTCTCCACATTGAGAGGGGAGAGAGAACCACAGACCTACTCGTGGAGAAAAATAAGAAGAAATCTACCAAAACAATATTATGAACCTCGAAGCACCCATATGGTGTGACAGGAACAAATACACCATACATAAGCAGACAGCAGGATAGAAGATGTGTTACCCGTCTCAGCTTCCCATTTGTTATGTGTGTGGCTAAAGCAAACATCCTCATCATCAGAATAGTAATGCCAATAATAACCCCTGATCTTACTCATGAATCTCAGGGTTTTCATCTTTAAAATTAAAAAAAAAACACTTATGAAATACATTTCGTGAGGTAGTATGCTCGTTTTAACTATGATAAAATTATCTAACTTTCTGTTGTAGCTGACTTATTAGAATTTTTTATCATAGTGAATTCACTTCAGTCTTGAAGAAATATATATTTTGATAATTTCTGACCATTCCAGAAAAGGCAAAATATATGCTTTCTTTCTGTTATTCATAAAACTTAAAATTTTGTTATATTTATCCTATATTTTCTTGCCAATAATTTACTCATTGGTGCATATTAGTGCATTGTACATATTGTGCAGTTATTATAAGATAATGTGGCTGTGTAGTATATTCAGTTTTTAAATTATCAAATTTAAATCTCCAGTTTGTCTTCAGATTTTCATTCAGAATTTTTTCATGTTTTGCATATTTGCCTATGTGTATTTTCATGCGTAAGTCTCATTATGACTGCTTAATATATAGACTGCACACACTGTATGCAAGACTTTTTTAAGAAACAGAGGTGGTAAATAAAAAATCAGGAAGCAAAGTAGTATAAACATGCTGTAATATCCAAAAGCAAAGTGAGGATGAGAGTACAAGGTGAGAAACAGTCCTTCTTCAGTTTTCTAAGTGGGTCAGTGCTGACCTTTGAGACACCTGGTTGAACAGAAAAGACATTTCTCAAGCAAGACTGTAAGGGTTTCAGGCACTCGCAGGGGCCCTGCACATGGTTTACGCTCCTGGGAAAGCTGGCAGTAAAGGGCAGAGGGGTGGGGGTGGCGCGGAGGACAGGGCCGCATGGGCTTAGGGAACAGTCTCCCCATGACTTTTCAAGGAAAAAGCCAACAGTGAGGCAAAACTTCAAAATGCAAACTAGGGGAGGGATGATTCCTAAACAAGGTAGTTCAGGGAGAGGGCGTGAGCTTGGGATGCAGGTAAGTGCCCTGAGGAGAGCAGGAGCCCACCTGTCTGAGACAGGAAGAATAGAGGAAGATTTTCAGGTAAACATCAAATAAATTATCCTAACTTGACTTTCTGAGTAAATCAGCAGCAGACTCTGAAAACACATATTTTTATGAGCTCTTTGTCCAGAAATTTCTAAGTTGTTCTTTTGCATTAGAATCACCTGGAGAATTTGCTGAACTGTAATAAGGATCCACCTCCAGAGATTATGATTTACCTGGATCGGGTAGTAGAGCTATTCTGTTGAATTTTAACCAAACTCCCAAGTGTTTCCGCTGTGTAGAGTAGGGCCACTGACCTAATTAGGCAGGAAATGGAGATGCCATGCCCGAGTGTGACCCGCTTAAGCCTTCTATCAAGAAGTACCATTAAGTGAGCTCTAAACTCTCCTCATCCTCGTCACTTATGTCTGAGTGGGCTTCTCCAGCACCTCAGCTTAACAGAGCCAGCTCTTCTGACATTTGCCTTCAAAAGAGGCTCCTGGATATGGGTTATGACACATTTGCATTATACATTGTCATAAGATTTTTAACACCTAGTTAGAAAATGACAGTTGACCAATACTTGTTAAGTCCTGCTCCTGAATGGCTCACAGCCCACAGGACACAGTGCAGACTCCAGCACAGCCTCTGCACACATGGTGCCCCAGCTCTGTGTCATGAAGGCCACTGCTGCTTTTGGGATTCTCAGTAGATCATTTTGTTTTGTGGTCCACTTCTCAAATCATCAGCCCTTAACATTTGACATCAGTGTAAAGTAGAAGAATGTCCAGGAAGGGATGAAAAGAAGTATTTCATTTTCATGTAAGTTTTCTTATTACTTAGGGAACTGTGTGATCTGGAGTGTGGTTTAGATCTGAGGTGCCCCCCAAGGACCACATGTGCTCATAGGTGGGAACATTTGGAAGGTGACAACTATGGGGTGGTACAGCTGACTTGTCGTTAGAACACAGCAGCCCTTCAGAAGCAGCGGGTTCTGATAGGCATGACACGAAAGAGTACATCTCCTTTCCCAGCTTCTGTCTGCTTCAAGGTACAGCAGAGATCCCTTCTTGGTCCTTGTCTCAGTCCAGGAAGTTTTTTTGTTTGTTTGTTGGTTTGCTTGTTTGCTTTGCAGAACTGGGGATTGAACTCAGGCCCTTACATGTATTTGTAAGCCCATGGATAAGTTGTTGAGATCCTGTCAAGTTAATTCCAATCTACCACTTCCAGTGCAAACCACAGCAAGAATAAAGACACTAAAGCATGTTTATAGTTATTGGGGAGTCAAGGGATCCTAAGTCCAGCAATGTGATAGCTATCAAAATCTGGGTTATATTCAGTCATGAAGGAGGAGTAGCTTGGGGATGAATGACTGAGAAGCTCAGGAAGTAGATGAGTACTGTGAGCAGGGCTAGGTAGGAAGCCTGCATGTATCTCTGCGATATACAGAGAGAAGAATATGCAGAGCGTAATCTGCATTATGCAGCTGAGATAATATCTAATGTTTTGGAGTTGGTGCTTCAGCTCTGATGTGTAATCTCTCAAGCCCCAGGAAGTCATAGCTTCTGTCTTGAGGCTCGATCCCAGCGGACAGCATGGAGCACTGGCTGGCTCTTCATCTTGTCTTGACCTGGCTCATATTAAAGAGCAGCAGGTGTGGGTTACCAAGGGAACATGTGTGCCGTCTTCAAAGACTACCACCAGCGCCTCAGCTAGACCATTATCCATTGCTTAAAGCCAATTGAAGGGGTAAAGAAAGGTCCTAATCAGCTCTGTAGATATCAATACAGGGAAATAGGGTCAGGCACAGCCAAAATGGGGACAACTACTCTTCTTTCAAGGAGAGTGGCCCAGATGGTCCTCCACAGCTGACACTTTTCCTTTCCTAGGCCCAGCCTCTGCCTGGAGCTGGCCAACCTTATAAGGACTTTACATCTAAGTAATGTGAGCCAAAATAAATTTCTCCTCCTTTAAGTTGTGGGTGATGGGTGTTGAGTCCAAGCAATGGTAAAGGACTCAGGCAGGAGCTAAGGCCCCCTGACTCCTTCTTTCCCTTTATGTTTAAAGAGAAAGTAATTAAAACCCAGTTTACAAAGTTGTTCTGCTTTGAGTATGTGGTGTGCACTGCTTCTCAGGGATTCAGCAGGCTTTCTCATTATACCTTCTTCCTTCCTACTATGTCTTCCAATTTTAACTGAAGTTGATCTCCTTATTGTTAAGAATTCTACCTTCATTTGTACCCTTCAGGGAGTCTGTTTCTGTAGCCCTCAGTTAGCGGTAGACGCATGCTGGTGCCAGATTGGACAGAGCCAATGTTTAAAGCTTTAAGGATTTTGTGAGCTCATTATTAAACCCAACTATTAACAACTTATATAAATATAAGTGAGCTGTACTAAACACAAATATCCAAAATCTATCACTTTGTAATCATTACTTCATTTTATAATTTATACTTTGGATATCTACTATAGCTGTGTGGCAAGTAATAAAAAACATCTTAGAAATAGAGGACAAATTTCTGGGATCTTAAGTTGTTGATAATAACGCAACATACACTTTCTTTTGAGGCTGTCAGAAGCCTAGAGGCAGGACCTGCAGTAGAAAGCTAAAAGCAGGATAAAGCTTGGCATCTTGATTCATTGTACATCTCTCCCCCTCCTTACCTTAAAATGCTGGATCAGATCCCCGTCAGCCCAGCATGTAGGCATACCAGTCAGCTAAGGAATGTCTGTATTACAGAGTGTATTAGACTTCAATTTACTTAGCTTCTCTTCTCCCTCTTCAATACTGAGGACATTAACATAAGAGTAGCTAAAGTAATTTTCAGGGGTCTCAGCAATGCCCAAATGCCAGCTTTTAAAACATCCAGTTTGGAGCTCCCTGGAGCCATGCCTAGAACTGTAACTATTTTCCACTTCAGATTCTAGGAAGGCAGAGCTTTGCAGACCATCCGTGTTCATATTACCTCCCCAACACAGGAGTAATTTCCCCATGCTGGGGACTGAGGCAGCCCCCCTCCAAGCAAGAACAAACATCTTATGGGAACAAAATGGCCCTTCAAGCCATAAGGATTCTACCAGAGCCATGAAACCAAAGTGAAATAGTGATTCATAGAGCCCAACGCACCTCTGCTCACCCATAAAACCTGGCCCTGTGCTGTGAGCTGGCCAGACTGAACCTCTGCCTCAGAGTGAGCCCCTTCCATGTGTTCTGCTGAAGCCATTTACCTATTCTCTCTTACTCTCAGATTCTCCCTGTGCCTCAGACTGAAATTCTTGTCTGTGATGGCAGCCTACAAACACACACTACGGAGCCAGTTGATGTCCCTATCTTTTCTTTGAGGGACTTCCTTAGAGCCCATGTACTAACAGAAATACCATGTGCAACATGTGGCTACACTTCTCTTACAAACTCCCTACTAAGTAACATTAGTTGATAGCCCCAAACCAACAGTTGGAAGTATTTACAACAGAAAACCTGGCAAATGCTCTAAATCAAGGAATCCCTTTACCCAACCCCAAGGCAGATACTCAGCATTAACTAGTAGACCACTGAACAGATACTCTTGACCTGTGAATTCATGTAACCTGTGTAGACCACTTCCATTACACTTTCTAAATAGGATGGTAATTATGTTTATCCATGTACAACATCAGACTAGAAATTCCTTGAGGTTAATATACATGCTTTACTTATCACTTATATCATAGGCTTGTATGATTTGGTACAAAGGAATTGCCTGATGTATTCTGTTGGATGGATAGTGTCAATTTCTTTCTTTCTTTTTTGTATTTAGGATAGGGTATACAGGATGTACAGGGTCTCACTGCATAAATCGGACTCATAGTGATCCACCTGTTTACAGCCCCCCAAGAGCTGGGATTACGGGTGCGTGCCACAGATAGTGTCAATTTCTAAAGATCTCCAGAATTAACCAATCTCACACATTCACTTTAGACTTGGAATGTCTCAGATACCTTGCCTTTCACCTAAGTTTCTGGTTTTTGAAAATGTTCTTTCATGTATTCATATCACAGAAGGAAGTAAGCTCCGGGGATATCCTGAGGATCTTAAGCACCCCCAACACCTGCTAATTTCCCAGTTTCCCTTTTAACTAGAGAGGTGTTCCTTGCCCTCCCTCTCACCCTCCTTCTCGCAAAGCCTGCTCAAGGCTGGAGGAAGATACTGGCCAGATGCCAGGAACAGCACCAGGGAGCTGGAAGCTGAAGGACAAACTGTTGTTAAATTCTGCATGACAAAATTCCCAATTGAATTCAATCTGGGGAATATTTAGGACCCCACAGAGTTTCTGATTGAATTGAGTCTCCTATTCTACCAAGCTAGCTGATTTCTTATAGCTCAAAAGTGAATTTTATTTATTGCCTTTGTTTTCTAACTGGTTTGTTGATGAATTTAATTAATAAACTGTGAGATTCAAGATAGTTTCAATGAGTAATTAATCTCCAAAAGTAGTTTGTAAGGTGCTGTTTCTCTGTGCTAAATGCATGCCTTCCAAATGTTAAAGCCTATGTAATAATTAGTAACTACTGCTCACTGACTACCAACCTTTGCTCCAGTTACTTCCCAGATTATCAACATGAAAGTAAAAAGGGCAGTGCTAACGC
Organism: Octodon degus; assembly: GCF_000260255.1. Taxonomy (NCBI): domain Eukaryota; kingdom Metazoa; phylum Chordata; class Mammalia; order Rodentia; family Octodontidae; genus Octodon; species Octodon degus. Next base: position 2,997,252 of record NW_004524623.1, on the reverse strand, counting down.
AGGCTATCAAGAGACCAGTGGTTTTTGGAAATTTTTGGAAAATGGAAAGTAGATAAACCAAAGCAAACATTACAATCCAGAGCAAATACGAGAAAATGGAGGGGTGTCACACACAGGGGCTGCAAAGTTGTGTTGTTTTGGGAGATCAGGAAGGAAAAAAGCAGAGAGCGGGTTTAGTTTTTGCAGGAAGGAGTCTGAGGTGATGATGACCACCAGAAGGCAGCCGCGCTGTTCTACTGTGGAGTTGGTGGGGGACAGGCGAGTGCTTGCCTTGCTGCCTCCACCAGCCGGAGCCTTACGGGAAGCCTGGCAGTTATTATGCCCTCCCTTCTATCTGGGACAGACTGGTAGGGAAAACAGCAGTGTAACCTGCGCTAGTTATTTGTATTAGGCAACTTAGCTTTTATTAATAAACGTTAACTGCTAGCCAGAGACCACTGATATTTGAGGACTAACAACTGATCAGAAGAACACAGGTAATTTGGGAATAAAAGAGACATTGTAAAAAGTTTTGAGTAGCCTCAGAAGCCCTCAAGAAGGTGTTACTTCAGTGCATCCGTGCAACAAGGCCAGAGAAGAGGGCAGAAGAGAAGTGATAGACGTTTGGGGGAATAAAACATGACTGCCAAAATAAATATTCACTTAAAGAACATGTAGAGGAAATGAAGGAGGATGCTTGCAAAAAAGTATGTGAAAGATTCATCAGATACAAACAGCTGTAACCTGAAATGCTTTGAGAGAATAGAGGGAAATGAGAGAAGCAATTATAATGGAAATTATTTATGTAAATTTCCATAATTTAAGGGTGTTTTCAGATTGATGAGGCCTTTTAACCTTACCAGTGATGATTAGGAAAAACCTAGACCAATTCTGTTAAATTCTAGAACATTCAAAAACCTAATAAAACCTGAGATACTAAGAACTTCTCAGGACAATTAAAAGTAGATTTCTTACAAAGGAAGTAGAATCAATTTATCAGACGCCTTACCACCACAAGATCTTGAAATTTTTTTGTTCTTTCTAGGTTCTGAGAAGAAAACGTTTTAAAATCAAGAAGTATTTATTAGTCAGAAGCAAGCATAAAATAAAGACCTTTTCTGACTTGTAATAATTGAGAAAATGTGTCCACCATTCTTTAAGAAAAAACTAGTGGAGAATGTACCTGACCAAAAATAAATGTAAGAGGAATGCAGTAAGGCATGAAAGCCAAGGAGCAGTGATTCTAATGCAAGGAGAGTGGAGGGATATCCCGGAAGGACGGAGCTGCGGTAGCCAAGGTTGGAGCACATCGTTGTCGTGGCGTTGGCTCTTGGCTCACACCAAGGGTGGCGCATGTCATCGGAGTCAGAGAGTCTGAAGAACATCTTCCCAAGGATGTGGATTTCTTATTATAATTAGCAAATGGAAAATTGATTTGTTAGATATAATACTATGGCTAATAAGAATTATTGTGACTAATGGATAAAATTAGTAGTGAAATAGAGATGTAAGTGTTCTTTTATCAACACAAATAAAAAAGAAAGGCAACTAGAAACCCTGAGGGGTACAAATGCTGAGGAAGAAAATAAAAATGCAAATGTGAAGCAATGTAAAATAAGTCACATTTTAATTAATTGGAAAAGAATTCAAATATTGCATTTGGAGATTTTCCCACTAACTAGCATAAACTTAGCGTTATGGAAATACAACTGTTGGTTTAAGGATCTCTTATTTGATTCCAGAATAATTAATAATTATATAATTCTGTTTAATAATTATTTGTTGGATTTTTCCATTTTTAGTATACACAAAAAGTACAAAACTCAATTATAAATTATAAAATAATCTACATAATTGTAACTTTATATAACTAAATTTTTAATTAATTATAACTATAGCTATATAAATTTGTAATTATAAAGAGTACTGTTATGAGCTTTTACGATATACTGTAATTGCATACTTGATAAACTTGGAGGTTTATGGAGGTAAGACAAAGAGAGGGAAGTATATATGAGTCCTGTATTCCTTAATGTATACACTGTGTGCTATTCTAATAACAAAATAGTTTCTAATCACTACATGAAGTTGACATATTAAGAATAAAGATTACAATAAAAAGATTGACAGCGTGAAAACTTGGCTGATTATGACATAATTGACAGTTTCCTATGAGAGTAAAACATAGCAGTACTGGTTTGGAGGCCTGTTTGACACTGATGTCTGAGGCAGAGAATGTACATGTTATTTGACTCAGCAGTTGCACTCCTAGTTCTATCCCCATCAAAATGCATAATTTAGGACTCAAAGGACAATTACAGGACTGGTCCTGGCAGCACTATTCATAGAAGCTGAAGATTGGAAGCAACCCAGATATCCCTTGCGAGTAGAGCAGATAAATACATTGTGGCATTTAATAGCATACTGTGCAGAATTAAAGAGAAAGCGCTGCTGCTGTATGCAGCAGAAGGGATGGCACATGGGACAAGATGGTGCCAAGGAAGCAAAGCACAAAATTGTCTATAATTTCTTTAAAAGTTTCAAAATGTTCAAAGCTAATTTACAGTAGAAGCCAGAGTAGCTGTCACCTTCATGGGGGAGGTGAGAGGGAGCGGTTCCAAGAGGGTAGCATAGGCCTGATAGTCTGAGTTGTAGTTGCCCCATATGTGAATACTCACTCTGTGAAGACTCTTCTAGTTGTTTGCTTTTGGTTGTACATGTGTCTTATATATGCTACAGTTCAGTAAAAGTTTATTTTTAATGTTCAAGGTTTAAAAATAGCCCTTTGTTATCATGTAAATTTTACAAACACAATAGAAAAGCATAATTACCAGAATGGAGCAGAGGGGGAAGGAAGGGAAGGTTGTGTAACTGAAAGAAATTCTCTTTCACAGAGCATTGAAGAAATGATAACATTTATTTTAGTAGTTTTTGAAACCTTGAAACAGTAAAAAGAAAAATGAGGAATAAAAACAAGAGACAGAAAAAAATGGAAGGAAAAATTTATGTCTTTTACTGGGCTATACTATTATGCAAAAAACCCAAAACAATTAAAACTAATACTAATATTACTATTAATAGTAATTACCATTTATTCCATGCTTGCTGTTATTAAGAAACTAAATTAAATAATCTATGTAACATATCTCAATTAAATCTTTGCACTTCTTATTCTTTACCACTTTAATTAGAATGAAGCAGTAGCCCAGTTTTAATAAAAAGGGAGCCAAGGTGAAGACACCCCAAAATAACTGAAAAGACATAAAACTTTATTTTGGAGGAAATTTTTCCGCAACTCAGAATATATTCCCTATGTATTAAGGCACAATTGAGCCTGAGTTCCCTGACATTCCAAGGGGTAGGTGAGGATTTCAGTCTGTGTTTATAAATCACTTTGCCTATTTAAAAACCTGCAGATAATCAGTACCTGGCAGTAAATTCTAGAAGAATGCAAACCATAAATGTTAATGTAATGTATGTTAGATGCTATAATCATGATATAGGAAAGGATAATAAAGTTATTTTTTCTGTTGTTGACTCACTATAACAGCTAAGGCCTTAATATTATATCATCAAGCAGTCGTGTCTACAGGAAATGCAGATAGGAGAGTCTAGGCATATTGATTTTTGCATCTCTAGCTCAGCATTTCCCAACTTCTTCAGAAAAAGAATTCTGCTAGGTGTTGAGAGTTACTCCATCGAAAATGGGTTCAAGTTAATTCATCTTGGAAAATGAAACAAAGTGTAATTTTTGCCTTTAAAGATTCAAAACTGTATTAGCCTATTAAAGATCCTTAGAAATCTGATGGGAAATAAATTAATTAGTTTTGTTTAACCAATATTTCCCAAGCTTATTCAGGGAGTGGCAGTTAACATTAGAGATGCCAGATTTGGGAATATGTTAGTTTACCTCTATTCGGAGTGATCAGATATGCAGCTCAGGGAACTTAGAGGTGCTTGTGATTACAAGATACTCAGACAGTAGAATTTCAAATGTGGTCTTAACAAATGCTGTAACATGGCAAACTTGCAGGTGAATTTTGAGAATCCTGTAGTGCTAGTATTGTTGATAAAATTAGATCCGTATGCTTTATAGAGTTGAGATGTGTGGAAGACAGGGCTTGCATTGTTATAAAAGTTTCAGAGACTGAGAAAGCATTTCCTAGACAGAGTCCTCCCACACTCCACGCAGCAGTGAACTGTGAAGATGTTTGCAGTCAGATTAAACTCCCCGCCTAGTCCGCCCCAAACACACCTCCCAGCTGCAGAACTGTCTGCATTTTGAATGTGGCATCTTCTCAAGTCTGTTTCCTCTAACCATTTGGTACTTTGTCATGAATCATAAAAGAAATGACTTGAATTCATCACATTTAAAAAGCTCATTGGCTACCAGATGATGAAAGAGGTACATAACTCATACGCTGCCTAATTTTGAATATGGCTATTCTTGAGGAGCCTGGCAAATTAAGTTCTCTACACAGTGTGCCCTCTTTCATATAGCTGACTGACTAAACTTTGGCAAGAATAGGTTCAATTTTTCATGTGCATAGTACAGAGTTTTGCCAAATATAAACATTTCATCATTAGCATATCGTTATTGATCCTTTCGGGCTGTAATTCATCGAAAATATCCTGTTACTAAAACTGTGGTATTGAGAATGATAGTCATCTTTCAACTTGATAGAACCTGTGGACATAATTCCAATTGGTCTTAAAACACTATCAAGTTGTCTTGATAAACATTAATGAGAAAGGGGTGCTGCACCGTTTAGAATTGAAATTTGATTCATCAAACAAGCATTCGTATCCACACTGATTCTAGCAGTAGTATTAGGGCACAGCCTTTGAAAAAGCATTAATGGCCTGGGCCTTAATCCAAGATTGTACAGGTTGACTCATAGATAGTTCCTGTTTATGGAATCAAAGGCAAAGGGATCAATAGACACTACAATAACTCTAACCTCCTCTCAGTGTGGTAAAGGATAGAGCAATAATCTGCAGAAGCTCTTAATGCAAGGTACGAGATTGAGTAGCACAGGCTTACTGTTTTTATTTTTAAAGAAAAGTAGGATAGAATCTTAATGATGCTGATGGGAAGAATTTTTATGAGATGTTTTCAACATTTAGGCAAATAGTAGAATCTTTTTTTTTTGGGGGGGGGAAGGGTCTACAGTGTGTTCAGGGTCACACTACTAGATTGGACTCATAGTGAACCACCTGTTTACAGCCTCCCAAGAGCTGGGATTACAGGTGCACGCCACCACACCCAGTCTCAGTTGCCGTCTAGGCACGCTCCGGTGGGCAGGGCTGGTACTGCAGGCCCCAGGGATCGAACCCCTGGCCCCTGCACCTGCTTAGTAGGATCTTAGTAGGATCAGTTGTGTTACCAAATCCTAGCATGGTGCAGGCATATGAACTGCAAATCATGGGGAAAGCATCATGAAACAGTTCTCTTAACCATCTGAAGAAATGTGTGCTTTCACACTTCCTCCTGGAGAAACAGTACACAAGGATCTTGATGCATGAGGGTAGAGCTGTTTGCAGAAATTTCTTGGAGCCCTTTTCCCCAGAGTAATATGATATTCTGAAAAGATCTGAAGTGAAGCAGTTTATGTATGATTTCTTCCATATTGTGTTTAACATATGTGGATTTGGGGTATCCAAGAGTGTGGAACTGAGAAATGGGGAGATGTCCTCAAGAGGAAGAGGGAGAGGGAGTGGGAGGGAGCAAGTTCTTCTGGGACAACAGACCATGAAATGAACTGTAGCAAGGGGGACATCGAGGCAGGTTCACACAGCCACGCGTGGTGGTACATGCCTGTAATCCTAGCACTCTGGGAGCCTGAGGAAGAGGATCTTAAGCTCCATCCCAGTTTGGACAGCTTAGTGACTTAGCAAAACCTTACCTCAAAATTTAAAAAAAAAACCAAAGGATTCAATCCTCAATACTCAAAAATTCTATTAAAGATTGATCAGTCATGAAGGACATTTTGAATGGGGTAAATCCAAGTCTTTCTCAGCCTGTGTTCCGCATCTGAAAATGTTTTGAGTGAATATTTTTGTCATCTTTCCAAGTGCGGTGCACAAATAGTGTTACTCTGTGTGCATAAGAGTATGGCTGCCATAGAATATTGAGGCTTAATTACCTCACTAAATCCAAGCAGAACTGCTGCAGTGTTATGTGAAGATAAAGGGAAAATAATTTTGCTGTACGTAAATTTTATCTGGCCAAAATTTCCCTGTCCTAAGTGATAGTATACACTAAGTGCCAAAGACTGTTTCCATGATGAATTAATATTATTTAAGATATCTTAAACAGATAAAAAGAAAAATGAGTAACTATTTAAGTAGTATGCTGGCCAATAGGAAGGCTTGGAATGGTCTGTTAGCGATGTTCGGTGTACAACTAGAGAAAGACTCAGAAAAAATTAGGCTTTTTTTTGGCAGGGGAAGAAAAATGCAAAATTATCTGATTTGTCACATTACTTTAATGAAGGTTTAGACAACTCTGAGTATAAAATATAGGTTATGCAGTATCGAATGTTGGGATCAAGGCACTCTGAGATATTATTTAAAAAATTATGCTAAGTTTTTCCAAACATGATATCTTAGTCACTTACTCATCACTAGGACAAAATACCTGACCCTCAGGGATCAGAAGAGACAGATTTGTTAAGGCTCCTATTTTTCAGTTCATGGCTTTCAAGCTTCCAAGGCAGAAATGACACAGTAAAAGGGTCTAACAAATCTGTCTCCTCTGATCCCTGAGGGTCAGGTATTTTGTCCTAGTGATGGGTGACTAAGATATCATGTTTGGAAAAATTTAGCATAATTTTTTAAATAATATCTCAGAGTGTGTGATCCCAACATTCGATACTGCATAACCTATATTTTATACTCAGAGTTGTCTAAAACTTCATTAAAGTAACGTGACAAATCAGATAATTTTGCATTTTTTGAGAGGAAAGCTACTCACGCTGAGGTAGTCAGGAAGCAGAGAGAGAGAGTCAGGGAGGGAGATCCACTCTTGTAGCTCTCACCCCCAGTCTCCGTCAGTACCTGCCTCCTAACAGCACAGTCAGCGGCTGAACTCCTTAGTGGATGAATCCACTGTCAGCATTGTGCGCTCCTGACCCAGTCATCTTCTGCTTACATGAGACTTGGGAATGTTCTAGATCTCAACTAGAGCCCATGGCTTTTCCTGGTCAGACTGAAAATAGTAGTGGGCATTGTTTGTTGTGCCCTTTCTCCCACCATCTTCTCTACTTTGACAGAACCTAACTAAGATTTCATTTCTATAAGAACTTGTTTTCAGAAGTCCCTCTCCTCCATCAGGCCCCAGAAGTTGTCCCTTCTTTGAGAAATGAAGTCCCAGGAACTTCGGTTGTTACACTCCAAATATGGTCTTTTTCACTGGAAATTCTACAAGAGCAAGGTCTCCTCTCAGGACTCAAATTTCCAGAGGCAAAACATTGTCCAACTTGGTATTAAGCACAGGAACTCCTTTTTGGAATTTCTCAAAATAGCTACAAAAATGATTCTAACTCTGCAGGACTATTCTGTTTCCTATGACTGCACAGGAGCTGTTATTCAAATACCATTCAATTTCTACATGGACCACAGCTGGAAGCTGGAAACTTTCTAGGAAAGAAACTATCAGTATGTCGTATCTTTTCTTGAAAATTACTGTTATCCTTTCCAGTGTCAATAAAGTATTTATAAATGCCCAAAGTATAATTAGTGACTTACATTTAAGAGAGATGAGGTGATCTGTGTATCTTATAATACCCATTTGCACATGTGTGTGACATATGTATATATTTTATATGTATGTTCATATATATAATACATACTTGGACACACAATATGGCAACACAAATTTATTGAATATGTTCTATTGTCTTACTCAAATAGTCACTGTTCTAATGAACATGGTCCATATCTAACTCCTCTGAGAATCTTCAGTACTCACTCAGAGCAGACAGTAAATATACAGACATCTAAGTAAAACTGAATTTATAATCAAATGAATAACTTAGCCTTCTCTTCATACATTCATTCTAAAAATCACAAACATTTTGGTAGGTGTTGCTATGAGGAACATTAAGCTAAAAACAACTTATTAGAAGTTGCTTAGTAAAATCTTATTGGAAAATTAGGTAGAATTATGGTTCAATGAAATACATATTTGTTGAAATGATATAATTGTACAAGTATTATTCATAATTTTACAACTATTGCAAAGTGATAGACTTTGTACTAATGATAGCCAATGATATAAACCATGAACTGAGGGATAAGTTTCTAATTTAAAATGTCAATTAGTACATACATCCTAGATTTAATAGTTTATCCCCATCTTGAGCACCACTGAATTGGTATATGACATAGGAACCATTTGAGAAACGTTCCAGAATGGGACTTCACTGTTCATTCACTTCTAGAGGCATGCCATTATAATATGATACATGTTATGCTATGGTATTGATTACATGTAATCTTTAGCTGTTATTTTAGAATATAAATGTTGGGGCCGGGGAGATGGCTCAGTGGAATAAGCACTTCCCTGGCAAGCGCAAGGGCCAGAGTTCAAGCCCCAGTTCCACAAAAAAATAAAATAAAAGAATATAAATGTTATTCTAATAGCCAAATTAAAAGCTTGAAGGTACATATTAAGGCTTGTATCTAGATGTCCCCGGAAAGCCTCCTGTAGTAATAGGTCCGGCTTTGCAGGGGTGGCTGGAGCTAGTGTGTGATCCTGGAGTTGAGGGTGTGTGATCGCTACATCGCTCCGCTGATATGTTTGGCGCCTCCTAGTTCCCGTAGCCTAGATATACTCTACAAGGGCAGAAAGACACTGCTGAGTCCCTTGCTTGCTTTGCTGCCTTTGCCTGCCATACATAGTTTCTGTTTTGTGATGCGAGTCTGCCATGCCACTGTGCCTTGGAGCCAGCTGATTATGGACTGAAACCTCTACAAACTATTCCCTAAGCAAGCCCTTCCTCCCCTAACTTGTAGGTGTTGGGTTATGTTGTCTCAGCAGCAAGAAAAGTAACTTACACAGTAGTGAATAAAACTCCAGTAAGGATACAATATGAACATTCTTAACCTCAGTGGAGGCCAGTAGTTCACCAGAGAATATTTGGGCAGAAACTTTTGTGTTTTATACATTTAGGCACCAAAATGGGAATCATAGAAAACAAGGTAGTTTAGCTTTTTTCTCTAGAGAAACATAAGTATTGATTTATTTTGATGGCTCTTTTTCTACAGTAAATAATCTTTTTCATTAAAAAAAAAAAAACCCTCAAAATGTTAGCTTGAGGTATGTTTGTAAGATCATCTCCCTGGTCCAATAGCAAGGTACAGCTTCTTTTTCTGTCCCACTAGGAAGTTTACGAAGAACTGCTATACAGTAATTCACCAAGAGTTAACAGCTATTGACATTTTAGTGAGTATGTGGTACAACATGGAATAACTTGAAGAAATATCTCTTTTAATGTCCATTGTTTTAGTGTTGTTTCATTGCTATAACAACAACAAAAACTCAGAACCTGTGAGTTAAAGGAAAGAGGGTTTATTTTGGTCACAGTTTATAGAGGTTTCAGTCCATAGTCAGCTGGCCCCAAGGCAGGGTGGGCTGGCAGAGAGCACGCGGGGGAGAAAGAGCTAAAGTCAAGGCAGGGAGGGAGCAGAAATCGTTCCTCTCGTTTATCCTAACTGGGCTGCAGGCCTGTTGGTTGATGCCACCTGCACCGAAGTTGGGTCTTCCCTCTTCAGCAAACCCTTCAGCCACACCCAGAACTCTGCTGAACCAATCAGTGTAGTAATCCAGTGTTACATACTGGATTGTCACTCCACAGATCCCCACCTATGAGCGCATGTGACTTGGGGGAGACATCTGGGATATAAGCCATAACATCCATTTAAGAAAACATGTTAGATACACTTTCAGAATAAAAAGCCCTTTGAAAGAAGAAAGAAATTGTTCTCTTAGATTGTATTCAGTCTACATCTGCTGTTTATGTTAAATTAAAATCTACGCAGAGACTTGTGCGTATGATTTTAGTAGCCTACAAAACAGAAATAGCATATTAACATTCACATCCTTGAGGATTGTGCCATACTATGTTGTATCCATGTGAAAATGCTTCTTTTAAGTATTGTCAGAAAAAACAAAGTTATCTTCAAAACAATCTACAGTGACAGCTTCACTTATTCGTTCCCAGGCACTTATTGTGCACCTACTGTGGGTATAGTACAGCTCTGAGCGAACATTTACACAGCAGCAAACAGCAGAGGCCTTGCTCCTGCACCCATGGAACAGCCCACCTGGCGGTAGAGTAAGATGATGACAAATGCGCAAGTAAATGCCGAATCTCTATTTTATGCAGAAGGTTCAAAGAGTATAGGATAGGAACACAAAGGGGAAGCACTACCTCAAGTGGAGTAAGTAGTCAAGGCAACCTCTGATATGATATGGTATGAGTCAAGATGTGGAAGTTGGAGCCGGTGAGATAGCTCATCGGACTAGAGCACCTGTTTAGGCAAGCGCAAGGACCGCAGTTTGATCCCCAGTACCACGTGCCATGCCAGTCCCATCCCTAGGGTGTGCTGAGACAGCCACTGAGACCAGGAATAGTGGTGCGTGCCTGTAATCCCAGCACTGAGGAGGCTGAAAGCAGGAGGATCACCACGAGTCTGAGCTGCATAGTGAGACCCTGCAACAACCAAATACATAACAATAAAATTTTAAAAAAAATAGACATGAAAGTCATGTAAATGTCTGGGGGATGAGTACTCTAGCCAGGCAGAAAAGCAAATCCAAAAGCCGTGAGGCAAGCATACAAATCTTCAGGGCGACAGTATTGCTAGAGCAGAGTTAGCAAGGTAAGGTGTTCGGGAGCTGTTTTTAGGAGGGATTTATTGTTGATTGCTTAACGTGAATACGTGCACATTTCTGACCTCTGATGGTCCGCAAAGGTATGAAACCCAAAATTATCACTGTATGTAATACCCTGCTCTGCTTCCAAGACATTGCTTCACATTTACAAAGGCATTTCTAGCTGTTAGAGACCCCTAATCCCAGACCTATAGTTAATGTACATTGCATTAAATTCTCAGTGATCTGCTAACTAATAGTAGCAATAATTTCCAGCACTGTTGACATTGTTCTGATTTTTTGTCTTTTTTGCATTAACATATCAGTCGTATAAATGTTATCATATATTAACTGTGAAAATAATTGTGTACCATTACGTTCACTAATAAGTGCATGTTAAAGTTGAGAAAATTCCTCAGTGGTTTACAAGGAAGGAATTCCTTAGGATAGAGAAGGCTGTAAACTATAGTCTAATGAAATTTAAACTAATTCATATTCTGTAATATCCAAAATTTAAGTAGAATTCCTAAAACAAATGATTTCTAGGTATTGAACAGTAAACTTTTTCTTTTTCTTTTTCTTTTTTTTTTTTTTTTTTTTTTTTGGTTACCACATGCCATACATACTACAGGCCACCAAAACCGGGCGTGTAGTGCACGCTTGTAATCCCAGCACTGGGGAAGCTGAGACAGGAGGATCACTGAGTCTGAGCTACGTAGCAAGACCCCATACCAAGTTAATTAATTAATTTTAAAAATTATTTTTAAAAAAATTCTGAATACCTAAAATAGGGTCATTCTACCTCTATGACGACATTGTGGCCATGATTCATTTTGTGTTGTCTTTCTCCTATCCATCTAGAAGAATTTTATTCATTTTCATGCTGTTTTGGTATATGTTGGATATGGAGAAAAGCCTTTGAAATATAGTGAAAAAGAAGCCTACTGTAGCTGACAATAAATCATCTAAACTTGTATAGATATGGTCTGAGGGATGCTATAGATTTTATAATCTGCTTTTCCAGTAAAGCATGGATATGCCCTACTTTCAAGCCTAGTAAACATTACTTTTTATTAAAAATCATTTTTTAATACAACAGCCTTTTATAAATGCAGAAGACTGAAAGGGGCCTGTTTTACTGAAGCAGATTCTTGGAGTAGAAAGCTTAATAGAAAACCACTTTGGGGCACGAGGACACCCCACTGAGAGACAGTAAGCCAGCAAGGCTGCACCACACTTTCTCACTTTCCATTCTGTCGGGTGGGGCAGGAGGATTTTGGCCAGCAAGGCCTCTGCCTTCCCTCCAGAAGCTGGTAGCTGCAGCGTCGTGGGCGCGCGGGATGCTCCAACGTCTGGTGACACGGAGGCCACAGTGCGTGCTGGCAGCTGTTTCTCATTGTCTTCCTCTTTGTAGGACCCTTCTTGGTGACACATCTTGGACTGAGGAACTGTCATTTAGTGAGCTGACTGCACCATTTAATGGTGACAGTTAGGCGAGGCAAATCTAATTTCTGGTCATTTCCCTGGCAATGCTGGAGTGAAAATGAACCACTGTCACTTTTTTTTTCCTACCTAAGTCAAAATCAAGCTAGTTCCAGTGTTTAAAAATATTATGTGCATTGTTAATCAGCTGTGCCTGAATCGCAATTGGTTCTGACGGATGGGTCTAACTTAGAGAATACAGATGAGGAAAATCGCCAATAGCTTAGAGAGGGTTTTCTATTGGGATGAAAATTGTTTGAGGCTGAAGGCCAAAAAAAAAAGGAAAACTCCCCATTTTTTTAAAGTTCATTTCATAGTGCATCCCTAAAAGTATCTGAGAAGAAGGATCTGGCTTGCCAACAGAAATGCTTGCACAAACCCCACGAGATAGACCATCTTAGCTACACACACTAATCGTATATTAAACACTGAAGGATACAGTCCCTCACTGTCCCAAAATAAAGCATTCTTGCTTGTTTTACATAAAGTAGTGGGCCCTGTCAGACCATCTTTATTTTTTCCCCTCTGCCTTACATGTTAGGATACAAGAAAACATGTCCTATCACTTAATATAAAAGCAATGTAAATAATATTAACTGACATTTGTTCTCGGACAAAATGTGAAGTGTCAGTGATAGACTGGAAACACGCAGCCTGTTCAGAGGTGACACAGGTGCTTGCCCTGGGTGTGGCCAGGGTGAAAAATGAGCCAGGCACTGTCAGGTACTTAGATTTCAGAAGGCAACTTAGAAATCTGATTTTAAATGACAAATCTCCCAATTTTAAAATATCCAATATCCCCCCCAAAATAAAATCTTGTTTGGGTAATAAAATTTGCTCAGAGCTCAATTTTTTTCCATTGCTGTCGCTTTCTAAGCTATGTTACATATTTGTAGAAGAAAAAAGTTATTCATTCATTCAACAAACATTTATTGAGCATCTTATCATAAAGATGCTGGTGTGGGACTTTCAGAGATAATACAAGGTCGTTGGTCTCAAAGAATTGAGAATCTCATGGAAGCCTAAACCAAACCTGGAGAGTGAATCTATATTCATGATTCATTTATTCCCCTCATGTCCATGGGCTTTGAATCAATACTTAGAATTCCAGTGGTTAATCTGACTCTCTATGTCTGGTTTTCTTCAAACCATGATTTAATAAAAAATTAGCTCTCCTTGTATCAATATGAAAACACATTTAAGGCATATTAGTGAGAAAAAAAATAGCAAAGAGGTATATCGGCATGTCACCATACATAGATTCAAACTCGGAAATACACCGCCATGAATGAACTCTAATGTCAACTGTAGAATTTGGGTCATAACGGTATAACAACATTGGTCATCATTTGGGGACATACTTGATAGGGGAGGCTATTCATGTGTAGGGGCATGAGCTATGCGGAGAATATGTCTTCTTAACCTTGTTATGAACCTACAATGGCTCTTACAGTAGTTTTACAGCAAAATGAATATGCAAAAATGAGTATGTGAATCTTTAAATTTTTGTATATGATTTTTAAAAACATAAAAATACTGTATATTACAGGGACATTGAAATATATGAAAAGTATAAAACTTGTGCACAACAAAACAGCAATGTTATACAGATAAGAGTAGTTGCCAGCAGCGGGACAGGAAAGGATAGCTGATGATCTAGAGTTGTATCTGCATCTTATTGCTTTAAAAATAGGGATACAATTTTAACAATTTCAACTTTTTGTAGTGCCTTAATACTGGGCGTCATGAATTTACCTTGAAAACATGTGCTTACATCCCAGTTGGAACACAACAGTGCAGACTTCGTGTCTAAATTTCATGCACATCTCACCTCCCCAGTGTGCAGAGCCCTCTGCATCCCTCCTCCCCACTGCCTGCGCTGTGGTACCACGCCACTCCACTAATTGGTTCTGTTCTCTCTGCCACAAGATACATGCACCTTTCCTTCCCGGCACTTGAGCTGGGAGTTGGCCCCAGCTTCTTTAGAAAGCCTGCTTCAGTCTCTATCCCAAGCGACTCCTCTTTTGTCTGCAACCCTCCATTGAATTCCTCCGGCAACAGGACACCAGGCACCATTCCCCTTTCAGCTTCCTTGGATTTGTATAGGGTGTGTCTCTTTCACCATTACAACCCTTCCTTTTCTGCTTTTCCCAGACTGCCCCTCCCAAATCCAGTTCAAATTCCAACTTAAATCTAAGACTCGATGTGGATTAGCTTTCCTAATAATATTATTGGCTCTGATTGTTCTCACTTGGGCACTTGTTGATGCCTTTTGTAGCCAAGTTCATCTTGAATCAGTTTATTATGTTCTTATGTTGATTTGTTTCTCCTTCACTGATGGTCACTTTTCTTGGTCCGACTTGTTTATAATTGTCTTCTCTCACTTTTGAGGGCCAGCAATTGAGAAATCTTGTCTTTTGATTAGTAGAGATGTCTTCCTCTGTCCGAGACAGTTTAAATCTCATAATGTTTGGTGCTGGGAGTTCTATTCCTTCCTTCTCTCCTAATCCATCAGTGTTCACAGTCCTGAGCGGTGATCCCAGCATTTTAACCTCTGCTCAGGGGCAGAGATGTCCTTTCTGACCTCCTGGTTCATGCAGTGATTCTTTGTCCCTTGTTTTGGCATGTGAAGGACTGATGGTCCTTTTCTTTTCTGAGGCCATGAACATCACTTTACTACAGCTTTGTCTGATCCCGAGCCACTTGAATCTCCACCTTTCTGATGTTACCTTTTAAAGTTTGGTCCAAAAAGATACCTTGATTTTAAGAATGGTTATATCCTTTTAATTTTCTTTTTCTTTTCTTTTTTATCTGATGGTACAGATTGACTTCTGCATGCTAGGCAAGTACTCTACCGCTGAACTATACCCACATGCCCTATAATTTTATTTTATTATTGCTATGTGTTTAGTATGAGCACCTAGAATTCTGTCTGCACTCCCATGATAAACTTTATCACGAGGATCTATCTGCTGAAATGTACTGGTAGTTCAGGTTGACAGTTCTCTTGAATGGGGCTTAGGGCTACATTCTTATAGCAAATAGTTTCTTCCTAGTCCTATGTGCATCGACAGTTCTTTAAGGTGGGTGGTTTTTCGCAGTGGCATAAATGTTGCCTTGCTAAAGCATAATAAAAAGAAATACTACAGAAAAGGCAGTAGGTGAATGAAGCTTCTATTCTTTTTTTTTTTTTTTTTCCGGAACCAGGGCTTGAACTCAGGCCCTTGTACTTGCCAGAGAAGCACTTATTCCACTGAGCCATCTCCCCGGCCCTGAAGCTTCAATTCTGCTAAACCAAATTAGTAGATGGATAATTGTTAATGGTCAAATTATAAATGGAGAAATTAACACCAGAGGTGTTGAATTGTTTACTCTGTATGTTTTTTAAGTTAGTATCAGGTTAGTACTCACTCCAGGTAATAATTTCAATGAGAGGTCTGCAAAAATGTGAGCTGTATAGTTTCAGAAGCACACAAAAAATATAAGGAGGCCTGTTTCTCCTAAAAGTGAATTTTTGGGAGTAGGAATCAGGTTGATTGCATACTAATACTTGTGAGACAGAGATTCGTAAAATGATCTTTAAATATAAAAACTCAGTAAAATCCAGCGCCTGTGGTCTAGAAAGAAGTCTCAAGAAATTCAAGGCTCCTGTTACTACCAAGTAAGGCAAAACCATCACACACTGACTAGTCATAACTTATCCGGCGGAATATAGTGGTGATCACTACAGAATTCATCCCAGACCATCAGTGGTCTTTTTCTCTGAAATCTTTTCAGTAAGATTAAGGAAAGTAACTGGCATTTGCATTTTACACATCAAACAAACTGGAGATGAAAATCTGTAGTCTGGTTTGTAATACATGTAGATATATATATATATATATATATATATATATATATATATGGCATACATAGGCCCCACAGAAAGCCTTAAATAAGAGTATCTGGAGTGGAGATCTTCCTCAGGTTCTAATGGGAAAGGCTAGAGTTCCCTTTAAAGAAAAAGAGAGAAAATAAAAAAATAATAAAAACTGTACATAAATTCAAAACAAGATGATAGGAAATTAACAGCGGTTGTTATATTGCATATTGTTGGCTTCAAAGTGGTTGCTCAGATTACCAGAAATAGCCATGCAAAGTTGATCCAACAATATAAGTGCTGTTCCTTTCAATGAACTAACAGAAATTAGTAGTACAGTTGTCTTAACTATCTTGTGTATATGTACGTTTTATTCTCGCCCTTCTTTCCTTTCTGCTTTCCCCCATCTCAGTTGTTCTCTCCTTTTGAGCAGTTTCTTTCCTTTTCACGATATCTGTTATACCATTTAGATCTTATTTACTCTGTCAGGTTCTTATGCTAGGGAGACAATACAACGTGGACACATGTGGGTCTGATTTATTTCACTGATGATTAGGGTCTCTATTGGCATCCATTCACCTAAAAAGCCTTGGGATTATATTTCTTTTAGTCAGTAATACTCCATTATATAAAAATACCCCACCTTTTTATCCATTCCTCAGTTGATGGGCATTTGGGTTGCTTCCAAGATTTAGCTATGACCAGTTGTGTTATTCAGACCAGCTTTGGACTCAGAGGGAAAAGCCCAGAGGGGTCAACAACATTAGCTTATCATTGAGATACTTTTCCAAACCTGCTCAGCAACCTCCTCTTTTTGATAACCTTTTATTTATATATCATTGGGTCTGCAAATCGGCAGCCTAGCACTATCTGATGCTAGTAGGTTAGTACTGATGCGCACTACTAACTTACCCAAATTTTTTCTTCTCTCCCACCTTGAAGGCAAAGCACTAAATCCTGTGTTTCCTTGTTCCCCCTCCCATAGCTCGCACTATGGGCTTTTCCATAGAGAAATGTGCTATTTAATGTCATTTGAGTTTTTGCTAAGTAGAAGCAATTTCCACAAGGGTGGCCTACTTTCTTCCATGAAATTGAACATACTATCCAGAACTTTCTTTGCCTTCTTGTATTTAAACTTCACTCAGTTATTTCCAGATTAGACCATCTTTGTTGAAACTTAGAGTATGGAGTCCTTTGCAATAGGAAATTGGTCCGAGTAACCTTTGTGTTACTTTCCTGATTCTTAGCAAAAAAATTCAAAATTGATAAATGATATTGTCTAGGTTAGAGAGAATGCAAAAAGCTCTTCTCCATCCTCATAAAAATTCTATCCACAGAGATTTATACCACCAAGCAAAAGACTTTTTGTCTCATTTCCTAATATTTTAAGATTCTATCTATTTAACATGTTGCCAGTATGCCAGTGAATGATACCTACAGACAGAATCTTAATGTGCTTGTTTGCCTTTCCCCCAATTAGTCATGGTGTGTTAAAGTGAATAAAATCTTTTAAAGTCTTCAGCAGCTATTTCTGCTGAAGTGCTCATATCCATGTTAAAAAAAATAATTGTGAGTATTCTAATTTGGGAATAAAGAGAAATTGAAAATGTTGAGGGAAAAGCTAAATGACATAAGGATAAAAGCAGTCCCTAGAGCAGAACGCAATAGCTCCTAACACTTAAGATTCATGAAATAATTTAAATTTTGCTGGTGCTTCTCCTTGAGCCTTAGGCTTTACTGAGTTGTACAAAAAAATTCTAGGATGTGAAATGAACCAAGTATTGATCCTGCTTTAAGATAATCCTCTCATCTATGGAATGAGATTTTAAGAAGATTAATGGATATATGAATGAAATTCTAAGTTAGTTTTCTTTCTTCCTCATTTTTTGTGCTTAATATCCCGAAATTGCAGTACCACCTGTTGACAAGGCAGGGTGAAATTCTTTAAATCTGGCAAGGTAGCTCAGCAGATTAAGCATCTGCTTTGGCAATCACAGGGACCAGGCTTTGATCCGCAGTCCCTCATGCCACGCCGGCCCTGTCCCTGGGGCGCTCTGAACAGGCAACCCAGTCCAGGCATGGTGGCACACATCTGTAATCCCAGCGCTGGGGAAGCTGAAAACAGGAGAATCACTACAAATCTGGCCTGTATAGTGAGACCCTGTACCAAATACATAAAATGAAATAAAGAAAGAAACATATGCAGTATTAGAAATGAATATTCTTAGTAAAAGGGCCTAGCACATGACTCTAAACTACTAACTATAGTTACTGAGTACTTCCATGTGCTTTAAGCAGTGCTTTAAGTACAGTATTTTACCCATACCAATCCTTTTAATCCTTAAAATTGTGCTATTGGGCCGACCAAATAGCTCAGCAGATTAAAACACCTGCAAGCAGGTGCAGGGGCCAGGGGTTCAATCCCCGAACCTGCTGTGCTGGCCCAGCCCCCTGGGCATGCTGAGAGGCAATTGAGATTGGGCGTGGTGGTGCGCACCAGCTCTTGGGAGACTGTAAACAGGCGAATCACTATGAGTCTGATCTAGTAGTGAGACCCTGAACACCCTGTAGACCCTTCCCTAAAAATACAAAAAAAAAAAAAAAATTGTGCTAGAAATTGAGCATTATACTATGTCCACCTTAGAAATAGGAAGATTTGGGCTGGAGAGATGGCTCAGTGGTCTAAAACACCTACTTAGAACAAGCTTAGCAAAGCATCAGGGACCACGGTTCGATCCCCCAGCACCACATGCCAGCCAGCCCCGCCCCCTGGTGGGCTGAGCTGGCCACACACACACACCACACACACTCACTCTCTCTCTCTCTCTCTCTCTCTCTCTAATAAATAAAAATTTAAAAAAAAAGAAATAGGAAGATTTAAATACAGAGAAGTTAAATAGTTTGCCCAAATTCAAATTGCTATCTGAACCTGTTCAGTAGTATATCAGTGCCAGTCTCCTGACCTTTGTTGTGTATTAACATTCTGCAATGACAATGAAGATTCCCTGAGTAATTGAGGAGAAATAGTTTGAGGGGAGAGTTTAATTCTCCAGCATCTAATGGTGCCATTTGATTTGCAAAACAAGTTATGTGGTGGTGTAATGATTTATTGATCTAAACTATTATGTACCCCAAGCTGTGTGTTTATTGCATATGTGGACCAGATTACTCACAAAACCTCAAGAAAGTGTCTCGGTCTGTGTTATCCTGGATGTGCCAATCATCGTTTGTTCTGTTTTTCGCCTTTCCTTCATCCTCAGAAATATCAGCTTGTGAACTTAACTAAATGATTAAAAATTGTGGCCAGTATGTATAAGCACTCTTTCAAACAAGTTATTATTTACAATACTGTCTGGTGATTGATATACTCTATAAACTATATCTATTAGGTTCTTTGTACTGAAGAAAGAAAAATTTTTTGGCTGGCTCAGGCTCCCTTAAGGGCGGGTCTGGGGATCGAACCATAGTCCCCTGAGCCAGACTGGGTTTGCCAGAGCAGGTGCTTAAACTGAGCTAACTCACAAGCCTCCAGAAGAGAATTTAAATTGCCTCTCAGTGACCGTACTTTACTAAAATTCAAATTCTATAACAGAGTGTGTACATGACTTGATTTTTAAATAATGATTAACACATATTGTACAAACTAATGAGATTCACTGTGAGATTTTCACACGTGTGTCGTGTATACACCGACCATGTCCATCCAGGAGAAATTCCCCTTTTTCGAGGCCTAGTTTAAATGATGTCTAAAAGAAAGCTTTTCTCTGTCCTTCTCCCTGTCACCCTCTTCCTCTCCCCGCAGAATCCCTTTCTACTCAGACTGGAAGAACCAATATTGTTAAGATGTCCTACTTTACTCAAGCAATCTACAGATTCAGTGCAGCCCGTATCAAGATATTAATGACATTCTTATCAATATTAGAATAAGAAAAAAATCCTAAAATTCATGTGCAAGCACAAAAGACTCGCAAATAGCAATCTTGAACACAAAGCACAAAACTAAAAGTATCACAAAGTTATTTCAAGGCACATTACATGGCTAGATTTTGGGTGGGGGGCATGGGGAGGCTCATAATTTGTTCAGAGTTGGAAAGAATAGTTAAGAATATCTCCCAAACAAAATATGCTTTATTTGCATTCTAAATTCCTTGGACTGAGCCCACAGATTAAGAACACTTCCCTGGTATTTCTTGTTTCCCCCAAGTATCCTGAGATACAGCTGGCCGCTGCAGTGTGGATCTTGAACACCCCTGACAAGGTCTCTGTGTGAAAGCCTTGCTCTCCAGCCCGTGGTGCAATCAGAAGGTGGCGCCCTCCTCTCCCTCTGTCCTACTGTGGTGAAGCTGGTTCACTCTGCCACGCATTTCCCACTCTAATGTCAGGGCCTCACCCCAGCCCTGACAGCAGTGGGCCAACTGATCATCAACTGAAACCCAAACAAACCTTTCATTTTTAAAAATTTGATTATTTCAGGCATTTTTATAGCAGTAGCAAAAAGCTGACTAACACACTGCTCAGACCAGCAAGACATCCCCTTGGCCGCGTGACTCAAGTAGCCTTTTTAAGGAATTGTGCCATGAGTGGCTTAAATTGATTCAGGATTTCTGAGCAGTTTGCAGATTGGGTTGAATGCTCTCACTCGGAGCTACGCAGAATGGTTTCAGTGGAGGAGGTGGTCAGGAGAGACAGTATTTCCTTCACCTGAGGTATAATTTAGGTCAGCGAATAGATGCTGTGGTGTGGTGCAAAATGAACTGGGAAGCTTTCAGACCCAGCTCTATGGCTCGCTAGATGTCTGGGGCTGTTTCCCTCCTCTGTAAGATATACATAACACTTGCCCCACTTGCCGCTCTGATTCATGACACGGTATCACCTGCCTCTTGCTCATATGCTGATGGCTTAATGAAATCTGATTTTTTTTATTTAAGTATCATTGAATGGGGCTGGGGAGATAGCTCGGTGGAAGGTCCTGAGTTCAATCCTTGGTACCACCAATAAATAAATATCAATTATGTTGTTCCTTGATGGCATATTCACTTTTTTCATGTCCATATATCTGAAATTTCCCTCTTTTTCAAGGTCTAGTTTAAATGTCCTGTCTAAAATAAGGCTTTTTTCAGTTCTACCATAGAGAGTTGAATTTTCTTTTCTCTGTGTTCCTGTCACTCTTGGAGGCTTTTGATAGTCTTTCGTATCCCTTCCCTGGCCTATGATCATTTTTACACTGCTTTTGTCTTTCCTTCTCAGCTACAAGCTCCTTCTGCAGGACACAGCATCTGGTCCATTACTACTTCCCTTTTTGGTGCCTAACACAGTCTTTGCAGTCAATCATGGTTTGTTTAATTGGATTGAATGAGAAAAGGAGGCCAAAATCTAGGCGCATATCTACACAAGTTTTGTCCCTTCTGTCTGCTGATTCTGGAGGGACTCAGGTTATTTGACTGAGTCTCATTTAGCCTAAGGCAGTGAGCTACACACAGCGGATGGCTTCCTCCCGCTGTTTTCCTTGGACTAGCCTGTACTCTTCAGGAATCAGGTTGCCTCCTGCTAGATAGATGCACCCTGAGGATTGTATAGATTGAATACATTTTTAAAAAGACTATCAAAGAGAATCAAGCTAGACCAACTTCAAACATGAAGCTGCAAGGGGAAATATCCAAACAATGCATTTGATTTGATTTACAGTTCGGAAGTGTATTGATTCTTTTTTTCCATCTCAGTTATTGTACATGACAATCTTCATTTCTGCACTGCAGCAATGTCCATTTGCTTCACATTTTAGTACTCTGTGAGCTTATTTAGTGAAAAAAAATAGAATAAATTTGTGCTTTGCCATATGCGATACAATGGAAGTTGCAAAACAAAGTTTATAAATAGTGTTCAATTTTCAGGATTGCTGACATATCTAACACATTGATTTTTTCTAGATTGTTATAGCAATATTTAATTATCAGGTTTTCTTCACAGTGTTACTTGTGCATCTGGGTAGACGCAGAAACATGCTTAAATCTCCAGCCAATGCAGGACTTTGAAATGTGGAAGGACACTGGACAGTCTAGTGCTAAGGATTTCTCATGAATCAACCTCAAAAATATTACCAATATGGTTGAAAAATTTCATGGATTCCTCAAGTTCTCGCTCTCTGTGCAGTCAGCTATCCTCTGATTGAGTCCTCGACTTCAATACATTGCTGCAACTACAAACAAGCCAAAA
This sequence comes from Octodon degus, assembly GCF_000260255.1. Classification (NCBI taxonomy): domain Eukaryota; kingdom Metazoa; phylum Chordata; class Mammalia; order Rodentia; family Octodontidae; genus Octodon; species Octodon degus. Next base: position 2,974,840 of record NW_004524623.1, on the reverse strand, counting down.
GGACTTGATCCTTCAAACCGTTTCCAGGACTGCAATCACCACACTGGAGTGCTTTATAGTGACAGGAACACTTTGAATGAAATTCAGTTTGAGAAGCATTTATCGAGCAACTGCCCTGGGCTAAAGCTGACATCCATTCCTTTTTGTTGTTTGAGTATAGAGGGGAGAAGAGACGTGTAGCCAGCTATCCAAAAGTTAAAACCTTAACAAGTACTCAGAGAGAAAAGAAAAATCACCAACACTTACTACCGTGTATGTCCCTTTAAGAATGATATTCAAAGGGTCAGCCAAATAGCTCAGCAGATTAAAGTGTCTGCACACAGGCGCAGGGGCCTAGGGTTCAATCCCCAGGCCTGCTGTGCTGGCCCTGCACCAGGGTCGCACTGAGAGGGCAATTGAGATGGGCCCGTGGTGGTACATGGCTGTAATACCAGCTCCTGGGAGGCTGTAAACAGGTGGATCACTACGAGTCCAACCTAGTAGTGAGACCCTGAACACCCTGTAGAGCCTTCCCTAAAATTAAAAAAAAAAAAAAAAGGATAATATTCAAAATGTACCAGTTCAGCACCAGACAAAAGGGACATTGGCCATATCATGTGTCAGGTACCTGTAAAGCCTTCTACATGGTTAGATCCTGGGCAGATCTAAGAGTTTCTGGGGCAGGTAAACCAGGGCTTTGGAACAAGGAGTGGCCAGGGAGTGAGGAGGACATGAAGGATAGAATTCTTTACTATGTATTTTGAAACTGTACCTCAGAAATAGCCTTGCCAGTGCAAAGCCGTAGGAGATGGAACATAGCCACCTTCTGAGCCAAGTATTAGGCAAGATTTAAAATGAAATCAAGTTCCGTAGAAGGGATTAATATATTCAACTAAAGACTGAACTGAATTTAACTCAAACTCCATTCTTTCCTCATTTCAAAGCCCATTGTCTTTCATCTGTAATGATAACCAGTTCTTATTGACAAATACAGAGAAGAACAAAGGTGATCATGATTTACAAAGATAACATTTTTGGAGCAAGGCCTTTAAAGTCAAAACATATTTTGTCATCATACATACACAAATATGTGGTGTCAGGTTAGTTTGTTTAATCCCCAAGAAGGATCTTTTTACATTTTTTTCCCTAGCTTATCTTCTCTCCATTACTTGATTCTTCTATCTTAAAGTGAGTTTTCTTTAACTAAAAAAAAGCTCTTGGTATTAGGGATGTAGCCCCATTGTAGACTGCTTACTTACCTAGCATGGGTGAAGCCCTGGGTTGCAACCACACCACTGGACAAAGAAAAAGACAAAAGTTTTAAATCTAGAATTCAAAGAGACCCTGAGTGAGTTTCAGAAATTCTAGGATCTATTGTATCTATCTGACAAGGTGTATTTTTGCAGGAATGTGATTCATAGTTTTCTTCCAGTCTCAAAAGCCTCCGTATGACTCTATTACATGGGAAGAAACAAAAGTATTCTCTAGATGTAAAAATTAAGTATTATGATGTCATATAATGTAACATTCTGAAAAGACAGCATGTCCATTTGAATTTTGAAACAAATGGTGAGTACTTACTCTTTGGCACTTACCTCTATATTATTATCATACAAATGATACTCCCTCCACACATCAATGGAGCTCTAGCCTTTTGGCGAGATCAGAAACCGCAGAGCTTAGCCTCCTAGCTTTGGCAGAGGTTTCCACCATGTTAGCTGTGGCAGGTCTTTCAAGATAACAGGCAAAGGAACAGTTCTAGCACACATCAGGCAGTATTTAAATTTATCCTCAGGATCCATTGCTTGGTTTCAATCATAGCTGTTGCTTGCTTACTCGATAGTTTTGGCTATGTTAATCTTTGCGTATCATCAGCTTTGCAGCTTAGAAATGAGGGTCCTAATAGTGCCAACTAATTGCATTTTTGTGTAGAATGACGATAAAGGTGGCGATGCAGAGCTCTGCAGCAGTCCAGGGTGGTAGAGGGTCAGAGCCCTGCGGCCCTTCACTCAATCCTCCTTTCCATGTTCACTCTTCTTTCTCCTAATTGCCATTCCTGTTTGCCAGAGACCTCTGTTATGCCTTATTTGTCTTCATATGGGGCTTCGTTTATTGATTGTTCCATCAATGCAGTGAGTAGTGGTATAGGGAAGAAAACAGAACGTGATTCTGGGTGCTTACCTTGTTACGGGAGTAGCAAGTAAAAATACCTCAAGATTCCAGGACTCCTTTTTTTAAATTAATTTCATTGAGAAACAAATAGCAATGAGACAGTTTCAAAACCAATTAGTAGGAAAGTTTTAATAATTAATACATTGCATATTGTTGTCTTCGTAGTAGTTATTCATAGTATAAGATGCAGACATGATATACAAACACTATTAGTACAAATCTTTCTTCTCAATGAATTTAGAGAAAGTAGCTGTATATGTATCCTAACTATTTTGTATATACAGATGCAAAATGGTCCTTCATTTGTATCCCCTTTTTTTGTTTAGTTTTGTCAGAGATGGGTATTCCATTGTTTAAATATTGTATGTGCATGAATTCAATAAAATAATCCAGTTCAGTCCAGTAGTCCATAATAGTAGTGGGTTATCTGTAGGACCGTCAGTGTCAGAAGTTGTTGAGCCTTTTACAGCTCAGCATATTAATATGGATTTACCCTTTTTTTTGGGGGGGGGGCAGAACTGGGGATTGAACTCAGGCTCTTGCACTTGCCAGGGAAGCGCTTATTCTACTGAGCCATCTCCCCGGCTCCCTGGCTTTACCTTGTAAACCTCACTTTTATACTTTTCTGCAATACTCATTTAAACAAGGAGAACTGAAAAATAAAGGAACGCAACGCTTCTTTTTTATGCTTCCCCTAGCAAGTCTCATCTTCTGAGTTCTCCAGTAGATTTCTACAGTCCAGCTTGCACTTGAAACCATGCCAATGAAACCCGTTATTTCTCAATCACTTGAAATCCCAGTAGACATAAAGCTTGGGGGCGGGGGATGGGTGAAGAGTCATTTTACTTATAAAAGGTAACTATACTGCTGAAAGACTAGCAAGAGTTCTCTGAGCATAATATCTATTACTATTTAACTGACATTGTGTGTACTTTTTGTACTCAGATATTTTTGAAAGATGAATGGACCTTGCAGCCCGTTTTGCAAAGGCCATGGCAGAGTCAGTTAAGAAAAGTCAGGTTAGCACTTCTGCATTGTGTCTGCCAGCAGCTGTACTCCCAGACGGCATCTCCTTTACTACTGATGGTTCCATCCGCTATAAAGAAAAGCCATATCTCTCTGCCTCTGAAGCTTTGGATGCTTACATGGATGATTTTCACGTACGCTCTGGGCTTCCCAATAGTAATGATACAGAGGTTAACCGGCATCAGAGCCTTCTTGAGTTTCTTGCTAAGCCAAACAGTGGTAAGCTTTCGTTATTCACTGAGTTCAATTTTTAATTATCTGTAGAAACCTGATGATTTGAGAAAATGTATGCTCTAAAACCTGCCCCCTAAAATTGTCTTGTAATTTGTGAATCTTCTTATAACATTGTTATAAAATTGCATAGTTATAGTTTTAAAACATTTTCATTACTGGCTCCTCTTGACTCAAATATCAATTACAAAAAGCAAATCACTGCATTATTTTCCAAAAGGCAAACCTCTGGCTTCCAAGTCTAAAGCCTTGGGCCTTGTGGCTGATAGTGTTATGGGGTTAAATTCTCCAACCCAAAGTTACCTCCTTACAAAATGAGAAGAATAATAATAATCAGTGACAGCAGCACTTCAAATGATTATGGTGGGAGTTAAATGATTGAGAAAACACTGTGAATTATTATAGATGTAATAGAAATTCTGTGACACAAAAGAACAACGTAGTAGAGGTTAAGTGACTCAATAAAGGCGCCTCTCTGCCAATGACCCTGGAGATGGAAGAAGAGTCACAGCCTCTCCCTGGGCTTTAGTTTCCTTGTCAATAAGATGAGATTGAACTGTGTGAGCTCCAGAATTTAAATTCTCTATACACATTTGATGGGAAAAAATAAAATGGATCAACTCCAATGTTTCGAAATTTCTCACTGAAAGTGTCATAGATGAATTTTGAAAAAGAAATCATGAAAACAAAGAGGCTGGGAATCTGAATTTGTGATTGATTGACTTTGCAAACATGGGGGAAATTAACTTCTTTGATCTCATATCTATATGAATAATAGCAATAATAATGCTGTTAGTAATTAAGTATCGTGCTTCTCCACCAAGCATTATCATTTTAAGATTTTTATGGCAGTGTACACAAAAAGGATATAGGGAAACTATATTTGCAAATTTAAGGTGGAATTATTGTTACTCACTTAGACAATTATGAAAGCAATTACAATATTGTATTACATGATATGTAAAGTTAGAATAGATGAAACAGCTTCTTACTATTTTTCAAGTGAAAAACGTAGAGCTCAATGAGGATTCAGGCAAACAAACTAGTTCTACACAAGAGAAAACCATATTTTTTGCCTTAAGTTGTCTGATTATCTTTGACCTGGTTTCATAAATGGCAAGTATGGAAGTTTGGTTTGAATGTCTAGATTATCTCTATAATTGAAGCGCAAAATACATTGTAATTTAATCTGCGCCGCTGACACTTTTCCACAGAAGGATCTTCATTTTTTCCTTGAGGTTTGTGGTAGGAAGGCTTTTCAGAGCAGAGGCTGGGTGTGTGGCACCCATTGATGACTTGGAGAATGATATAGAGAGCTGCATTTGCCCTCACACCTCTTGAGTTGTTAATCCTACATCAGTGTTATTCTTGACACTTCTTTCAAAGAAAGGTTGAAATCCTACCTCTTTCTGGTTATGAAAGTAATATGTATTACTGGTAAGAAACTTCTAATAAAATATGTAAGAAGAAATCAGATGTAATCCCAACACCAGAGAAAACTTTTGTTCATAGTTGTACATAAATTTCTCTGCTTCATATTCAAATATAGATATTAGAATTATACTCTTCTCATTATTCTCTAATCTTGTTTTTATGTGTTATTTTATTAATATCAGCTCATGTGATTAAAATAATCATGAATATTCATGTTTAACTGATTTCTTGTGTTTCATTGTCTCTGTCAGGATATGTTAGTTGCCCTTAATATTTGTATTATTCCAGTCATTGCGATTGCTACTTTCACACATACACATGCATCTGGGCAGCTGGCCAATTATTTCCTTAAGTTACATCCCTAAAATCAGAATATGGAGGTCAAACAGAATGTCCATTTTAAATGTTTTGTTTCATATTGTTCAACTGTCTTCCAAAAGAGACTTATTTTATACACTCCCACAAATGGAATAAATGTGCATCCTTCCTTCCCTGTGTCTACTGCCAATGGATACTATGAACTCTTCAGTAGTTGGCAATCTGCTGAGTAAAAAATGTTAACTTATGTTGATTTATCATCTGCCTTTCTCCCTTGATAATTCCCTAGGAATAGTATTTACTTGATTTTATTTTATACATTTAAAATTGTAGTCATTTACAATTTGTTAGACATGCTAAAAAGCTGACGTACCTTTCTAAATAGTTCTACTCACATCTTTATGATTACCTGAAGTCTCATTTATACTAAGGTGTATCTCTTGGCTTTGATCTGCTTGCAGCATTTCTCTTATTACTGTTTTAATTACAGTAGTTGGTTCAATGGATTAGATACCTTGGAACACAGGGTTCACAGGAGCCATGCCTTTTCCTTTATTCTTTTAAATGGACTTGAAACCCATCCTTCAGTTTCCAAATACTGATGATTGCATTACTGTCTTAATTTAACTGCCCTCTTGGGCTCTGCTTGGTCTCCTCCACCTCCATTCTTCATCCTGCAGTCAGAGGACTCTTCCTAAAGCTTGATCTGTTTCCCTATTTCTGTCATTTGTGTCCCTGTTATCATCAAGATGAGGTTTAGATGCCTTCAGATGGACTCAAAGCTATTGCTGATCTGTCTGTTGCTTAATAGTCTGCTTCAGTTTCTCATCCTTTTAAAACCAGACACACTATACACATGTGTGTACACACACACACACACACACACACACACACACCCTTGGCTGCCAGAGGCGCTCAGTTCCAGGGATCCTGAACTGTGTCTAGCCCATGGAATGCGCTCTGCCCACGGTGCCTGTCTGCCTTTCCCGTGATGTTCCCCAAGCTCTCTCCTCCCTGTACTCCCTGTTTGTGAATGAACTCTCTCTGGCTTTAATTTAGATGTCACTTTCCTGACACTCCCTGCCTCCATGCAAACTCTGATTTACTTGCTGCTACTGCTCCTTACTGCCTGGAGCAACCTCTAGGATGGCATTTAACACTGTCTTGTAAAACCCTGATAACTGGCTTGTCCCACTTGCTGGATTGATAAGGTCATCCAAGCTCTCAGCCTTGTTCATCATCGCAGTTTACCTTACAACTTGGCATGAGGACTCACAGCCAATGTCACCGAAGAATAAAGCAGTGAATAAGCTGCCACTGTTATGACCATATTGCCTGCGTCTTCCACATCCTGTAGGTGTTTTTCTCCTGATCCTGGATGAACCTTTATTGAGAATTTGATGGCTGTATAAACAATTGTTCTTCCCTGAATTTTTAATCATTGACCTAGTTTGGTTAGAATAGAGAGTAGCAGTGTTTAATCCTACTTCTCACAGATCCTTAGGAACATGGTTTGCTCATGGCCAGGTGCTGAGACCTCTGAGGCCCTTATAAGGCATGTTCAAAGTGAGGCAGAAAACCAGCCCCCAGATAGAAGTAGGAATCCCTCCATTTCTTTCACAAAATTCTATCTTGATAGCCACTTTGAATTAAATTCTCAGAGAGCCCTGGCCATTGCTTCTTCCATTGATCTAATGTATTTAGGATCATGTATTTTAGAGCTATCCTTGAACATTCTGGCATAGCTATTACTGCTCCTAGGAATACTCATAAAGATTTGCAGTAGCATATCTGACCTCATATCTCTGGTTCTGAGAGTTCTGTGGGTCATCAGTAGTGCTCAGGCTATTCAGACTTCCCCAAAGCCTTGCGTAGCTATGTAAATGGAACTAGACTGACAAATTACCCTACAGGATGACTCTCTTCATGAGTCAGATAAAGCAGTATTCATCTAAAATGAAAGAGAATGTGACTGTGTCTACTATCTATACTTGATGCTTAGTTTATTATAGCATATGCTAGACACTGCATAGAAATTTGGGGGAACCCCTAAAACGCTAGACACTGTTCCTTTGGATATGGTAAATCCAAATTCATTGTAATGTTGTTTTGTTTTTGTTGTATAAGGAACTGCCTACACACACGCGCACGTGCACACACACTCTCTCTCTCTCTCTCTCTCTCTCTCTCTCTCTCTCTCACACACACACACACACACTCACACACACATTGTCTACAAACTATTTCCAGACAGTATTTTGTCTTTTGCCTTAAAAGTCAAGTGATTTTCTTTTGCATGTAAAACGTGCTTTGGGAGATCCAGAGAAAAGATTCCCTTGAAAGATTATTGCAAAAAGGCTCTTTCCTGAACCATTAATCCCTTGAATACTCTTCTTTCAGTTTTTATGCTCATGCATGGAGAAAATGATCCAGCAGCGCTATAACAGCCTACTTTGTGGATGAGAGAGCTTTTCTTCTTTCACAATAATAAAAAATCATAACTATTGATTTAAAGGTAGACTGATCTAGAAACCAAAGTAGAATTTTGATGGACATAAGGAAAAAAATTCTTACCACTCTCAAAATCAACTTTGAGAAAGTGTTGGCATCTTTCTTCATACTTTTGATGTTTCTAGGGCACATGTCATATGACCGATTTGTTTGTAGAGACAGAGAAAGAAGAAAACTGTTTACAAGTCAGCCTGTTCTCAAGACCATAAGTGTATTTTTGAATCTGTTTTTTTGAAGTTGAACAGACAAACTGCAATGCATTTAGTGTGTTGTAGGCACAAAATATCAGCTTGGAGTTAGGGGCAGAGAATCAAGTGTGGTCTCCTCTGAATAACCAAGATCCCTTCTTTCGAGAACTTCTTTCGAGAATTTCCTTTTTTTGGGAAATTCAAATCAGCAGAATCTCAGCATTTATCCTCATGTATAGTAAGTGCTGACATGAAGATGTAGCTGAGGTGCATCAAGAGCAAAAGCATGAGTTAGAGGACCAGGAAGGCCCAGGATAAGTGACCATGCAGCGCAGTTATGAAGCTCAGTCGCAGACAGCAGGTAAAAAGAAGAGAGCAATAAAGAGCAAATCGTGGAATATCAGAAAGCACAGACTCCAGTCAGGAGGTCACTGGTAATACAGGCTGCTCAGGAGAATGATGTTGTTTAATGTTTTCTTAGAGTTTGAGCTTTGATTTTAATTCTGTTAGTGTAATGGAGTTTGTATGAAATCTAACTTGTTCCTCATAAACAGGTTTTGCTCATTCGCATGTATTTTTGGTAGTTTTTAATAGAAAACAGCTATGAGTATATTTGATACACATTTTCTACAGTTCTTTTCTCTGAAATTTTAGGTTTTCATACTAGAAATTACCAAAATGTAAACATTAAGAATTTAAGGATATCTTGAATACTTTGTTCTGTGTTATCAGTCTTTTCTGCAGATCTTCCTGAGCCCTACAATCATTATTTGATCTCTTCATAGCGTACTTACCTGAAGAGTCATTTATTTGTTAGCCAACCCTTGTGGGCCCACCTCAGGTGGATCTCTGCTCATGCTGCTGCCCCTGGTAGATCCCCTAGAGCAACGGCCTGTCTCACCAGCCTGCCCTATGCATCCTCCTGGCTATGCTTTGTGCTCGCAGGTTGCCATTCTCTCCTGCAGTACCCTGCCCAGCACGCATCCTTCACACAGTGATCGCCCATTCACCCTTCAAAGTGCAGCTAAGCTCAGCCTCATCCAGAAGATCCTCTTCATTCCTTTTGGTTTCTGGGTTCAGCCTCTATCCCATGGCAGCTGAGTATATTTAAAAGCAGTATCCCCTACTAATAGCAGTGTTCTTAGGGTTCTAATAATAGTAACATGTTAACAGCAGTACCTAACACTTAGTAGATGTATGTTACAAAGCACCACATCCGTGCGATATAGATAGATAGATAGATAGATAGATAGATAGATAGATATCAGTCAGATATATCTATCTGTCTACATATATCTGCTACTAATAGCAATGCATTGCATGACACTAAAGAAGCTCCTACTAAGCGTAAAGCCAAAGCACTTAAAACTGGAGCAAAATAAAGAGAAAAGAAAAAAAAAAAGAGAAAAAAAATAGATGTGATAATCTGAATTTTAAAGGATGTCCTAAATTGAAAGACTTAATTTCATACTTTACACTTTGGTTTATTGTAATAAAAAGTAATTAATGAGTGGGAATTGAGCCAAAAAATAAAAATAAAAAAGGTTAGAAAAGCCATTAAAATTGAGGGAGAAGCAAAGAACCTAGCTGATTAACTCTTGTCTTGTTAATTATTTTGGCTGTTATTACCAAAATACTTTTACAGCAATGAAAAATAATGATAGCAGCCAAAGTTCTGGACTTCAAGTGAGAAATCAGCCCAAGTTCTACAGTGTTCACATGCCCGCACTGTGATCTTGGGTGGGTTATTTACATCTGTCTGAGTCTGTCTGTCTGTCCGTCTCTGTCTGTCTGTCTGTCTGTCTGTCTTTGTCTGTCTGTCTGTCTGTCTGTCTGTCTGTCTGTCTGTCTGTCTACCTGCCTGCCTACCTGCCTGCCTCTCTCCCTCCCTCCTTTCCTCGCTCCCTCCTTTTCTCTCTCATATAAAATGGCAAAAGTAATGTCTACCAAGAATGATATATTGAAGTTCACATAAAATGATATATGTGAGTGCACCGAAAATGACTGTGTCACACTGTCAGTATCCCCAACATAATGTGTTTACCCTGGTGGAATAAAATGTAAAATATGGTACTTCTTGGTGGTTTTGACATTCTTTTTTTAACCCCTTGCTGTCTTGGTAACCTCTCAACATAGGTCCCACTCTAAGCCATAGCCAGTAGGATTATGTTTTCATAGCAACCCAGGACATTCTGCCCTGACAGCAAAAGTTGCTTTTGACGGGGCTGGTGAGATGGCTCAGTGGTCTAAGGCACCTACTTAGAACAAGCGAAGCTAAAACAAAGCACAGGGACCGCGGTTCGATCCCCAGCACCACATGCCAGCCGGCCCCGCCCCCTGGTGGGCTGAGCTGGACACACACACACACAATAAATAAATAAATAAATGTTAAAAAAAAAATTTAAAAAAAAAAAAGTTGCTTTTGATTTTCTAAGCCCATGACATAGATCTCATTGGCCCGCAGACCCTGTTGCAGGGTCTCAAAAAGGAGGAGGATACATTAGGTTTCTTTGCTGTTTGCAGCGCATTTGGCACTGATATGGATTTTGTAGCACTTCTGGCAAAATTGTGATTTATGTAGCCCACTCTTAGGCAGGTCAAGTAACGCACTACATCAGAATTTTCCTTCCTCAGTTATCCGTCCCAGGTATGCTCTGAAACTTTAAGTTCTGCACTCCACTTATGGCCGTCGGTTTCTCCCTCTTGCCCACTAGCCAATGCTAGACTCTTACCCTGGGTAGTGGTACAGCACAGCGGGTCAGGATGAGGTGGACTCAGGAGGGCGCGGAGGGTTCCTTGTGGAACGGTCCTTGTGGAAAACTGGGTACCCAGGGTCTTAGCTTTTGAATGAACAAAATAAAAGGTTCACGTCTTTATTTTCTTCAACTTTTTATCATCTTTTCTAAATTAAGAAAGCATAAGAACATAGCAAAAAGAATGATACAGAATTATGAGCAGAATATGTGGTATCATAATGAATGAAATAGAATTAAGTGATACACTTTGGGCACCGAAATTCACGTCATTACAACTAATTGTAAGTAAATACTCTATGAAAAATAAGAGTATGCAGATAGGAAGGAGCGTATATTTTAAAAAATAACCAGACATCCATGTATCCAGGACTGAGCTTAAAATACAGAATTTGGATGGCTGTGTGAAAAGCCCCTTTGTAGCTCTTAAGGATTTCATTGTCTTTTATCCCCCCAAATATAAAGTTCTCTTGCCTTTGCACTTAGTTGTTTTAAGTTTTTCTTTGTAGTTTCTGTCCTCTCTCAGTGTATATTTTTATTTCCAGGTTGTGCCAAAACAAATGGCACTCAGTTACTTCCTTGCACCTGTGTCATGTTGCACACACGCTAGTGTTTCCAGGTGTGCACGCTATAGCGCACTGGCTGGGTGGGTGTGCCCCTCTGCAGGGCCGCACCAGCCTGCCCGTGTGTGCGCCTGTTGGTAACAGTGGCTTTCACTGTTCCATAGTTGTCCTCTTAGTCTCCTCAGGCTACCAGAACCAAACACTACCGGCAGGGTGGCTTAACAACAGAAATGTATTTTCTCACGTTTCTGGAGATCGGGCTCCCCCAGGACTCCTTCTGGTCAGGCTGCCTCCCTGGCTTGCAGATGGACGCCTTCTTTCTGCGTCCTTAGGTAGCAGATAAAACATCTCTGGGGTTTCTTACCTTTTTTAGAAGGACATCAATTCTGTGGATCGGGAATCCATCTTTACGAACTCATTTAACTTTTATCAGCTCCTTAAAACCCTGGCTGCAGTACAGTTGTGTGGCAGAGGACAGGGGTTGTGTTAGGGCTTCCACATAGGGATTTGAGGTTTTCGGGGACACAGGTTAGTCCACAGCTATTGTCAGAGGTTAATTTCATTTTCCCTGCAATGTAATGGATGTGAAATCACAACTCATTGATCTTTTTCTCTTTTTGTTGTGGTGAAGCAAAAATGACTGTTGTAACCTTTTGTAAAGTGTAGAATCCAATGGCGTCGAGGGCATTCACACTGCTGCATAATATTACCAGAGTCCATCTCTAGACTTTTTCTCCTTCCCAAGTCAAGTCCTTCCCTCTTGAACATTAACTCCCCTCTCCCTTTCCTGCCTGGCAGCTACTATTCTCCTTCCGCCTTTATGAACTGGATCACTATACTAATGTAAGTGTAATTATATAGTATCTTTCCTTCTGTATCTGCGCTCAATTAGCATCACGTCTTCAAGGGTCGTCCATGCTGTAGCATTTGTCAGGATTCTCTCTTTTACTAAGATGAATATTATTCCGCTGTTAGTATTCCATTTATAGACATTTTTTTTTCATCTACTGATCCATCTCTGGACACTTGAATTGCTTCCACATTTGGACTGCTGTAAATAGTGCCCTTCTGAACGTGAGTGTCCAAAAATCACCTTGAGTTCCTGGTTTAAACTATTTTAGATATGTATTTTTGTGGTTTTAAATTTGCAATTCCTTGAGTATTCATTTGGCTTGAATAACTCAATAACTAGCCTGCATTTTCTTGGTCATTACTGTCTGTTGCCCATTTGTGTTTGCTCTTCTTTAAAATATGTGTTTTACTCTTTTTAATGTATATTATTTTCTGTGTTGATGTTTAGGAACTAATTGTAGATTATCAATACAAAACCTTTCTTTCCTTTAAAAAAAAATTGCTGTGCTGTGCCTCAAACCTGGGGCCTCACACACATTAAGCAAGTGCTTTATTCTGAGCTACACTCCAGTCCACTCATTGTTTCTTATGTATGTCACTTCTCTCGATTTGTGGCTTGGACTTACAGTGTTTCTGGTAGTTTTGTTGTTGGTGCTGCTGCTGTTGTTATTGTTGTTGATCTTGTGAAGCAGAAGCTCTTAATGTTAACGTAATGCAATTTTTATTTTCTTTCATGCCTATTTACTGTTTAAGAAGTTTTCCTCCTTGAAGATATTAACATGGTATATATTGTTTTCAAATTCCAGCTAAAGCAGACATAGATGTTTCAGAAAGTAAAGTACAAACTATATGAGAATGTTTCAGGTTGAACATCTGAAACTCTTTTAACAAATATTCATCGATTGTGTGCCAAACAGTGCTGGAGGCCACATGTTCTGTGCTTCGTGAAGCTTGCATTCTTTGGAGGAGAAAGATAGTACTCAAATGAATGTATGATGAAATGCTTAGTTGAGTGAAAAGAAAGATAAGATGATATTCCTGTTGTTGGACAAGAGACCTCTCCCACCCATTATATTATATGAAAAACACAAAGTGAAGTTAAAATTTGACACCAGAGAGTGACTAAAGTCCAGATGGCAGGGCACAGCAGGTTCTACCCTGACAGCCGTGGTTCTATAAAGTGGGTGAAACCCTACTTACCAATTAACTTTGTGAAATGAATTAGATAACCTTTGTGACCTCTTCACCTTGAAATTCTTCTGAGATTCTGACTAAATAGTTTTACTATAGGAAACCTCTGTGGAAAAACTTTAAAAAGAAAGAATATGGTGAATTTCCTATAGCTAAAAGAACATAATTCAGTTCCAATCTTGACTCTTAAGTCTATGTCCTGTTAGGAATAATTTTTTATCATTTCTAATAAAACCAGCTTTCGCTTCCAGCTGAATCAACTTGCAAATGGGAAGCCTTTTGTAAAGGGATTTCCCTATAATTAAGATGACTCTGCAGAGAAAGATATAAAAGCAAGTCTTCCGTGATTGGCTGCAAAAGTAAAGTACTAAAATTGCCAAGTAATACTATAGATTTGAAAATTTATACGTATCTTTAGAGCTAGTCTCATAAAAGGAATGATTATTTAACAGTCTAAATTCCCGAAAATGGTTTTTATAGTGGGAAAAAGTGTAACACATACTGCTATCCTTCTTTATCTATGGATATTAAAATGTAAATTTCACCTTGGAGAATGTGGAAAATCTTTTCATAAAATGAATACTAAGTTATGTGTGACAGATGACTGTGATTAATCACTATGTGTTACCAGGTAAGAGGAAGCTTTGTTGCCTAATGAAATATAATGCAACACAAAAGGAAAGTACAAAGATAGGCCATTTTTGAAGTCAAATATAAACCATGTCATAGATCTTTGAAAAACTGAATGGAAGCACGTGGGTCTTGCGCCTCACGTCCTGCTGAAGGACAGGGCTCCTTCGGACTTTCAGTGTTCCTTCCGGTAACACTGTCAGTGTGCTTAGTACATGTGACGGCCACGTGCAACTTCAGGTGGACACTTTGCTGTTCCAGATGAGTGCAGCCAAGGATCACCTAGGCTGTAGGTAGCCAGTGGTCATGTAACAGAGTAGGTGAGACCATAGTGTGTGGAGCCCAACCTCTGAGTTTCCTGGTTCAAATCTAGTTCTATAATGGATCGCTAAAAAAAACTTGGGGCCAGCTATTAACTGAGACATATTTTCTTTTCTGTAAAATGAAGATAATGGTAATTTAATCCATATCCTTACCAAAAAGACAAAGGTAAAGACTTGGGGACAGCTTCAGGAAGTGTTGTTAAAATTTTTATTCTTAAAGAGTGATTTTAAAAATTAATACATCTTAAAAAAATTAATACATCCTTGCACCACTAAAGAAATGGTAATTCCTTGTTTTGTCATTTAGTAGACCTTAAACAACTCTCCATGGGCTGGATTTTTAAAATTTATAATATGAATTGATATAGACTCACAAAGTATATAGGTCATTCATGCACTGCAAGTATACTTATCCATAGATTAAAACATTATAGTAGGAATATGAACAATTACCTTCAAGGGGCCAGGGAAATGGCTCAGTGGAATAAGCGCTTCCCTGGCAAGCGCAAGGGCCTGAGTTCAATCCCTGGTTCCGCCAAAAAAAAACAGAGTAGCCAAACAATTACCTTCAAATGTTAACCTTTGGATTCAGCTGTGTATTTCTAGGATTCTAAAAATTTATGAAAATGATACGTAGTTGTATTTGTGTACGTCTCCAGAAATCTTTATCTTTCATAACATTCTAAGAGAAATTTACTACCCCTAAAGGTTTATAGCCTCAATACGAGATCAAATAACTTCTTTAAAACATGAGACTTGACCATAACCTGACAACATGTATTAATATCAATTAATAAAAAACATGTTCATCAGAATGTGATTTGGTTCTCTTGGGAACATAAAAGAAGATGAAGGTCACCATCTAGTGAGGAAAGGACATCTCATCTTCCAGCATTCCATCTCTACAGTGAGATTGGTCCTGACACAACAATGTAAGACAGTCAAGTGCTGCAAAGGGGCAATAACAAGGACCCTACCATCTTTGTAACTATAGCTCCTTTTGTTTTTATTTGTTGTTCACCCAACCACCTCCTGGTTACATTTTATTATGAAGTTCTGATTGCGGTATAATCTTGTACCTGTAACTATAAATATCTCTTCATGCATGAGCCCCGTTATTTGCCAGGGCTCTCAGTTTGGAGATACATTGCTCATGTCTTATACGTGGGGACACTCCTGGTGCACTGACAATGCAGGTTTCTACACCTGCAAGGCAAGGGCCAGAATAAGAATTGAAAACCACCTCCGCACCTCTCCTAGGATATGGAATCCTCCCATGTTTTGTTCTCTCCTCCCTACCATACATCTATATTCATTTCCCACTTTTGAGCTTCTATAGGAATGGGTGCCCACCTGATGAGACTGCACCAGAATTAAATACAATGGTGCATATTGAACACTCAGCAGCCGACAGCACATAATCAGTGTCAATATATGTTCTTGTGTATCTTGTTCACTTTAGATGCTCACCTCTTTGGCAGACTTCTGCTTAGACAGAAATTTCTGTATCAGTTGACTTACATGGTTGTACTACCATGCTGTAATTTGTTATCATTCTCCCAAAGTAAAGACAATATCCTTTGTCCTGTTGACATTGTTACTTTGACAGTCAAACACTCACAGTGGTGGGTGTTGCATTAAAAATAGAGACATTTCACTCTTCCTAGTGCTTACTCAATGAGGACAATAGTAACAGCATCAAGGTATAAATACAGATGGATAGATATGTTTGCTAATGCTATTATAGTCATTAAACATACAATATTTATTCTTGGCAATAGATAATTAATCTTGTTAGTAATTGTTAGGATCTATTTGGTACTACATGTCCTACCTTTTTCATTGGGGCAAAAAGCAAGACCAAGGAGCAAATATTTATTAAGCAACTGTGATGTAAAATGTGCTGTGTAGGGAGAAAAATGAATAAGAAGTGGCCTCAGCTCCAGTGATTTTTCCATCAAATTTATGCCCAAGAACTCTAGCTATCTTACTATATTACAGTAATAGGAAGTTTTATTTTTCTCATCTGTTAGTTCCAGAATTATCTCATTAATAATACAATAGCCCAGATAGAGACTTGGTTTGGCAAAAATGCTTTCTGGGCCTTTGCTCTCTGTAGGGTAATCTCAATAAAATCCCAACAGTCATTTGTCCAATAAGACCTTTCACTTATTAGAGAACATCTTTTTTTTATGGTACCAGGGATTGAACTCAGGACCTTGTGCTTACCAGGCAGGCACTTATTCTACTGAGCTATCTCCCTGGCCCTTGGAGAACATCTTTTAGATGCAGCTGTACGCTGTTGTTCAATGATTCATCAAAGAGTAGCTAGACCACTCTGAGCATCTCTTCCCGAAGCCTTCATGAACTATGCATTCCAGTAATGGTAGGGCAGCCAGGAGTGCGGCATGTGCTTCACAAGGCCAGGAAGACAGCCACTAGAATTCATTCAGTTAGCTTCTGAGTCTCACCTTCTTTATCTGTGAAATGAAATTCATTCTTTCACTGAAAAATATTTTTGCATAAATTAAGCTCCAAAGTGCACATTTTCTGCCAGGCAGAGTTTAAGGTCCTTAAGGGAAGAAACCAAAGGATCCAGAAATACTTGATACTAGTATCTAGGATTCTGGATCTTTTGTACATCCTCAATACCTAGCAAAGCAGGCCTGTATATCATAATTGCTGAATTTACAAAACAAAAGAGTCCCAAGGACCCCAAGCCCTGGCCTATATTAGGGGGTGAGTGAGAACAAGAGAACTTAAGGATGGGGGGGCTTTTTAGGTCAAAATTAAGGTATATTATGTAAAACTAGAATCCTGAAAGAAGAACGGGCCAGCATGCTTTCAAATGAAGGCCCATGTATATTTTAAGAACTCATTGACTTACGGAGAAAGCATTTCTAGATGAAAATAGTGTAGCTTTGTAACATGCTTTTAAGAAAATGCTCTCAATCTGCAGGCTAGTTACAGGTTATTTGTAGTACATTGTTTTAGATTTGATTTGATAATTAATCATACCCTTTTCCCAATGTTTTTACATTGTACACGTCCTAAAAATTGACTTCCAAATTGAAAAAAAAAATTTCCAACTGAATATTCCCTGGCATTAAATACTGTGACTCAACAGTGTAATTAGATGCTTTTGAACCACCAGTGAGTTACTGAAGGTGCAGCCCGCTGAGCTCCAAGCTCGTTGATAGTGGGCAGCTAGCATCTATCCTCTTTTGCTCCAGGGGGAGCCTCACGGTGCCACTCTGAATAGCTCTGTGACGGGCTGGCCATTACATGTGCTGGGCATCGTGCCCTTTGCCTCTCAGGCCTGTCAGTACTATGCGCTCAAACTATGAGGGACTACTGCAGCGAGAGCAGTTCCTTTTTAATATGTTTTCCCAAGAAAATCCTAATGTACTAAAGCAAATATTTTCTTATGAAATGAAGTCTTCTGGATTAGACCAAAATACAACCACGCAACTCAGAACTTTCACTTCTAAAATATAAATGAGCGCAGAGAACACCCATCTCTGACAGAACCAAATGAAAAAGGGGGATATGTTGGGAGCCATGAAGTTAGGAAATCAATCAAATATGTATAGGTAGGACTTGGCCCAGGGCCTAAAGCAAACAAGCTACACCCCTGAGATGAGCATCCTGTCTGGTTAAGGTTGGCTATCAGTTGCTAGGCAACCTACTGTCATTTGTTACTAATGTCACAAAAGTGTAAATAAAGGACCATTTTGTTGTGAAAAAATATATATGTACGTATATATGTATACACAAGACAGTTAGGATACTTTCTCTTAGTTCATTGAGAGTAAAAGTTTATACTAATATTGTTTAGATGAGATATCATGTCTGCATCTTGTCCTGTGAATAGCTACTACGAAGACAACAATATGCAATGTATTAATTATTGTAACCATCTTACTAACCTGTTTTGAAACTATTTCATTGCTATTTTATCTTTTTTCTCATTAAAATGTATAAAAAATAAAAAGTAAATTTTGCCTGTTAATATACCTTCTCACAGTAAGGAAAAAGCAGTGACCTAAACACTGGATTATTTTTCAGAGAGTAGATATAACATTTCTTTAATGTTAATATTCAGCAAATAATTGTTGAGTCTCTATTTTTGTGAATTTTTTGGAAAATAATGGGGGGAAAGAAACTTATTCTATGCCTTTTGTAACTTATAGCTTAGTGGAGGAAAAAACATTAATCTCAAATGACACAATAGATCTAAACTGTGATTACCTGAAGTTTCTTAGCTTCAGGACTGTTGACAGTGGAGAGAGATAAAAGTTCTTTGTTTTAGGGAAGGTGCCCTGTGTGTTGCAGTATTTTTAATAGCATCCCTAGTTTCTACTTACCGGATGCCAAGCAAAAAATGTCTCCAGCTATTGTCAAATGGCCTCAAGAAAGAGGAGCAAAATCACTCCTGGATGATGCATATGGATGGATTTATGTGAAAGCAAAGTACATTTTGAGAACACATAACAGGAAAAGCAAACCCAAATTGATAAAGCTTTCTTGTAAGTTGTATATGACAATTGTGTCAAGTTCTGGTAGTGAATTGACTAGACTTAAGACTGAGGGTATAAGGTAGGAAGGGAAAAATGAGAAAAGAAATAGTTTCTCTTAAGGCTAGTTCTGGATACATGTTGTTATAGAGAATCTCCCGAGGGCAGAGATGTATCCAGACAGCTGTGTTTACTCTAGGGCTGGGTTCCTAGAGCTACTCAACATGTTACTATTGTAATCATAATATATATTCAAACAGGCACAGTGCTGAGCACTCACAGACATAAGAGGTCCCAGCTATGAATTTCAGTATCTGTGGGCTCAGTCATTCTTCTGAAAGAAAGAGGAAGCCTCCTCAGAAGAGGTGGTGTTTGAAGCACAGTGAAGGACAGGCAGGGGCCGCAAGGGTGTAGGTTTTCCCAGTTGCTTCAGACAGAGTTGGCTGCTTCTCCCAAGATCAATCTGTGGATTTTGTGGTTCTTCTCCCCTTGCCATCAGAGCTTTGACCATGACTAGATTTAAACTCTGAAATGTTGGAATTAGCACACGTGTTTCTCTCTGTTCTCTCCTTCTCCTCCTCTTCCTCCTCCTCCTCCTCCTCCTCCTCCTCCTCCTCCTTCTCCTTCTCCTTCTCCTCCTCTTCCTCCTCCTCCTCCTCCTCCTCCTCCTCCTCCTCCTCCTCCTCTGCCGCCACAGCCGCCACTGCCTCCTTCTCCTCCTCTCTACCTCCACCCTCCCGCCTTCCTTCAGGTTTTCCCTGGCTTGCCTTCATCTTTCTCATCCTCATTTCTACAGACTTCTCCCCAGAGTCTTCACACCCTTTGGTGGCACATCTACCAGAAGGTTCTCTTCCTTCCTTATATTTCCAAGGAAAGACTAGAGTGGTGCTGTATCTTAAGAGATCACTGTGCCCAGGGGGACACAGTGTTCTGATTGGCCAAGACTAGATCTTGGCAACCTCTCCCCCAAATCACCAGGAGAATCAGCTCCAATTAAATGGTGTAGATTTGAAATGGGTGAACAATATTCCCCCTGGTAAATCCAGATATAGTTAAAAGAAAACAAAGAACTTGGTCTTACTTATACAAGATCATCATTTGTCGACCATAGCATCCTACCTTGTTGAACTCTCTCCAGTTGTACTGTGAAGCCTGGTATAGTCGACTTTGACATTTTTCAGACACGTGGTTGACCATTGGGAGATATTCAATAAATATTGTGGGCAGTTATGAATGAATAAATTAATGAGTAAGTGAATAAACCAATAAGCCTATACCTTTATTTTGTTTTATGTATACACCTCTGATGAATTGAGGAAGAGTCATAGAAACCAGTTGGGGTATATTTGATAGTACAGTCTAGAGATTTGGCAAACTTGGAAGTTGTGTTGCAATTCAGGATTGTAGTATAGTCCTTTCTAATACAAAAGCATAATCCCTTAAGGATAGATAATAATGTCTTTGACAAAAGAAATCATCTGATGAAGAGCCAGTAGTTAAGCAAGGTAAGCTGTCTTGCATGATGAGAAAGAACACCTGTTGTTCTTGATCAAAGGACAACTTCCCTGATGCTGTGAAGGACAGACAGTAACCAGCAGCTCATGGCAGGTTAAGCAAGAGCCTGATCTACAAGCACCTGTGGTTAGAAAATAAGAAGGCATAGTGTGTGGTGACATTTGGAGTTTAATGTTCATGAAAATGAATTAGTTGTGCCAGGCAGAGATGGTCAGAGAGCACAGGAGTGTGAGTCTTTGGCAGAATAGCATCAGTGCCAAGTCCCCAGGTGTCCCTGCTCAGTGCCCTTTTTTCTTGACACCCGCAGAGCCAGCCTTGTAGAACCTGCAAGCCTCTTTCTCATCAGGATTCTGTGCTCATTTCAGGAGTGGGAAGTGGGGAGTTGTGATACTGACTATAGCTCTTTTTAATTGAACTGATGAGGTCTTCACGCCTTCCCCAACTCCCTGGGAAGGGTACAGATGATGAGACCCTGACAGGTGGAGGGGGCGAGAGAAAATAGTGACATGAGGCAGATGCATTAGGAGGAATTATTAGCAGATGTTTTCATGGCTTACATTATACAGATGTTCCTAGTTACTGCTGGTTTATGTTAAAAACTTAAGAAATTTCTCTTCAGTTTTCTCTAGAGAAATACTAATTATTTGTGTAGTCATCTTTAGTATTCATATTCACAAATTAAATATGGATATATGAATTTATAGTTAAACTGTGTTTGAGTCTTTTAAAATTTAAAAATAAATATTCTTTTAATGTGCTTTTGAGTTTGATGTGCTCTTGTCTCAATCTAGAACATCCACCTAGCTGGCTTCTCCACACAGGGTCCCAGGCCTGGCACCTTCACAGAGACACAGTCCTTGTCAGACAGAATGGTGCCTCTTCCTACCTGCTCAGGAACTCCAAGCTGGCATGAGATAAACATTTTACTGAATGCTATTTGAAAGACATTTGCAAATATCTCTATATTCTTTATATTCTTTATATTTTTGGTGAATGTCTTCACTAAGTAATCCTTAACTGCTATAGTATCTTAAAATTATTTCTCTTTGGAAATCCTGTTTAAAATTTACATTTTCAAAACTATGCCATTCATTCATATTTTTCCATTAACCTCTAACAATTAAAAAGAGCTTATGTTGTCTCAAACTTAAAATTTTATTTTTTTCATTTCACGCATCTTTTCAGAGGTAATTATAAAAAATACCTAATATGGCTTTCCATTAGTTGTGTAAATGATTATATTTCAAACTAAAGTAGTGAACATTTTCTTACTTTGAGTCTCTTTAAAATTTGATGTAGTAAATTATAATTGTAGCATTAAAATTTTTAAGAAAAAAATGCTAGGAGACCCTAACTACCTGTCAGTTCCTTTGGGAGAGTACATGTGTGAAAATCTATCCATTTGAAGTAAGACACATAACCCAGATCAAAGAGTCAGTTCATGATAGTGTGTAGCATATAGAAGACAGCATTTGAGCTACATCACTTAACAGAAATGAAGCATTTATAATCCATGTAAGAACATAGTAGCCCATCTGGTCATCTGAAGACCTATTTCCAAATTTCAGATGAATTAGTGGAGGGTCATGACAAACTTAAATATGTGGCCCTTCTTCCCTGAGGCCTTGAAGCCTTGTATTTTAAACAAACAATGACATAACAAGTTCACCACGTGTACCAAATTTATTTTTTCTGTAAAAGGAATTTAAACCCATGAGCTAAGAGCAAAGTATAGTTTATAAGTTCTTTTTGGGCTTTCATTTTCTTTCAGTTTTTAAATATGGCAAAAATCAATAGTGGGTCTTCAGTTGGAGTTGTTCTAAATGTTATGTTGAAAATTGGCTGCAAATGCTACATTCTCTGGAACAGTTAAATTGGAAATGATGTCCATGCTAAGTGAAATATACTCACAAGCATGCTTAACTATGAATGAGAATCTTGAAACTAAATGTACTTTTCACTTAACTTTTTAAAAAATTGCTGCATTTTATGAGAAATTTCACTTGGGAGAAACCAAATAATAACCTCTGTCTTTCCTTGGAAATCTATTTTAAAGACCAAGAGGTATGAAAATGTGTATGCTATTATCCATCAGACTTGTACTTGCTGCAGAGGAAAATTTTGCTTTTTTTTTTTTGCTGTATGTTCTTAGAATAAATGATTATCTTACATGCTTTATTTCTCTAATATATGCAGAGAGAATCAATAAATTATATTTATTATGCAGAGGCAAGAGACATTTTGCAATCTATCCAGTGGAGAATTTCTAGTACATCTACTTTCCTTTAAAATTTTGCTTTGCTTCTCTTTTTTCTTCTTGGGAGATTGACTCATAAGCATAACTCACATTACATATCTTGACTTAATATGGCAAAGCATCTCATTACATATTTTGTGCTTTCTGAAGTGATACATTTTATTTAATTATTCAAGCCAAAGTAGTGACTCTGACCACTCTGCAGCAAAATGTAGATTTTGAGAGGGGAAAATATAAGTGTGAAAACCAGAACCAGTTGAATCAATCTACCTTTTTATAAAAGACTTAATTATCCAAATCAGACAAATACTTAATTTCAATGACTTTGGGAAAGACTTTTTAAATAGGAAAAGGCCATGAGTCCAAGAAGCTCAAATTATACTCTGATTGTCCAGTACATTGCTTAGATCTTTGAAATTGCTAAGTAAATATTTGAGAGTATGACTGCATAAATTAAGATGGGGAGGAGGGAGATTTTTAATGAAATACTTTGCTGTGCCATAACACTAACATGGTGAAAGATTAGTTTTAACTGAAGATAACCAAAAGAAAATAAATTTAAAAGGAAAAATAATTTGCATATACCTGTATAATGATAAGCTGAGTTACTGCCAGCTAAAAATGAGGAAAAAAAAATGCCAGACGGTCATGTTCGGTAGTCATTTGAATACACTGGTTAGATTGAAAATAAAGAAGCATCAGAAATCACATAGAAAATATGGTATTTATCTCTGACAACAAACATGGCTCTTCTATACTTGGAGTGTGCAGGGCTTCCCGCACGCTAGCCACAGAAAGAATACGGACATGAGTGATAGTTCTGAGAGTGAAAAGCTAAGAAGAATCAGGGAGTAGGGGTGTATAAATACCACCTAGGAAATTTATGGTTCCAAGGTGAAAAATCAGACCATAAATCTGAAAGGGAGGTGAGCCTAACTGAAAAAAATCATGAGGTTTATTATCTGACCATTCTTTTTAAGGATGAAATGTTCAAGTATCTATCCTTTCACAGCCAACAGATGGTGACAGCTGACCGAGCACGGGGCTCAAGCCCTTGAGTAGCTGTGTGCCACGGATAAGTTACTTACCGCTATGCTTCTGTTCCAGTCTCTGAATGCTGTCGATAATAATGGAGCGTGCCTCATCAGGCTGTTGTGAGGATTAAATGAATTAATATTTATTAAGGGCTTAGGATTAAAAGTTTGGTAAAGAAATTAACGGGAGAGAAATGATTGATAAAACAGAAAAAGATTAAGCAACATCTACAAATGTTATATCCCAACATGTAAGATTCTGTGTTTTGGTGCTGAGCAGGTTGACACTGGAGAGCAGATTCGGGGTCTTGCTGCTGGCAGGCAAGCTGCCTGGTGCCAAGGTGCATCTGAATTCCCAAAAATACATTCCTCTAAGTACAGCTAGAAACTAGACTCAGAACTGTGTGTCAGAAGGGCTTTCTGTCTGGTTTATCCATTCATTCAGCAGATATTTACTGGCCCTCTGTCTGCTGTTTGTGAGGAATTGTTCTATACAGTGAGGATGTAAGGATAACAAATAAACTATGACATAGTTACTGTCCTTCTGGATTTCAGGTCTAGAGGAAGAGACAGTTCTGTGCAGTGTGTCTTGTGGTGAACAACATAAAACTTGTCACAGGAGCTTAGAGCTAGCACACTGACGCCTTTGCTGAGTGAATCCTAGTGGACACATGGACGCATCTTGGAGGGTGACTGAGAAGTGCCAGACTTTGGACCCCAACTGAAGGGCAGTTAGAAGCCCATGTGAAGTCTCCCATGCATGCTTGCATTTTAGCCTATCATCTTGTATTGTTTGAGAGGCTTTTGCAGCCAAAGTGCCTTATAGAGGAACATGGTATCAAAGATTAGCCAATGTGGAGTCACCACACTTGTTTCCTGAGTAGGACCTCAAAAGCACATGCCTCAGAAGAAAAAAATGTATAATTGGAGACCAAAATACAAAGACTTGTACATCAAAGGTCAATGCTGACAGGTTGAAAGGCAACTAGTAGGCTGAAAGTAAATATTTGTAAAATAAATTTCTGGCAAAAGATTAGTATCCAAGGGGGCTGGGGAGATAGCTCAGTAGAGTAAGCACTTCCCTGGCAAGCGCAGGGGTCTGAGTTCAATCCCCCTTTACTAACTCAACAACAATAAAGTGAAAGATGAAACAAACAGGAAAAATATTTCAAAGACGGCCATGGACTTGAATTAACATTTCTCCAAAGGTGTTATACACATCACATACACAAAACATGTATTCAACAGCAATACCTGTCGCTAGGGAAATCCAAATCAAGGCCACAATGCAATATTTTGCAGGCATTAAAATGGCCAGTTTTTTTTTAGCAAAGAATTAAGGAGAGTTGGGAGAAGGTGCAACTTTTGCACATTTCCAGTGAAAATATAAAATGGTGCCACCACTGTGGTAAACAGTTTGAGAGTTCCCCAGAAAGCTACGCATTTCATTGACCATATGTTCTCTAATTCCATTCCTGGTTACAGTGTGTATTCCAAAATTTGAACATAGGGACTCAAACAGACACTTGTCACAGCAGACACAATATTCACAGCAGCATATTAACCAAAAAGTGGTCAAAACCAAAACATTTATGAATAGATTAAATGGATAAGCACAATATGATTGCTATATATATCATGAAATATTATTCAGTCATAAAAAGAATGAAATTTTTACATGCTGTCATGTAGCACAGATGGTTCATGGATAAGCTAAGGAACGAAGAGCCAGGCAAGAAAGAGGTGCTCTATCACTCTTTTCATGTGAAGCACCTAATAGATAGGTAAATTCATAAACAGAAAATCGAGGTTGCCAGGGCCTGGAGGAAGACGTAGTGGGGAGTTATTGTTGAATGTGCCAGTTTCAATTGAGACAGTGAAAATATTCTGAAGGTGTGGGTGTTGGGATCGCACAACCATGTGCATGTGCTCAGTGCAGCTGAACTGTACATTTTCAAATGGTAAATTTTGTCATGTATATTTTACCACAATATAATAGCTGTTTAAATGGAATTACTGTGCCCTGAAATTTATAAAATGCTCTCCCAAGATAAGCTGAAACTTTTCCAAATACAATAATCTTTGAAAATTTAATTCATTCATTATCTACTACCACTGGGACTTTTAGAGAGTATGAATCTGAGCCAGTTAGAGAGGTTTGGATAAATAAAGGCTCAGAGTAAATAAATTCCTGCTCCAGCTTCCAGAATTTAAAAGAACTACAAACCACTCCTCACTTTTGATGAGATAAAAGCCGCTTCTGACTCCCTTCCCACTTGACCATCAAGTCAAGAAGCTTGGGAGGTTGTGGGGGAGGGGAATTGTCTACAGCTTCCCGCTGTGTTATTTTTGTCCTGTCTTTCTGTCTCTCTGTCTCTGTCTCTTGTCTCTCTCTCTCTGTCTCTCTCTCCACCTCTCTCCCCATCCACCTCACCCATCCTTCCCCCTCTTCCTCCCCCTCCATCTCTTCTTTCTTCCTCCCTCTTTCACTCTTCCCCCTTCCCACTCCACAGTATCCTCAAAGAAGTGTTGCCTAGAATGTAAGATTGATGCTACTGGTCATTAGTTGTGCTTATTGTTCTTTGAAAGTCTCGTAACTGCTAACACCTGTCTTTTACTGCTGTGGAATGTCCAGAAGGTGAGAGCCAAGGTTTCTAAAGCAGCCTCCTTGGGAATTTGAATAAAACAACAACAAACAGAAAATTTGCTCAGCTCTTGGCTCAAAATTACACTATCCCTATTTAAAATCAATGGGAAACTACAGGTCTCGAAGGGTGATGCAGAGTCTGTCTCTTCCCAGCTGACCTTAGCTTCCTCTGGACAGCTCCCTCAGGAGACCACTGGCAGACAGGCTCCGATTATCATTCAATTCCAGCTATTCCATAGAGAGAGAAACTGAGGGTTGGGGAGATAGAACAGTAGAATAAGCCCTTGCCTGGAAAACAGAAGGGCCTGAGTTCAATCCCTGGTTCTGCTGAGAGGGAGGGAGGGAGGGAGGGAGGGAGGGAGGGAGGAAAGAGAGAGGGGAGAGAGAGAGAAACTGAATAGCTCCCTTTTCTAAGGCTGCTAGGGTGCCGTACTTGCACAGCTTCACACTGTTGAGCTCAGTTCTGTGGAAGGTAAAGCACAGAGTTTGTGAAGTCAGGAGTGAGATCTGAATCTTAATCCTGCTGAGGTTTGGTCTCCCTATGTTACTCATATTATGCAGTGAAATCAGTTCATCAAAGGAAATAATAGATGTCAAGTTGCATTGAAACTGTAAAATACTTTCTTAAGTCACATTCTAATTAAAGGTTTCTGAATACCAGTAAATTCAACCCAAAGGATCACTTATTTCTACTCTTTCAACAAGGAAAGCCACCTATTGGTAAACCAATATTTTATTTATTTATTTATTTATTTATTTATTGTGGAACCAGGGATTGAACTCAGGTCCTTGAGCTTGCCAGGGAGCGCTTATTCCACTGAGCCATCTCTCCAGCCCTAAACCAATATTTTTAAATCTCATTTTTTTCAGCTTCTGCACATACAGAATTCTCTTCAGATTATTTCTTACTCACTGGAGAATATATGATTAAACGAACAGTATCTAGTCACTTGCTCTTCCGTCTGTCATTAGAAGACCTTTACTTCATATTGTCTTCAATTTTTCTTGCCTTGTGTTTTTCTTACAAAGAGCAGATAAGAGTGAAAAAGTTTGATAAATTGGCCATGTAATATTCTTCACTGATTTTTACCTTCTGCGTTCCTTAATTTCTCCCCTTTCCCTTACTCCTGGTGCATGGCACACATTGGAAACTCATTGTTCTATTCTTTCTAAACTAGGCCTTGAGTACAGATACTGTGCGGCTGCTCTGGAGGCTAAGGCAGGAGAATCACCAGGCACTCAAGACCAGCCTTGGGTTATGTAGTATATTGCAAAGGCCAGCATGTAAAGCATAAAAGATACTGTCTCAAAAATGAATTAAGAAGGTTAGAAAGTTTAATAGTAAAAAAAAAAAAAAAAAAAAACAGATCTTGCTGCTAACTTAGCAAAGATGCCACAAGAAGAGAGCAAAGCTCCCTGAGGTTTGTTGTTGATTGAGGAAGTTCAAGGAAAACTACCTATACTGACTCCCTCTACGTGGGTCCATTTGGCCTTAACCTCTAGTAGCTGGTTCTCAGTACGTCGTTTTATAATGGTGGGCTATGAACATTATGTGCCCATCCAAAAGTACTTTATATAGCTTTGAGATTCTTTTTTAAGAAAGGAAGATAATTTAGTTGATCTCAGTGCTGTTCACCTATGTGTAGCTGCTGAGCTACTCCTCTGTTCATGCTGTCTCCCTTCAACCGTAGTGTAGCACTCCAGTTGACCAGATTTTGTGTTGTATCTTGATCCACTTGATTCTTTTTTTCTATCTTTGATTAACCAACAGAGACCTCAAGTAACTGAAACAGCAAGAGCAATAACCAAAAATTGTTGAGGAAATGTCTCATAACTTTTATTTCAAATATCCTTCCTTCATTTATCCTTGCACATCATTTTTAATAGCAGTAGGGTGTTCTTGAAACTTACATTCGATTTGATTTGAAACTGTCTCATTGCTATATGTTTATCAATAAAACTTTGAAAAGAAAAAAAAATAGCAGTAGGGTGTAGGATTTTGAATTTCCTGGTATTAGAAACCTATCTTAAAATTAACATATCCTTTATATATCACTAAGGTGATATATAACTAATATGATAGCTATTGAACATCTTAGTTTTTGTTTCTTACTATAAAGGGTGGTGGTTCTTTTCTTCATCAGACTTCATCTAATAAACTGTAATTCCTAACTGCTACACAAATATGACATTGGATCAATTTTAACTCTCACAGAACTTAATTCACTAAATCCACTAGCAGATCTTTATAAATGTTTCATTATGCACATGAATTCATGAAATTGTTTCAGTGTTTAGCTTTTTATATTAGACTTCCTTACCAGAGAAAGGAACTGAAGAAAATTTAAAGTATATTCATAATATGTGCAATGTATTTGGGGAAATTATAGAATCTCAATCATGTTTATTGTTTTACTTTTTTTTAAAGGCAGGCTCAAAATACATAGGCTTTTGTACAGCCATATGAAAAAAACTCAAAACATATAGAACAGGCTCTAGCAAGACGACTCATATTTTTCCATATCCCCCAGCCAGCTAGCTCTAACTCTGTATATGAAATGAGTAGCAACTTTATCAGTTCTTTAGAATTCTTCCAGATGTTCTGTATGGAAATGTGAGTACATCTAAATTCATACTCATAATTTTCACTTTTAAAACAAAATGCAGTATTATAAACACTCTTATTTTTTTCTTCACTGAAAGTAAATATCTCTAAGAGACCTTTCCACATTGGCAAAACAGCGAGCTCATCGCTATGTCTACCTGTATATGTTCCGCATTGGTAGACCTCGAATTTATTTAAACAATCCCTCCTTTATGAATATTTTAATTGTTTTGAGTCACTATGTGTACATATTTGTAGCACATGTTATTTCTATCCTTGTGCTACAGGAAATACTTCTAACTATGATGACTATCCTTTCATATTCATTATATGCATATGAAAACATATCTTTAACATGAATTCCAGTAGTGGAATTCTGGGTAAAACATTTGTAATTTTGAAAAATACTGCCAAACTGTCCCCTTTTAAAGGTATACCAATTTATATTTTCACTTGTATTGTATAGAATATTATTTCCTCACAGTCTCAAAAATCTTGTATAGTAACACACTTGTAGGTTTATACTTACCTGTGGAATGAAAAATGGTATTTCTTTTATTTTCATTTCTTCTGAGAACTTTTTTTCTTAGTTTTAAGAATCATTTGTTTCTTTTTCTGTGAATTTCTGTTAATATTATAAGCCCATTTTCTTATGATTTTTTGTTTATTCTATGTGAAAATAAAGAATATATAAATATCCCAGATTTGGGTGATTCTTAGACAGTAATCTTTAACCAAAACCAATCTTTCTGTGATCTCCCAGCACTTTGAATGCATCTAAAGTGGGTAGGAGAGTGGGCTATTTTGGCCGTTCTCGAAATTTCCACCTTCTTTGGAAAATATTCCTAATTAATACAGAAAGAAACACGGATGATATGATAAAGCATTCATATTGCTAAATTAACTCATGTGGTGGGTGATTCGAGTTCCCTGATACCATTAACTTTGATTAAACATCAGTCTTTTAAGAATAATGAAGAACTAAAGCTCATCACATCAGTAGTGTCACTAAAAACAATGACTAAAAACACTATTGCACTGTATTACAAGTTTCTGTTTTTTTCCATGGCTGTGTGAAAAAGTAGCAAGGCCTGAGATGAAGTCTTGAGACAATGAAAGCCTCAGAGCCCAGAACAGAGATGATTTTCTGAAGTTGAAAGGGGCCTCAAACTATTCATCTCTCACCTCCCTTAGGTGTACACACACACACACACACACACACACACACACACACCCTGCTGTTTGCCAAGTTGTCACTCAGCTCCTGAGGAAGTGTTTGGCCTCCTTTCTCTCCTATGACTTCTCTCTTGGGGACAGATGCCTCTTTCCAAATATGCATTTGGTCTCTGTTGATGACAGGAATGAGCAAGTCCGAATTGGCCAGCCTGTCTGCATTCTCTTAGGTAACTGTGAATCTCAAGCAGCACCTTGATTTCCACCCCAGAAACACAGAAGCAGCAGGCCAAAAAGACATGGTCTCACCAGTTCATTTGGTCAGTTTTAAAAGTCTAAAATGGAAATCCTTCTGTTCCTCCCTCATCTGTTGTTGATTGGGCTTCCCCTGGCTTTCTGCAACAAGGATTTCCCCTGTTCCTTTCCACCTTCGCATTTGCTTGATTGCAGGGATGTTGAGGCAGAAAGCAAACCAAATCAGCTACACACAGCCTGGTGTGGATCCTGAAGTGCCACTGAGCCAGAAAGTGCCAACTTCAAACAGAGCCTCCCATTTAGAGCGATTTACACATTTGCACCACATATACTCACATTCGGAGTTACAAGAGGTAGAGAGACAATTTTACTGAGTGTGTCCACACGGGAGGTTGTAGAGCCTCACTTCCAGTATAAGAAGAATAAATAGGCGGCCTTCCCTTTAGCTCAGTTCTTTAAGTGGCTGCTTCAACAAAGCAGTCAGGCTCAGGTTGCTGTGGTTCGATCCCCACAACTCAAGCCAGCCAAACCTGTCCTGAAGGCATTCGGAGAAAAAATATATATATTTTTATGAATCCTGTTATTATAAGAGAGTCTTTAAGGGTTAACATCCATGTACTTATTATAAATATTTAAAATAGTCTTTAATTTGTATTATTCCATTTCAACATATCCTTATTTTAAAAGAATAAAAAATACCAAAGGTCCCCAAAACTGACTGTGGCCCAGGCCTCTCTCAATTTCCAAGAAATATCACCTTAGCGGTGATATTTTCAGCCTCACTGCCCTTTGTGTCAGAACATGATTCCCCTGGATCTTAGATCCCACTACTCAAGAGATGTATTCTATACATCAGCAAATCCCTAAACTAATTACGCCTGGATAATGAGCTATAGGCATGGGAATTTTTGGAAGTGAGTTTTAGCGATGTTTATGAAGAGGACTTACAAACATCTGTTAAGACTTTGCTGGTGATATTCTTCAGAGATGCCTTTCAATTATCCCTAAAAAGACCTTCTAAATACTAAAGCAGGCATAGTGTTAATAAAATGGTTGCCGTTTATTAGGTACACCGGTGTATGCATTTAAGATCAATCAAATTTATGACCTGAAGTCATATTTTTGCTTGCTATGCAAAATGGTGCTGAATTTCAGTTTCCAGTGTAGTCACTGAGTGCCGTGCCCTCTCCTACACATAACATGCAAAATGTTGCAGTCAGAGAACTAATGCCACTTCTGGAACCCCCTCGAGCCATCCTCTGCCTCTCTCTCAGAATTCATGCCTCACTGGCCTTCCCAGAGCCTCAGGATGTCATAAGATAAGGTTGCTGCACCACAGTTTCTAAGGCCTTCCTAGTCCTTAACTCTATGACCAGGAGCATAGTGTCATTATTTTAATCATTAAATATGAAGAAATTTGCTGTGTTTCATTCTATTATATAGTGCATGCATAAATCATTACATATAGATGATGGTACGAAACACATTTAAGGGGGGGCCAGGGAGATAGCTCAGTATTATAAGCACTTGCCTGTCAAGCGCAGGGTCCTGAGTTAAATCCCTGGTATCACAAAAAAAGAAAGAAAGAAAGAGAGGCTGAGCTGAGCAGATTACATCGCCAGGATGAAGAATTTGGCTCTAAGGTTTCTGGCAATTTAGGAACAAAGAAAAATATGCTGGATTGTAGGGAAACACATTCAAAATACTCAACCAATAAATACTAAACACTCACTACTGTATATGCCAAAGACTGTGTACTCCTGCCCTCGTAGAGTTTGTATTCTTTTAGGGGAGACAGACCTAAAACAGATAAATAAAATAGGCATTTCCAATAGTCTTAGGTGTTAGAAAGGAAATAAAATGAATTCAATGAATAAATGACTCGGAAAGACGAGCGGTTTGAATGAAGTTTCATTAAAGCAGAAAAAAAAAAAAAAAAAAAAAAACCCTGGCATTTAGTAAGAACAGAATAATGAGGCTACTTGTGCAAAGGCATAGGGGAATGGAACTTTGGGCAGAACATCCAGCATTGCAAGAATGACTTTGGAAAGTTGGAATTGAAGAAGGAAAGCCAGTGTGAGTGGAATATGGCAAATGGAGAGGAGAGAGACATAGACATGATGAGAAGGAGGCATGGGGCCTAGTTACGCTGGGTCTCATAGGCCATAGCCTGGTGCCTGGATGCGCCTCTGAGCATGATGGGAAGCCTCTGGAGAACACTGAGCTGAAGAGTAGTACTGGGTTCTTTTTAGGATTTTAAAGATGACGTTAGCAGTCACAGGGGCAATAGGCAGACATGTATGGGTGTTGTCTGAATAGTCAGGTAAGAGACGATGGTGTTGTACACCAAACTGGTAGCTGTGTGAGTGAGGAGAAAAATGGGCTAGGGATGTACAGATGGTCCCCAGCTGATACGAACTATTTTGTTTTTATGTTACACTGACAGGAAAGTTATATTTGAATTGACTTTTGATCTTGCTCCAGGCTAGGAATATTCTGTTTCTCAAAGCCAAGCAGCTGCAGTGAACCACAGCTCCCAGTAAGACAAGTAATCAAAAGGGTGAAACACCTACATATACAGGTGCACTGTATTGGTGAGCTGTGATGTTACTACTTAGGCAAGGGGTTAGAGATTTAACCTATGAAAAATTTGAGGAGCCTCTGTACTCTGAGGAAGAGCCAACTGAACGTATGTGTTTAGGGTAGAACATAAGGGCAAGAGAATACCCAAGATAATTTAAAGGATTTGGGTTCTGAGTTGGGTTTAATGGGTATGCCAGGAGGTGGGGGCAGGAGTTTTAGGGAATCAGAGATTCTGTTTTAGATATGTGAAGGTTGAAGAGCCACTTAGATGTCAGTCAGCAATGCTGGTTGGGCAGGAGGGCATTCTGAGTCTGGTGCTGATGAGTGAAGCTATGGCTGTGACGTAAATCTGGCTGCATACTACATTAGCATGTAGTATGGAAATAGATGAAATAGTAAGGAGAGAAAAGGCGCCACTAAGAGAAGAGAGCCAAACCCTAGGGTGTATCGCCATTAAAGAATCTGCAGAAGGGTGAGGATGAAGGGAAGGAGGCACCTACAAAGGCTAAGATGTTGTCATTAATGAGGTAGGACCAGGTATGTGGTGTATGCAAAGCCAGGTAGAAAAGGGGTTGACACCTGTGATGCTGCAGAAATGTCAAGAATGAAGAGATATGGGGACTATTTTAAAATAACATCAATGATGATGCATTTTTAGACATGACCTCTGAAAGAACCTTCTGATCAAAAGCGGGGGCTACCTAGCCTGCATTTTCAGAGTGTGTTATTTCCATACTTTAAACTCCAGGATGCAGAAGCATTTTATATTAAGCTTGCCAAGAACATACCTAAATTCAATGAAAACTAATTGCACCTTAATAGCGATTCAGGAAAAGATGACAGAATGGCGTGCCCTGGGCAACCTTCCAGAAGATTCTCTTCCTTGCAGGGAGATGATTTATAACATCCAAGAGTACTTGTTTTTGCTGTATTTCATTTTTTTAAAAGAAAAATTTTTTAGAAAGGTGTTAGAAAGGATTTTTAAAAAACAGTTGTTTTCAAAACTGGGTAATGGTAGCACCCTGTGCTTTGTCTTTATTTATTGTGTAAGGCAAGGAGAGCAGTGCAATCTTATTATGTTAAATTATAGATGTCCTATTATTGTTTCTCATTTTATTTAATTAAAATCCTGAACTGGACTGTAAAAGGCAAGAAACCTTCTGTATGTAGACTGTTCAGCCTGGAGTCGGGCTGTATAAAAAATACTGTCTTTGGAAGTACTAAATGGAACACATACAAAGCAGGTTTATGTACTTAGTAGTGATTGTGCATAAACAAGCAGCTGAGAATTTTTTTCTCTCGTTCTAACTTAAACTTTTACAAGGAGCATTCATTCTATGGCCACTAAAGGCTTGATAAAGGTGGTAATTTAGTAAATGATCTCCTAGCACTATGAAAGAATTGGCATTTGCCCACCTGATGTCTCTGAATTAGAAGACTCAGTTGTGCTTCTGGGAGGCCTTACCATTATTACATTTTGAAATGTATATTTATGTTTAATAGGTTTCTTGTGTATTTGAGGGATCATATCACTGTGATTCTTAAAGGGGCCATCTTAACCCTCTTAAAACTGATCTCAATTTCAAGTTATATGTGAGCAGTAATGTTCTTGCTCTTTGAATTCTATCTTTCCTGAATTTAATAAAATATAAACATACAAAAGAAAAACCTAGGCTTTAAAAATTCTGAGTTATTATGATTTCTACCTCATATGATTTATTCAATTAATCAAATGCTCAAGGGACTCATGAAATTGTACTTTAATAGCAGCATGTAGAAGCTAATACTTATTGAGATTGTGCTATATGCCAAGGTCTTTAATTGTATTATCTGTATTAATTCTCACAATTTTTAAACAGTGTGTACTATTGTCATCATTTAAGAGATGAAAAAATTAAGGCATATAATATTTGTGTAACATGCTCAGAATAAACTTAGAAAGCAAATTTCAAACATTTTATGAACATGTATAGTTTCTCCAAATCTGTGTTAACTGTCTACAAAAGATCTTCTGTTTTTATTGTGAACTGTTTGCAATCAGATCAGATTGAGATAAACTACAAAACATTAGGCATTACATGCATTGATATGATACACCTATGGACTCTTGATGCATACCCTAAGAAGAAAATGCTACATGAAAAATAAAGAATTGGCTTTTCATTTTCAATTAGCTTATCTTCTCTGATTGCACAAATGTAAATTCATGCTCCCTTTATATATAGTAGAATTGTAACCTGTCTACATGATCTACCATCTAAATGAGAAGAGATGCAATGCAGTGGAGATACTTCTGATCATGAGATAAATAGACATTATTCACAGAAACACCAGCCATCATGGAGTTGTGCGCTCATAGAATGAGAATTTTGCATCATACCACAGCTCAGTTGTACGCAAACATGTAATGCAAGAAGGATTCTAAGGTCAGAGGAAGAGATAAAGGAAATTGAAAAATCGAGTTTAGTTACGCAAGCTGCTAGAGGCATTCTGGCATTTCTCCACCAAATTTAACATCTTTTTTTCCAATTAAGTTTATAGATAATTAACAAAGGCAGCATAGCTTTTTACTTGATTTAACAAAGAATTGTTTGACAATATATTTTTAGCTAAAATTTTTCATAGTTGGAATAAAACAGAAATATATCCCTTGGCATCATCTCCAAAGGGGAGGATGCTGATGGAGTAGAACAGAGATGCTTATATAGTTTTCAGTTTTATGATCTCTGTTTACATAAATGTGCCAGTTTTCAGATAATGCACAAATTCTTTTACTTGTTTCAAGTAATATGTCCCTAATTATCAGAGTCAAGTAGTGAGCATTATTACACTCTGGCTAGCCATTATGTGTTGTTTGCTCTTTCTATTACAGTAAGCTTCTCTTAAGCAAAATGGAAGCCAGGGAAGACCATAGCATGCATTAGAGACATATGAAACCAGACTGTGCTTAAAATCAGTACCCGGAGTGTTCAGTAGATCTACATACAAATGTATAAACTTCATAGCTACTTCTTTATGCAGGGAATGTGTGGATAGCACTCAATAAATGACACTCCCACCACCCTCATGGTGTCTGCTGTGCTGTGTTTCAGTTGTTCACTTTGAACCAGTGAGATAAACGAATTTCTCAGAGCTGTCTTCTTGCCCTGCTGCAAGCTTGCATTGTACTTGTAGTCAACCTGTTTTGTATCTTATAGGCTGTGTCTTAGCTCAATTATAGTTTCCTTAAAGCATATTCTCATAGCACGTGGCAATGCTGCATGGAAAATTCCAAGCATATGAAGTATATAATTATAGAACAAGTCTGGCATACGTTTTTAGAATTTTGCATTTCCTAGAATACCATGGAAGCTTGGTACCATTTTGTTTCTTGTCATTAGTGTTAAACTCCTGGTTTAACACTATAAGAATTTACCAAGACAAAGATAATTGTATATTGCTCTGTGGGATAGGAGTTGAGGATTGAAGTTTCTTTGGATCCTCTGCTCATGTGTGTACTTTTCTTAAGTAGATGACACTCATTAAGTCCATGCTTATGTGTGTATATATGTATATTATATATAATTGTGATATATATATATATATATGACTCAAATGCAGTTGTGACACAAATGACCTAGAACTTCAAACAATATTCACATTAAAATATTGAATGGTATGTCTGTCAGTATTTTATTTTTTATGAAAACCTCTGTTTCAGAATATACTGTGGTTCAGTTATATGCCTAGGCATACCCTCCTTTTTAAAATTTTTTAATGTATTTGGTACAGGGTCTCACTACACAGCTCAGACTCGTAGTAATCCTCCTGTTTTCAGCCTTCCCAGTGCTGGGATTACAGGCGTGTACCACCAAGCCCAGTCTCATTGGTAGGCTCCCAGGGGCGGGGCCAGCGTGATGTGTGGTTCCAAGGATTGAACTCCAGTCCCTGCACTTGCCTAAGCAGGGGCTTGGTCCACTAAGCTATCTTGCTGGCCCTTAGGCACACCCTTCTAAAGCTTTGACTTAGTAATTTTAAAATACCTTAAGGCAAATTATACAGCAGATGAGTCTCATAGAGAGAAAGTTTCAGTTACCATAGATGAGCCTCCTCTAAGGTATTATAGCTAATATAATTCTATAGTTTTACATGATTCCTTTCATGAATGAAATGTCCCAAACTTGATCCAAAATTCAGTAATGAAACTGACAAATAATGATGGATGGAAAGGTTTCTTTATTGTAGAAATTTGTAACTGTCAGTAATGTGTAATTGGAAAAGCCCTGCTGAGTATAATGCAACAAAATCAGTTCTAAAGTAAACACTCACATTTGTGGAGTGGAACTGTATTCTCCTTGTTTGTCCTAATTAAATAAAAAAGCTAAATCTTCACTCAGGCAAGATTTATGGAAAAAAGCAGTGAAGTTGATGAGGTAGACATAACCCAAGGAGAGTTAGACAAGCAAGTAATTCATGAGAAAATTGTATGTCTAAATAATTTGTCTCTGAAGCAAATGAGGATAATTTGATCATCTTCAGACTACTAAAGAGGTGCCTGAATTTTAATTTTTATTTTGCCACTGACAAATTGAGTTATAGCAGACTACTTAATGAATTTATCCAACTAGAATACAAGAAATGGTAGCTCATAGCTTTAAAAAAGAAAAGAAATAGTGTCAAGTATCTGCATCTTTAGCTGGCAAGTGCTTAACCTTTTCTTTTTTTTTTTTTTTGGTGGTGGTAGAGAGTGGCCCCAGGGGATTGAACCCAGAGGGACTGAATCTCTCATATAAGAGGCAGGCGCTTTGTCACTGAGCAAGTGTTGGTGGCATGAAAATTAGTCTGCAGCGTTCACATACAAGTTCTCTTTCCACTACTGACTATTGTGCAAATATTCTGTACTGAGGCATCGTGGCCACGTGCAGAAAAGAATGATCTTAGGTATCAGACACCTAAATGAGGACCCTGTCTTCAATTCTTATGAGCTGTTTAGCCCTAGACAGATTTGTAACTTCCCTTAGATTCAGTTTTCTCATCTGTAGCAATTGAGATCATAATACTTAGGACTGTAAAACTAAATCCCTGCTCAGAAGAGTTCATACTGCAAGGGTAACATGGTAAAGCACTACCAAAGACCCATCTGTGGCTCTGTGACCCCTGTGGCTTCTAGGTTTCACTCAGGCTCTTCTTCTGCCAGTTTGGATGGAACTTCATCTCTCCAACCATGGTGGAGTTCTGGTGCTTTATTTATACTACCTTATTCAATGCTCATAGGAGCCCAAGAGACCCGTATGATATCCATTTTATAGTAAGGAAACTGAAGTTCATCCATAGTCATCCAGAGCCACACAGCTTCTACATGGTAGAGCAGCATGAATTACTGCATTACAGTGAAACTCAAGTGAATTAAAATTGCTTTAGTGTTTTCTGTACAAAAATTTATTTCTGTCCTAACACTTTGAGAGGTATTTTCTATATAATCACTGCCTCTCACTATAAAACCAGAGAATATCTGAAGTATGGCTTTAAATAACAAAAATCACAAACTCTCTGGATTCTGACAACCGTGATAAATCCAGCTTTAATCATGCATTAAAAACACATGTCATCTGTTGGATAAGCAGTCATTTGCTACTGCTTGACCTAGCAATGAATTAGTAAAGCAAAATATGTGACAACTGCAGGCATGTGTATAGAATACCAGATAGGATTGCTTCTCTCCTTCCACACACTGGACAAAAAGGTGTTGGTTTCACAATGGTGTGTAGTAACAGTGGCCTCATTTAGAAATTGGGCTTCAGTCTGAGACTTTTCAAAACAACAACAAAAAGTTTGTAAAATCCTTGAGTTTGGAGATGGATCCTGAAATCATGCAAGGCCAGGAGAGAGGGTAATCTCTGAAAGAGTGACTACTGAGTGGTAATCACCTTGATTTCAAGTTCCCTGGATGTGCAAATGTTGGTTGAAGTGCCCTAAACTGAGCAGCTGTGGTTGGTTCCTCCACAGGAGACTAGGTCAGAGATATTATTTTCATGTCAAGAGTACTTTTTCTGTTGTTCTGACTTTGTAATATAAAGAAAAAAATGTTAATGGACAGAAAAAGTGTCCCTGTGATATTCTTGTCCGATAGACAGCTACATGCAGCCCCGCTGGAGTCTGAGGCTGGATTGTAGCTCACTGCTCTGGAGTCTGGCTGCTTGTGTATGGGGCCTCAAGAGCCAGGTGAAGGGGAGAAATGGACTCCATCTCCTTACTGCTCATACAAGCCACTGTTTTCCCCACTCCACTGCTAGATGCCCAAGATTTATTTCCCCTCTCTGATTACAAAATAAAAAATAAAAGAATGAAACCCACTAATAAAAGGTTTGAAATATTGCCTGCAGTAGGATATGAACTTGTCTAGAATACTAACAAAAAAAAAAGATAGTGTCCCATAATTTATTCATTATAAGATGATAAACCACTTGTGGGAACCAGTTCATAAATGCTCTGAGTAGAGAATTGTTGGCACAGAGAGGGTTAGCGAGATAAATTCAGTCAGATTTCATCTGATATGCTTGGAGCATCTTGGCTAAAACGTACTCTTTCAAGGGACTTGTTTATGTGCCTGCTAGAAAGAACATTGAATCTGTATCATACATTAAACCAGAAATTCATGAAAAAAAAAGTGTGTGAGATGATTTTTTTTTTCCTAAATGGAAATTTAAGGAGAATTTCAAAAGCAAATCCACATCCTCGTAGAAGTGTTTACCAGGACACACCCAGCCATGACTAGTGTATGGACGCCTGCCTCTCTTTACAGCCATATAAAGAATTCCAGAGAAATATGTGAATCAAATTTTGGTAAATACATATCATGGTGGCTTAGAACAGAGCTCTCAAGTCATGTATGTTGAACCCTCATTTCTACACTTTGATTCAGGGTAGATAGGTTGATTGATTTCATCAATCTAAGCTTCTGTATCTGCATACTTGGAGCATTCTGCCTGTACGTATCTATAATACCATGTTGTTGTCTTGATAATGGACCAACCACAGGGCAAGGTGTATAGTTTTCTGGGCTTCAGTATAGGAGCAGCTGTATTTCAAATTCTAATTTGAATTACATATACCTTATAATTTTAAGTTTTATTAAATCATAGTGAGAGGAAGTAACATCATAAATATAAAGGAATTAGACTTCTGCTGTCATATACTGAGTGTTCAGTAAGTGTTAACTATAATCATTTACAGTGTTGTTAGTTTTATTGAAACTAAAGTATTTTCATTGACTGGAATATACTTAAATTCATTAAGGTCAGTACAAAAGAAATAAAGAAAATGTCTATAAGAAATTACCTGTTGAGGAAACGAATAATATTGGTGTAGAATGAAAGAAGCATCTAAAAATGCATTATTTTAGTCAAGCCCGTGTTTCTTCATGTCCCGTACATACAACAGGAGCACTGAGTTGAGGCTTACTTTCCCTTACATCTACTTGGACTTCACTGCCATTTTCTGTTACCACAAAGTCCCATTTCTTATTTCACTATTTTGAAAATTAATGAAAATAGATGTCTGTAAATTTGGGGGGAGTGCTGTCATTACTCTTGGTGATGTTGTTTTGGTGTATTTTAGATAGCCTTTGAGGCATTCTCTTTTTTTTATGTATTTTGTACAGGGTCTCACTATGTGGCTTGAACTCATAGTGATCCTCCTATTTTCAGCCTCCCCAGTGCTTGGATAATAAGTATGCACCACTACACCCAGACTGTGGCCACCTCAGCACGCCCAGAGATGGGGATGGTATGGCATGTGGTGGTGGGGCTCAAACCCCGGTCCCTATGCTTGCCTAAGCAGGCACTTAGTCCGCTCAGCTATCGCTGGCCCTGAAGCACTATTTCTGAGTCCACAATGACTAAGCTGTGAGGTGGGAGATGGGAGTCATGACTCCGTGCAGGTAGCCCTCGCACCAGTGAGCCTGGAGAAAACTCAGAGAAAGACCCCTATGTCCAAAATGCTACTCAGGAGTATGAAGATATACTATACATTTTTCCTCTTTTTGCTATTTTAGGGTATTAGAGCAATTTTCAGCTTGTATAAGTTGAGCTTCAAGAAAAGTAGTACTTATTCCCTTTTTAGACTTTCACCTAGAAATTTGCTAGCAGTAGGGACTATCTGAGCATGTATTTGTGTGAAGCAGTTTGCCACGGATGACATTTGTTTTAGTTTGCACTGGTTAACAGAAAACTAAAAGGAAAAATCATACTGAGCCATTAAGCTAGGTTTTAAAATGGCATTGACTTATAAAATTTCATTGTGTCACTGATTGTCAGAGAAACAAATGACAGTTTTACAGGCTATGTTCTCAGTGAACGAATGTAGGCGTAAGTGCTACAGCCCCTCCCCCAGGGATCTCTGGATCATTGTTCTTTCTAGTAACATCGGTATTCATTCACACAGTGGCAACAGATTTTGACCTAAAATACAATCGTCCTTATTAAATTTTTTTCTTTTGTTTTTGCATCAATATTGACATAATTCTAGAAGCTTTCATACTGAGGATTCCTAAATATAAATTTTTGCAGTAGTGACAAGGAAAAGTAATCATGTAGTACTGATATTGACAAAGTCTTGCTTAACAAAAATCTCCTTTATTCTATCTAAAATTTATATTACGGGGGGGCTGAAAAGAGGCAAAAATATGATTTAAGTAAGTGAAATCCCATTTGAAGTGATTGTTATTATTGGATATTTAAAAAAACAAACTTTGCCATGAACACATTTTTAATATTTTGTTTCATGAGTTATCTCATAAAAATTTCTATGCTGTTTTAGTTTTTCTGCCAAACTTACTGAAGGCAAAATTGTGATCAGTATATCTCAGATTTTTAACTTCATTTACATTGGTCAAAAAAAATGGATGAAACCTTAATGTCTCCAAATGTCTTATTTGCATCTATGAATCCTACTGCTCAGCTCTCTTCATTAAAAGAAAGCAAACACTGATTCTAGAACTCTCCAGGAGTTTTCAGTAGAGGTCCCATGCACTCTCCATTGCTCCACAGAGCCAGTTGTGCTTTATAAATTGTGGTTTTATATAACTCACATTTGCTACCCCGAAGCAAGTGACATACTTTCATGAGATTGCCATTGTACTGATAAACCCTTATTGACCCTATAGGTATTTAACTATGCAAGATACTAACAACATCAACTGGCATAATTTCAATCGAAGTCTTAAAGCATGCAGCCTTCCATAAATATAAAGACTGTGCAAGCAGTGGCGAACTTAAGATCCTTATTTGATAGAGGGGTGAAAGTGGGCCTTGTGGGATAGGGTCCACCCCTCCGAAAATGTTAGTTCTTTGATGCTGAGGCAAGCCTGTGGCTGGCATGACTTCGCTCATCTGTCCTTGCTGGAAACAACATTAAGAAGAAGCAGAGGAGTTATCATTTGTGGATCAGACACACTAGCAATGGGAGTGCCGGAGGCAGAAAATGTGCAATTTCATGCTCATTAATTTCAGAGAGGATCTACAAATTAACCTGGCTAGAGATATTACTCTTCCAGAAGGCCCGCAGACATCACCAAACGTCACATTATCCCAGACCACTTCCACAAGGCTGACCAGGTATTCAGGAACACTGAAGTCTTCAGTGTACCTTCCTGCGGCTCAGAGGTCATGTGCCAGGCTGGAGACCTTGCTGGTTCCAGAAGAACTACGCAGGTGCAGGGAACTGATGTTGCATCTGAAGGGAAGGAGTTTATGGAGATAGTGCCATGAAGATTCTTCCTTCATGCCCCTGTTGTGAGGCAGACAGTAATTTTGTTTCATTGACCTTTACTAGCTAGGGAGTAGTGACTCAATGCTACTTCTTCCTACCCTAACGTTTAATTTGACTAATAGCTTATTGCTACAAACAATCCATTGCCATAGGTAATCTGATCTTTGACATATCTATCCCTATAATTGGGCCAAGTTAGGACTATGGAAAGATTTACTATGAATCAAAAGATGGAAGAATCACTTAAAACCATAAAATTGCTAAATTTCACTTCCATTTGAGGAAATTATTCCATAAGCAAATTTATAATTGTAGACTTTAAGAACTGGACCTGGAGATTCTTCCAAAGTTCACTGATTGTCCTGACATCCTGTCAACACTTACAGGTTGCTGCTGACACAGGTAAGCCCATGATGGCTGTATCTTCCTTATCCATAGAGTTGCTTGGTGTTGGTCCTGTCAAGTTGAGCAGGGCATATATTGATGTGCATATGAATCACCTGGAGATTTTGTTAACAGCCTACCCTGATTCTACAGTTAAAGTCCTTGGGCCTGCGTCTCTGACAGGCACCAGGTGAAACTCATACAACCTATCCATGACCACATTGGCAATGCAAAAAGTTGCATAAAGGAGTAGTCTGGCTTCTTTTAAGATACGCCTACAAGAACATGAACTGTATAGCTGGCATTCTTCTTAGCTGTAATATTTAATCCCTGAGATGGTTGTATGATTGTGATCTGTATAATTCAGAGGATAGTCTATCACTGTGAAGAAATCACTGCACTTTTATTTTTATAATGAAGTTGTATTGTGTTTGGGTATCTAAAAGCAAAAGACCTAGACCCTGGACCATATAATCAGATAAAGCACATCTGCGTCTGAATTATAAAACTATAGGGGAACCTGCAGAATCAGATAGACACTAATGCCATACAGATGTAAAACAAATCACAAGAAGTGGCAAAGAATGGGGGTTGTCTCTTAATAACAGAGATGCTGTCATGGAGCAGCATGCTGCCTCTCCTGTCGTCAAGCTGGGATCATTACACCCCTTACTGTCTTAAA
This sequence comes from Octodon degus, assembly GCF_000260255.1. Lineage (NCBI taxonomy): Eukaryota > Metazoa > Chordata > Mammalia > Rodentia > Octodontidae > Octodon > Octodon degus. The sequence continues at coordinate 2,931,270 of NW_004524623.1, read as the reverse complement.
CCCAGCTAAGTGGCCAATGTTCAGATGACATTCTTAGTGATAAGTTGTAAGAAACCATCCATGTTTTAGCTTCCACATTCCATGGTGGTGTTGCTAAAGCCTACCTAGGGCCTGCAGCCATCTAACAATGAGAAAGTCCAGAGTGCAACTTTTGCTTGACCCTAGAGAAGCAGGGTTATTGTAAATAGGAATGAAGAATGATTTAAGATTGAAGTGAGGTACCAGGCTGTCTCTTTCAGTTTGCATTTCTTTAAATTATGTGGGCCACTGTGATTTAATTCAACATCACTTTCATGAGAAAGAAAAAACAATGAAATTATTTTGTCAAAAGCCTTTGACAGCTAGCCTTGAGAAAACCTTGCCCACACGTTGGTGTGCCATCATACCTCCAAGGGGGCGAACATTATGGAAGATCAGGGTCTGACCGAGAAACTGCCGCAGTCTGCTCATGCTGTGTTTGGATTATTCACATGTGCAGATTATGGTTCATCCCCAACACCACACGGCCCTGTTAGCTGAAATCTTAAAGTAATACCATGCTTCTTGACTTGTCTGTGTAACTGTGGCTGTCTCTGTCTCTTCCCATGCCCCACTCCGCCATTCATTCCCCTTGTTCACTCTTCCCCTCAGGAGAATCTTGCACCATGTTCCAACTCTCAGACCTGTAAGGTAATAAGAATTCTGCAATCACCATTCCACTGAAACTTATATTATCTTCCACCCATTTTGAGCCTGTTTGCACATAGTAGGCACTAAAACTTGTGAAACTTAATTGAATTCAAGGGACAGATTGTTTCTTTCAAAATGGATTTAATTTGGTTTCTTTATAGAAAACAAGAGTTTTCTTCTGAGTTGTAATGATGTGTGTGAGTGTCGTGGCATGAGCTGCTTGTCTTCCCGCTGTTGGGAAATGGTCATAATGTTTTACGGCGCAAAATGTCTTCTTTTTCTAATCAAGAAGTTAAGGGATCTGCTGGCTTAGCAGGTGCCTCCATTGTGCATAATTAGTTGCTAGGAATTGTTTAGCACAGGCTGATTAGTCTCAGCCAAAGGAAATTAAATTTTTTTTTCAACAAAACCCTGAACACAGCTAGAAAGTCCTAAAATCATAGTCATATCTGGGTTCTCTGAGACACCCAGAACCAGGAATTGGGAGAGGCAGGAGGTGATGAGATGAGAATCAGCCTGATTAAATGTGGATGTGATTGATGTCAGGCCACCATTGGGAGATACAGTAACATACGGGGACCTGAGACACCTCTCCAAGTTGTTTTTCCCACCTTCATTGTGAGCTTCGTCTGTGCTATGGACTGAAGGCTTCCTATGTGCCCTGCTGTTTGCTTTCTGAGCCAAACACCAGCTTCACTTGGAATATGTAATCAAACAAGATGATCTGCTTTCGCCTCTCCTGTGTTTTGGCACATGAGGACACTGGCCAGATTGGGGTCAATGAGAAGGACAGATTGTTCACTGTTACTCTTCTGTTTTAATTGTATGCTTGACTAAGCTCTTTCTAAGTCTGTGATCATGTCAATTCTCATTGTTAATGGAAGGCATATTCTTTGTCTTCATAGGATATTTATGTAAAAGGATCTCTGTTCTTCTCTATTATTACCAATATCCGAGCTCCTGTGACAGTGGGAGGCTATCCTGTGTGGCAGTGATTAGCTAGCTAGCTGCCAAGATATCATTAGAAGAGGCTAGCAGTTCCGATACCCAGAGATGCCCCATTTGATTACTTGTAGCATTTATTTTACTGAGCAGTAGCTCACTGTCTGGATGGCTGCTGTGCCCCAATAATAACTTTCAATAAACATCCCTTTGTAATATAATTTCCCATAAAAATCAAGTCTAGTATGACTCACAATTATTTTGCTTAAAGGAATTATTTTCAAGGTCGTTTAACAAATTCTTCTATATCTGAATAAAAATGAAAGAAAATTGTCTTTAATGTCAGTTTTATAGAGTCACATATTTTTAATATAAATAACTTTGGATAAAGGCACAGTTCTAAAAGAATAGGCCATAAACCTTGAAAAATGAGAATCAGGGGGGCTGGGGAGGTAGCTCAGTAGAATAAACGCTTGCCTGGCAAGTGTAAGGGCCTGAGTTCAATCCGCAGTTCTGCAAAAAATTAAAAATAATACAGTAAAATAATTGGGGGCAGGGAGATAGCTCAGTGGAGTAAGTGCTTGCCTGGCAAGTGCAAGGTCCTGAGTTCGATCCCTGGTACCAACAACAACAAAAAAAAATTTTAAAAATGAGAATCAGATAAGAGACAGTATACTTCATACTTTAGGTTATTCACAATATCTACTTAAAATACATAATTTTATATTAGGATATAATTTATTGTCAGCAGCAAATATTTCATGAGTGACTTTGTACCAGATATTCTTCTACATAAATTACCCACTTACTGATTCCTTTCTTTCTTTGACCTATTTTTTATTCCTATGTACACATGAATTGTCATTTCTTTTACATTTTTATCTTTAAAATGTGAACTTAGAAATATAAAATTGGTCCTGTGGTACAGTTTCTAAGCATTCCTTCTACAGATTTCTCCATAGAAATTACTTGTGCTATGCAGACTCTGCTGTAGGAGGGGCCTGGTCATTTTTTGTGGAATCCATCAGCATGTGGTTCTTGAGCCAAGAAACCGACCTGTGTATTCAAAAGGAAATAAGATAGAGAACTAGCCTGACACAGCAAACATAAGAAGTTCTGACTATGCCTGTAATCCCAGCGCTTGGGAGGCTGAAAGCAGGAGGACCACTGTGAGTCTGATCTGTGTAGTGAGACCCTGTGGACCCTGTCCTAATGGACACGTGCGAGGATCACGATAGGGGTTTCCATAGCTTTCAATAATTGTACGTAAATTACTTAAAATATCCTGCCTGGTGTTGTCCTTTAGTATCCTGTTATGGAGCCATGGACCACTAGCAGTGTCTTCTTTCCATTTTTATTTGCATCCAAAGTTAGAATCAAGAGTTGACTTTTAATAAATCACATCAAGAAAACTGAAGTCCATTCTGCGATGAACAGCTTCTTATAGCAAGTGGATCGTGCCTCTTCTGTTCTCAGATAGACACTCCTTGGGGAAAGTTCCTGAAATCGAAGGGTTAAATTGCTTCTCGGTTGTTGAGCTCTCCTTAGTGTTAGCAGGAAATGCTGCCAGGCTTCTGCCACACTTCCACTAGAAATCGTTGCTTTCCCCCTGACTGACTTTAGCACATTCTTCTTAGATAATAATTGAACTTAGTTCATTTTAGTCCCTTGAGTGATAAAACTTTTGGCTCCTAGCTTATTATTTACTTTTGCCTGCACTGGGAAAGGGCATTCCTGGTGATGCGAGTGGGAACTGGGTGGGAGGTGGGAAACAGATGCTGGCCAGGCGGCCATCTATAATTCAGTTCCAACCTTTTAAGAATGTGCATAACTAGGCCATCTCAGCTGTACATCGAGGAATTCGCTTTCAAATATAAATGAGAAATCCATTTCACCAGGGGTGACTACTTCTGTAATGGAAACTGGGTAAATTTCTAAAAACAAACAAACAAAAAATAGTCTCCTTAAAATAGAGCATCAAGTGCAGGTAACCCCTGAGTCTGCTGAGTATCTCTTATTGTCCTTCAAGAAAATCCAACACCAGATTCAACCCAATACTTTTAATTGGTTGTAATCTTGGTGAATTAAAAATTAAAGAAAGCCTTCAAGGTTCCAAAATGCTGACTCTAAACATGGCCCCTAATCTCCGTCATCTTGCTAACTACTATGTATAAATTCAGTTTTAAAGTTTTGAATAATGACATGAAATATATTTTTAAGCAGTCTCATGATGAATCTCAGAATATTACATACAGTTGGTTTGCTTTTATAAGTGCTATAGAAAGCACATACCTGGTTATTAAATTACCTCCATAAGAAAAACATTCAAACACTCTCAGAAAATGGGGCAAATGGAAACTCTAGTAGTACAATGTTGAATTTTGTGGGTTTTGATTATACTTAAAATTGCACTTGCAAAGAGAAGAATTAAGAACCTAAAATACTGCTTCGAAAGCAACAATGATGATGTTGATTACTTCGTTGTCTGAAAGTTGCTAGTTTTCTTTATGGTTGGAAGAATATAAAGAATTGTGTGACAAATGGAATATAAACATGAAACAGCGTGACTGCCAGTTTTTAAGTTAATTGCAGTTTACAGCAGCGTTAATCTTTCCTTTTTGTCACTGCTTATAAAGACCTTGTTAGTTTTATGAAGAAATCGTGAATCACTTCAACCAGAAGTACATCCTAGAGAGGAAATGTGCCTCAATTTTGAAACACAAACCACTTAGTTGGGAGAATTAATGTTCTCAGATGATAAAGCCTTGTGGCTGAATTAAATCCTTGCTTCTTTTAATAGTTTGTCAGGCACAATATGGTCTCTTTTCATTCTTCAATGATTTCTTGTTAGAGCAACAATAATAAACAAACATTATAATGTGGCCACCAGTGACATTTGGCTCATCTAGCTTGACTGAATATGCTAGGTAATTGTTTTACATTGCATTTATTTGAGTCATATACATCCGTTTCTTGAATCTCTTAAGGTTGTTACTCAGAGAGCTCTTTTACTTCATGTGGATGCCTCCATCCAAATAAGGAAGAATTGTTCCTTCTTATTTTTACCCTAATGTTTACCCATCCTTGATCACTATTTATGTGCTCTAAGTTAGCTTACATCCAAAAAAAAAAAAAAAAAAAGCTTTACTTATAATTTGATGGACCCATTTCCTCTAATATCTTGTCACCTAGTATTTTCATCTTTAAGTTTCTTGCCTAACACAATATGCTGAGCTTTAGACTTTCTATCCTTTCAGTTGCTCTTTTTATTATTTGCAGGTTATTTTCATCTCTTCCTCAAAAAAGGCCAGTTAGCTCATTGCAGTCTGTCTTCTTTTGCCAATCCATCGCTCCTTCCCTGATCTAAACACCGCTACTCTGGAATGACCTCTGAGCGACCTTGGCCCTCTACTATCCACGGGATGTCAGCTTGCACTCCCAAAAGAACCCTACTAACCCTGCTTGTCTTTGGTCTCCCGCAATACTAATATTCTATTGTCTGCTTACCTGAAATATTACATTTTTGTCTCACATTCTTTTTTCTTTGAGCTGATTTTGCTTACTGCCTACTGAACTGTTTTATTCCTTCTTTGTCTTCCCTTTACACATATTCACTGATAACTTATTTATCTCTAATGTTGAAAAGCAAATAATTTGCATACTGGATTTGGATATTTCTTACATTTTATAAGTGACTTCACGGGCATTACAGCTTTTGATCCTGACAACCTTAAGAGGTAAATGAGAGCTTCATACCTCTCTTACAGAGGAAGAAACTTACGTTCAAACCTTTCCAAAGACTTGTCCCACAAGTCACGCAAGTTTAGGACTTAGTTTAACAACTCTTTCTACTATATCATATCACTTTCTACTATATCAATAAAGGTCTTCACCTCTCTCTGGCAGAAGGATTGCAATCCACTAAAGGTCTTCACTACACTAGATACTTGATGGAAATTAACCAAACCCTTCATTGTACCTTTGCAGATGAGAGTCCCTACACTAAATCCGCCAGCCAGACAAAGCCGCCTGATGGAGCATTGGCTGTGAGGAGACAGAGCATCCCAGGTTAGACCAGACTGTTGGATTTTTCAGCTGTTTTACTTATTTTTGAATCCTGTTATATGGTGACCCTAAATAATTCCAACCTAGTACTAAAAGTCATGTTTTTTTATAGAGCGTAAACTGCAGTCCACCCAACTTGTTCAAACAATAAGCAAAGCTATACTTTGGGAAAGCCTGCCAACTTGTGACAGTTCATCCTGTAATCCGTCATAGCAAGATCCTTCGTGAAATGACTTGAATTCATATCAACTCTCACTTGTTTATTTCCTCTCACCTCTGTTTTCAGCGGGATGACTTTCACAGCAGCATCCATTTCTTTCCTGAGATTCTAGGCAGACAAAAGGGCTCAGAACTGCAGTAGGAGATCGTGTATGCGGGATGAAAAATTACTCCTTTCTTCTCATCTCTTTGCACCTAAATTTGTTTCCATTGTGTGACCCTTGTAAGATCCAGGGGCTGGGCTCCTCAGGAGGATGTGATCCAGAAATTGGGAAAATAGTGAGTGATGTCTGTGTTGTTCAAAAAAAAATTCTTTTGGAGAAATATAAAATATCAACCCTAAATATTCAATATTTTGAATCATTGATTTTAAGAATGACACAAGATCATGTAAGTTCTCAAATTAAAAAGGGAAGGATATTCAAAATATTATTCAGACTTTTTCTGAACTATATAATTCATGGAAAACTCCTTCATGGAAGCAATTGTACTTAATATTGGGACTTACAGCATTAATGCATTTAAAGAGTTACTTATAGGGAAGAAAAATAATGTTATGTGTCTTATATAAGTAGTTTGAGTCCAGCTAAACCTCAGTAATAGGATTTTAAAGTACAATAGTTTTATTAATTCAGGAGAAATAAAGCAGTGTTTCCTACCTACGATGAATGGGTTGGCAACTCTGTGAATGAAAAGAATAAATTTTCACTTGAATAAAGAGTAAGAGTCCAGTTTCTGAACAGCCTTGTTTGTAATTATTTATAAAAGTCACATGTGTGTATTTTTACTCTTATTCCAAAATCTTGGATTTATTATGAAAGTGTATGATTTGCAAAGAGAGGTGAATGTTACACACCCTGTTTTGCAGCTTTGAAGATTCAAAATTTACATTCTGTAAATAGATGGCACCACTCAACATGGAGATCTCTGCTGTTCTGTTCAATAAAACATGAAGCTTAGTGCTGGTCATGTTTGGGGAAACTATTGTAGTCATCTATGAACCATGATGCCTGCTTTCTCTTTGTCAGCACTCAGGAAGTAGACAGCATTTGAAGGTCAAGAATGTCAACTTTCTAACAATTTCTCTTGCTTTTTTCCTGTTCATACATTATCTAGCACTCAGTATTCATGTGTAGGGAAAAAGAAGAGATACACCACTATTTTTCCACTTTGTGATATTAAACAAGAACACTGACTATTATCAGTGTTTTCTTTCCAAGGATTGCGTACTAAATTATGACATATACTTGAGGGCCAGACTTTGTCTTAAAATTCTTAAGCAGTTTCTCAAGTCATATGTTAGGTAAACAAATCAGTCAGTCATGATAGCACTGTGCTCATAACACAGTAGTAATTCATCATACAATTTTTCCTTTTGTTCCTCCATGTATCAGATTTAAAAATCATTGGAATTTAAAAATACTTTTATAAACTTCGTGGGTTTTCTTCATGGAATTTAACCTTAGAAAAACCTTTTTTGTTCATACAGTTAAGTGGGGAGGTCAATTGTATAAGACGTCTTCAAAATCAATACTCCACCAGTTGAAGGGCTAAGAAACTACAGTGATTAATAGGTGATCTGCTGAGCTGTAAAAGGCTCAAGTCAACAACTTCTGATATTGCCAGTCCTACGGATAACCCACTACCATATGGACTATTGGACTTGGACTGTATAGAATTATTTCACTGAATTTATGCACCTACAATATTTAAGTGGCAGTGGAATACCCACCTCGGACAAAACTAAACAAAAAATGAAATATAAATGAAAGACCATTTTGTATCTGTATATACAAAATAGGCAGATATACAGCTACTTTCTCTTAATTCAATGAGAAGAAAGATTTGTACTAATAGTATTTGGACAGGATATCATGTCTGCATCTTGTACTATGAATAACCACTAAGAAGACAGCAATATGCAATGTATTAATTATTGAAACTGTCCTACTAATTGGTTTTGAAACTGTCTCATTGCTATTTGTTTCTCAATAAAATTAATTTTAAAAAAAGATGATCACAGAGGGCCAGAGAGATAGCTCAATAGAATAGGCACCTGCTTGGAAAGTGCAGGGTCCTGAATTCAATCCCCAGTACCTAAAAAAAGAAGAAAAAGAAAAAGAAAGAAAGGAAAAGTGATCAGCACTTACTACCTTAAGATGATAATCTTAAAGAGAAAATCAACATATTTTACAGAAACTGTCTCCTCTCTGACTAATGATTCTTAGAGTCTTGATCCTTATTTTACTGTCTTATTTGAAAGTACCTACACACCATTTACCTGGCAAAAGGAGGGATATCCTCAAATCCTTGGCCAAAGACTCACTTAAATCAAAGGAAGATCTAATCCAACATCCACTCTCTATTCTTTCCATATCCACCAAGTCTTGACCAGTCTCTGCCATGTCTATCTCTGCTCCTGCAGAGTTCATGAGAGAGAGAAATTCATAGGAAAAGCCAGGTAAATACATGCCATGTTCTTGATGATTTTCTGGAGCTTTCGCTGAATCATCCTAAAGTATTCTGATTGGCTGAGTTGGGCTACATGGCACCAGAAGAGTTAGGTGCAAGTTTTCAGCTTTTTCCTTTCTCCTGTGCTCAACTCCCATTCTTACTTTCTTCATCCTGGGAGAAAAGAAAAAAATGCATTTAGAGAGAAGGGTACCAAAGAAAAGAAACCTTAAAGGAGATCCTGACTCATCTCTCAGTCCCTGATCTTCTTGGAGTAGAGGTGCAGCCCCAAGGGCTAGTTACCTGTGCCAGCTCCTGGAGAGCAAGCAGCTCAAAAGGACTGAAACCCAAAAAGACTGTGGCTTTATCACCCATCCCTCCCAAAGCTCCACTCCCAGTGATCTAATGATGGTTACTGAATTGTATTATTTCCAGTTGCACCATGTGTAAGGGACAGGGTGAGGTTGTAGTACAGGAAGTGTATATGTGGCAGGAGGCATCTTAATCTTGTCTTTTCAAGTTTTATAACAACTTCAACTATGTCTTGAAACTGATTCTATACATGTAGATTTGGTATTTCCTGGAGGAAATATTTATACATATATGCATAGGTAAAGCCTCTTAATATGGCTCCACTCTTTTCGTTGCATAATAAACAGTGACCTTTTTTTCTGTATTTTAGGGAAGTAGTGTTAAGGTTTCACTACTAGATCGGAATAGTAGTGATTCACCTGTTTACAGCCTCTCAAGAGCTGGGATTACGGGCATGCGCCACCACGCCCAGTCTCAATTGACATCTCAGCATGCCCCAGGGGCAGGGCCAGCACAGCAGGCCTGGGGATTGAACCCCCGGCCCCTGTGACTGCTTGCAGGTACTTTAAACTGCTGAGCCATTTGGCCAGCCCTAAATAGTGACTTCTAACAGTTCAGTACTAGAGTGGTAACCTTAAATGTTAACAAAATTATAATTTGCTTTTTATTAAAATTAAAATTCAGCACTATTGTTTAAACTCAAATCTACCACAACAATTACTTTATAATCACAAGTCAAATATGTATCTTTCATTAAATGCCAGTTCTAACTCTAAATCCTTTCACTTCTTTCTTTGTTCTTTTCTCAAAAATGAATGGGTTAGATATCTTGTAGGAGCAAAATGCATTTGCTTTGAATAAAAGGGAAATGCATTATTAATGTTATTTTGCAACTTGTTTTAATCATGTCTCCTATGACATAAAATGTAAAAATTAAAAGATTTTTTACACTTTAATAAGGTTTTTGTGAAATTTTTAATGACGGTATTCAAAAACTGATATGAGTTCCTATTCCACTGAAGTTTAAAGGCAACGTTCTGCTAAAAGTATTAAGAAATTATATTTTCAATCATATTTCTGTTCACTTTTTAAAAAATAAGATGAATTCAGAGCACAAAAGTATTTGAACAGGTTCTCCTACGTATCTGTCTGTATTTTTAAAAATCTATTGATCTGATGCTCCTTAACTTGACAGGTTACTGGTGAAGCTTGGCTGCTTAAGGGTTTGTCCAAAGTATTAAAAGAAATCTGTATAGACTCTGATTTGACAGATTCTGTAGTAATTTGTGACTTTTCCCACTTAAAGATGTTATTTAATTATGTTTGCCTAGCGGTTGTGAAGGGAAAAGACAGGTTACTGCATTAAAGCCCGAAGGCTAGAGTTAGTACATTCCCTACCTGATGTAGCTCCCTTTTCCACACAGGATGGCTTTCTTTGCTTGTATTAGTCTCGACTAGAAATCTGGTCCATTCACAAATGCAGAAAGATATCAAGCACTCATATCTACTGCATTTCCAAACTTTGATGGACCCAAGAAAATTATTTTAAATCTGTATCGACTGAGGCCTCCAGAGGTTTTTTTTAGGCATTCTCTCCTTCCTGGAATATTAGAAAAAATCATTTATCAATTTGCTCATAATGGAATAAAGTTGATATCAGTCTTTCTTGGTTATTACATTTAAATATTTGGAGGAGAATTTAAACTGTGGAGTACAGTCAAGTCATGTAGAATATGTCCAGAATGAATCAACATTGATTTAAAAACGTAAAGACTAGAATAGTATATACTCTTGGAGAACCAGTAACCTTGATTGAATTAAGGGGTAGGACATAAATTTTGAAGGCTCTGTCTGCCCTCTCTGTTTAATAGTTTCCTATCTTTGTTATGCACACAATTTGGTGGTTCATTGGTCTAAATTTTCAGGATTACAGCAGGTACCTAGCATGACTTTCGTGCTAGGATACTCTGCAGGTGTATGCAGGACATTTATGCTGACTCTTGGCCTGAGTTTGACTTTTGGCCTTAGTTCTACTTTGTGTGTCTAAGTCTATCATTAAGCCCTTCAAAAGTGACTGAGTGACAGTGGGAGACCAAGGTCAGCTGAGCTCTCCAGGTGTCAAGTACACAGTGCCATAAAAAGATGGCTGCTACAGACACTGGCAAAGCCTCCAAGATGGACTGTGACGTTAGTAAGGACATAACCAAAGAACATGCCAAGGAATTGCCAGGTGTGCTAGTCTATGCCCGCAATCCCAGCATTAAGGAGGCTGAGGCAGGAGGATTATGAGTATGAGACCAGTACAATGTAATCCCCCAAAAAAGTTTAAAATTTTCCAATATAATTTTAAAGAGAGAGAGAGAATAAAAAAGAAAGGAAAAAAGAGAGAGAAAGAAAGAAAAGAGAGCAAGCCAAGGAATGACTAAATGGAAAGGCTTCTGTGAACCATGATATGCATCCCAGTGAAACAAAATGAGAACTGCCATCTGTCTCACCAAAGCTCATCAATGGCAGCATTAGAGAAACACAAAACACTTAGATTTGTCTAAGTATTAATGTTACTGGTTACTTAAGAAATTAGTTATCTCATTTCTTTAGTGGTAAATTTCTAAAAGCAGTAAGTCAAGACTACTGGTATAACTACAAATATGTCTGCACTTTCACTTATTTATTCATGGCATAGTGCTTGTCACTGTCTAAAGGTAGCTGAGCAACGTGTGACTGTTTTCTTTCTTGGTCTCCACCTGAAATGAAAGCTTTAGGAGTGCAGGCATTGCATATGCCTGATCCTATACTGTATCACTCTGTGCAGAGCTCTGCTTAGCAGGTGTTCAAAGAGCCATCAGTACTTGTAGAATGGATGAATAAGTGGAGACTGCCAGGCAGCTTTCTCCATGCAGTCTGTGACCTTATGGCCGGCATATTTCCAACAGAAAAGTGTAACATAGTCCCTGCTTACCACATATATTCTGACACATTGTAGGGTGCAGCCGATATTCACATTGACCTTGAGGCTGCACCGAATATGACATTTGTAAGGAAATCATCTGCTGCCCTATACTAATGAATGAAATATAGGTCGGCTGGAAGCTGAAGACTTAAAGGCCAGAGATCTCTCTGCAGCCTCTTTTTCTTTTGCATCTGAGCAGAAAATGTCAGCGCGGTCCTCTAACACCTAATGCAAAAGTTTGAATACTGTATAATAATAAATTTGACAAGATGAGAGTAATTCATTTAAATGTTCTGCTATAAAAAGGAGAGGCTTCAATGTGTGAAGAATCGCTGGAGTCTATAAATAGAGCAATGCAAAGGAGAACTTATTACTTATTGTTGTGGGTACACATTAAGGGTTTGCCCCGGAGAGCTGATCCAGTTCGCTCTGTGGCCGAGGTGCGTTCTGAGTGCCACTCAGATAGCACTGGTAAAAGGCACAGCTTGCTTTGTGTCTTCCGTGCCAGCACTGGCATTACTGGTGCTCTGTTCTCTTTCAGCTGCTCTCAGGACTCAGTGAACGTGGCCGAAGTACTATAAGGCGGTATAGATGCAGCAAAAAAATAAATAAATAAATTAAGAACAATGTTTTCAGCATGCAATTTAGGGCAGAACTATCTGGGGAGACTTAGTAACCACCTTGGATGTTTTCCATCCCATTATCAGAATCAGTGAGTGTAGGCTGAATTCAGACAATATAGAATTAAATTCCTTTACAATCAAATAGGCTTACATTTTTCTGAAGCCTACTATTGAGATAAATTTTAAGCAGACCCTTATAGAGATTGAACACCCAAAATTTGGGTGCACATACTTCATGGTTATTGGTCCATCCCTTTGTTCTCTTTAGGAGCTTGATTGCACCCTTCTGCATTCCTGCTTTCCATGTGGACTATAAACCACCACAGACTAATACTGTACCTTTCACCCATGCATGCTTCACCACACAGATCCATTTTTCTCCAGCCAACTCTTTCTTCGCTCCCTAAATCTGTGTAACTACAACATCCCTCACTTTTGGGCTGAATGTTCCTCTAAATTCACTGCCATGCAGCTGTTCAACATGTAATCACCCAGCAACTGTCTGTGCCTGGTACTGTTCCAGATTAGATACAGATGTGAAGCAGGCTATGTACCTCTGTGCTCCTGTAGCTGGCAAGGGAGCAAGAGGCGGACATCCAGCACTGTGCATGTCTAGCCTGAGGTTAGGCTATGTTAAGCTCAGCAAAAGGACATTAGTGTGAGGAGCAGAATGGTGGGAGGAGAAGGACAAGAGCCCTGTGTTCAGAAGTAAAGTGAAGAATGGCTCTGTGTGGCAGTAACATTTGAGTGATGCTAAAGTGAGAGGTGAATCTTGTAATAATGGAGAGAGAAAGGATTCTGACTGAGAAGAACAGCAGGTACAAAAGCCCCAAGCTCAGAACAAGTTTGTTCTGTTAGATAAACTGAGAGAGAGAAGGAACCAAAGTTGAGAATAGCAAGTAATGCGATAGGAGAAGGGAAGGAGTGGTTCCTTGAAGGTAGAGGTCGTGGCGAGGCCTTGGGTTGGATTTTCAGCATGACAGGAAGCCACTGCAGGCATTAAACAGTTGCAGTATTGATGATCTTTGGTGTATTTTATTTTGATTTGTGTTGTTTTGCTTTAAACTCTCTAAACTGTTGTATAGAAATATATTTCAGGTTGACAAGAGTGAAAATGGGAAGACCAATTAGGCTGTTGTATTATTTCAGGAAAGAAATGTCAATGGCTTACACTAGAAGAAAATAGTGAGAAATTACAAAAATTTTAAGATAAACCGAAAAAAAAGAATGAGTTAGTAAAAAATGGTCAAATTTTGAAGGACCCTAAGAATCTACTGACAGAGCCAGGGATACAGTTTAGTGGCACAGCTCCTGCCTGGCAAGTGTAGAATAAGAAAGAAAGAACCAAAAGACTAGATATGGGGTGAAAGGTCTAGGGTGACCCCAAGGTTTTTGCCCTTAACACCTGGTAAGCTGGTGACGATGCCATTTATTGAGCCAGGGAACCGAATAAAAAGTGCATTCATGGGAGAAGAAGGTGGCAAACTAGGAGGACAGCTCAGTTGGAGATGTGTATTTTGGAACTATTGGTGAGTAGGTGATATTTCTAGCCCTTGGGAGTAAATGCAATCATCTATTCCATGCAGAAGGCCTGATCCCGGGGCACCCCAGCCAACCCCCAGGAGCTGGCAGCACTGGAAGACTCCGCCAAAGAAGTGAAGAAATCACATGGCGTAGATGGAGAGCTAGGAGTATGTGCTGCCCTCTTCACTTTAGAGTCTTGTACCCCTAGGGAGAGAGAAATATGCTGGTTCAAACACCAACAAAGTGAATAAAATTAAAATGGAGAATTGGCCATAAGATTCTAAAAGAAAAGAAGGGATCATGGCACGAAGAGTTCCAGGAACCAGCAGAAATAAAAGCCTGACTTGAATGAGTTGAGGTGGGAATAGGTCTTGAGTGAATATAAGCAGGGAACAGGAACCTCTGTCTCCATCCCAGGGGGCAGAGGTGTGAGACTGTAGCCACAGAGGACATAAGGTCTGGGGAGAATTTCAAGAATGTCTATCTTTCTACCACAAATTTGTGTCCTGATGTGGCTGATGTACTGTAGGGATGAGGTAGCTACAGGAGAAAGAGGAGATGAAAGCAAAAGCAAAGCTTTTGGAGGGGCGGAGGGGGCCATCCAGCCCAGCCTGTAAGCAGGAAGAAAGAGCCGAAGTTAGGAGGGTGGTAGAGTTCCTGCTGAGAGGGTATGTGAGGCTCTTCTGATTGTACTTGCCTATGGAAAGAAAAGGTGAGGTCTTTCACAACATGGAGAGTAAACGGCCTGTGAAGAGAGGAAGAGGTGTTATTTCAAAGACTGGGAGAGTAGATCTCCTAACACAATACAATGTTACAGAATCACCCCACCACGTACAGCTCTGCTGCATACAGCTCTCTTCTTTGATACAAACCTTGTCTCCTCAGATTGAAGAAAAGTAAAGAAGCCAGGCTTGGTGTCCCACACCTGTAATCCCACCTGACCCTGGTAATCCCTGAGAGGCTGAAGCAGGACAACATAATTCTCATTGCCAGCCTGGGCAACTTAATGAGACCCTGTGTCAAAATAAAATGTTAAAAGGAGTGAAGGGGTCTGGGCATGTATTCAGAGCTTCCCACCTTCCATTCCCAATATTAGAAAAAGGGAGAAAAAGCAGACAACTCTTCTAGTGATGCTGTGGCATCACCGTATTTCATATTCCATTTCCACTGGGAACTCACCTACTACACTTCTCCATATTTTTTATTACCAATACCAAGAATACTTTGCAACTTTTTGAAGCTTTTGATAGTATAGTTCATCTTTGTTCAAGTTGTTTAGCTATTGTTTTCCTAGTTTGTAGACGTATCTCTGATTTAAGGTTATAGTCCTTAAAACCAAAGAAAGCTGATTTTAAAATTCTCCCACAAAGATTTGACCAGCAGAAATCATAACTGCAGGACCAGCCAGATAGCTTAGCGGACTAGAACACCTGCTTAGGAAGGCTCAGGGCCCGGGGTTTGATCCCCCATGTTTTGGGCGTGATGGTGTACACTTGTAATCCCAGCAATGGGGAGGCTGAAAACAGGAGTCTAATCTGTGTCATGAGATCCTGTAGACCCTGCACTAAACACATTTAAAAAAATCATAACTGCATATAGCCCAATGTTTGAATTAAAGGTTCTCCTTTCATCATGGATTTTAGTGTCCCGTCACTATTATGCAGCCCTCCTCTCCAAGGGATGGGATTGGAATGATAGGAGCTGGTAGTACTCTCATTACACTTTCTCTAAGATGCACCTAAGTCTACTGCACACATACACATTGCACATTGTCCTCTCTTGGTCCATCTTTCATTATTGAAAGCTCCACATCTGATTTCTTTCCTTCAATTTTTTTTTTCTAGTACTGGAGATTGAGCTCAGGACCATGTGTTTGCTAGGCAGGCGCTTATTCTACTGAGCTATCTTCCTAGCCCCATACTTCAATATTTTAAAGACAGAAAACTTACTGTTTTACAAGATAGCTCCCATTTTCCTGTATCTCTGCTTGTTAAGTGTTTTGTGTGCCGATGGGCTGAAGTTTCTCACCTTCCATGCTTTCCACACTGCCTCTCCTAATTCTAAACCTTCCTGAAAAAAAAAAAAAATCCATTAGATACTGGAGTATACTGGTGGCCTCTACTTGCTATTGTTTTTGAGCCATGTAGACACATTTTCTCTTCAACCTTTCATTATGAGGCATGATCATCATTCTCCAGGTTGCCAGTACTCTTTCACAAATGACAGCCAGAGCTGAATGTTTCTCTTATCTGTGGGGTGAACATAACAGTACTTTCCTCCATTTGGATGCAATAACTGATACAAATTGATTGTATTTTTAAGTGCAATAGTGTTTTGTTTTGTTTTTGCGTTGAACTTAATGTCAATTAAAACATACAGGCTTTTCACGTGTCCAGGGGCAGAAGAGTAGGTTTCTCTTTGCGGAGGCGGCGTGGCGGTGCAGCGAGCTGCGGGGCAGGAGCCATGGCAGGACAGGCATTTCGGAAGTTTCTCCCGCTGTTTGACCGCGTGTTGGTTGAAAGGAGCGCCGCTGAAACTGTCACCAAAGGAGGCATTATGCTTCCAGAAAAATCTCAAGGCAAAGTGCT
>NW_004524623.1:2872283-2914827 GCF_000260255.1 Octodon degus | reverse complement strand
CTTCTTCCAGAATATGGAGGCACCAAAGTAGTTCTAGACGACAAGGATTATTTCTTGTTTAGAGATGGTGACATTCTTGGAAAATACGTAGAGTGAAGTAAATCACTGTTGAAGTGGCGTCACACAATGCTGCCCATTCCACTGAAGTTCTGCGTCTTTCATCATGTACATAATTTCCATGTCTCTTTTATAATAAAGTGATGATATCTAAACAAAAAAAAAAAAAAACATACAGGTCTTATTCTCAGGATTTCCTCTTGCGAGATAGATTTTATCTCTTGAGTAGTATTTCTTAAGCTTCCAAGTGGTTGGGCCTTCGCTGCCATGACCAAGATCTGACATATACAAGTTAAAGAAAGAAATGGTTTCAGATCTTCAGACCTTGGTTGGTCTGGAATCCAGAGCAGGAGCATCATAGTGGGAAAGCAGCACTCTGCACAGTGGCCAGAAAGTAGACCAGGTTGGAAAGAGTATCAGTGATGAAAGGTGAAGCCAGACACAGTCCGCAAGGTCAGGACTCGCGGCCCACCCATACCCAGCCACAGGTGTGCTTCCTAGTCTTCTGGACAACTCGATCCAGTCAGGCTGCCTGTCACAATAAGTAGTCACGCTGAGCAACTTTGGACCCTTTCTTCAGTTATTTGCACATTTATTTCATTATGCTTCTAGCAAGATTTGAGAAAAGACCCAAAACAACATGAGCAGCTGTGGGGATCTATCTTGTTACAGAGATAATTTAGTCTCATTTATTTAAAAAAGAGAGAAGTTGTCTCAGTTTTGTTGTCTCAGTTACTCTTCTCTCATTGCTGGGACAAATACCCGATACCGAAAATGAAGGAAGGAAAGGGTTATTCAGCTCAGTTACTGGAGGTTTCAGTCCGTACTCGGCTGGCTCCAAGGCAGAGTGGCACAGGGCAGAGGGCAGCAGTTCATGGCAGCGGCAAAGAGCAAGAGGAGCCAAGGGAGGAGTATCAGCAACAATGGCAACAGAGAGGAAGTCTGTCTCTCTGTCTCCTTTATGTTATACTCAGGCTATCCGCCCCGGGTTGGGTGTAGCACTTGCACCTGTAATCCCAGGAGTACTCAGACCAATAATCCCATCCTTGGATCACCAATAATCCCAGTTAGTCTCAAATTCTAGAAGTCCCCACCCCATGACTGCATGAGGCTTTGGTGGGGGGACAACTAGACACAAATCATAACACTTATGATAGAAAAAACTGAGGCTCGCAGAGACTCAACTCACTTGCATAAGTCTGTGCAAAATGAACTAGTATTTGAACTGAAGATCACTTTAATTCAAAGACTTCCGCCTTTTAGCTGTGTATATAGTTCTGGAATGATTCAAGCCATCTTTCCACTTTGAGGAAAATAGACTCCAGTCCTAATCATCACATGTATTTCTCATTTTCTTAGCACTTAATTAGCCACAATTTTGATAAACTTTTAATGCGTATTAAGAATTTTGAGCATTTGTTACATCAAGGATTGAGCCCTGCAGCATCTCCGCCAGAAGCACTTAGGAGCTTGAACTTGCCAGCTTTCAGCTTCATTTCCAGTGAGCCTCAGAGCCACAAACTTTCAGCTCCCAGAACTCCATCCTGTCTACAGGTTATCATGAAAGAGGATAAAGGCTAGGTTTTTACAGGCGGATCACTAGGAGTCCAATCTAGTAGTGAGACCCTGAACACCCTGTAGGCCCTTCCCTAAAATACAAAACTAACAAACAAAAAGGCTAGGTTTTTAAAACTGCTATAACAGGAGTTCTCAGTGGACTGGATCCACCTGGAAGATGCTTATTTTTGTGGGCCTATCTTACCCAGCCCTGCAGATGAGGAAAAAAGAGGTATCTCCTGCACATCGATATTACAGAACCAACAGCTTTATCTGTTAATTTATGCAAGTCCAAGAAAACCATGTGCAGAAGAGAATAACAAAACATGATTGTTTCCCCATTCGTGTGAGTAGAAGGTTGAAAGCAAAAGTGATCAAGGGCTTCAGATATTTTGAATCTAATGGAAAAGGGATCGGGACACTCTGAATAATCTCAGAGACAGAACTGGAACTCACATACCAGTAATTACCAACTAGAAGCATTCTTATTTTATTTTTTATTTTGAAGAATAAAAACAGAAGCAGAAGTAATAACAGAAACAGAAAATCAGGGTAACATACAGCAGTACATATGTTCCAGATTTTCAAAACAAGAATAACTAATGGACCGGGGAGATAGCTCGGCAGCATAAGCACCTGCCTGGCAAGTGCAAGGTCCTGAGTTTGATCCCTGGTATGAAGGAAAAAATAATAATAATTAATTAAAAGTGGTTGTTCTGTTATCTATTTTTATTGTCAAATCTGTTGCTCAGATTAACAGATATAATTATGCAAGTTTGGGCAAATAATTGAATATCACTGCTTGCTTTCAAGAAACCTTAATTTTGCTTTTCTTGTCTTTGGTTTTTCTATTTTTAAAAAAAATTATATTAATGAGAATATAATGGTAATTGATAAGACATTAGAAACAGTACCCATTTCAAAGAACAAGATGAAAGGTATTCAAACCTGTTTTTTGTATTACACATCACTGTCCTCGATATAGTTGCTCAGATCACAGATATCAGCATACAGAGATAGTCAAAGTGAAAATTCTACACATTAACTGCTATTTTCAAAGCACTGATGGAAATTATTCGTACAATCATCTCGGCCTTCCAGTATATATACTTGTATGTTTTTCCCCCTTCCTTTTTCCATATCTTTTCTCACTTCTCTCCTCTTCATTGTTTAATCCTTCAATTCACTTTCTCTCTATTTTACTTAATCTATTATACCTTTCAGCTTTTATTTCTGCTTTCAGATTCTTATACTAGGGAGACAATAGGGGCTCTCCTGGGTGTGTCACTTGGCTGGTGACAAGTGAGAAGCAGCACTCTTTGCTCTTCACGCTGCTTCATGTCCACACCCTACTGAGCAAACCCAGTCCGTTTCACTCTGTTTATCTGCCCAGTGCCTTACCTACACTTTGATATTTGACTCATGCATTGGGGTAAATTACAGGAAATTGGGTTGGGAATCAACCTAAAAGGTAGGACTTTTTAAGAAGCACAAGAGACAACATTGCTTACTAATAAGGCACATAGACTCTTAGCTCATCTACCTTATTTGAATGCTAGTCCTGCCACCTATTACTGTGTGGAATTAAGCTGGCTGCCTACATTCCAGGCTTCAGTTTTCCCATTGTGCGCAATGAGAATATAATGAGGATTATATGAATTAATACACATAAATCATCTATGTTCATTATCTATTGCTGTGTAACAATATTACCACAAATTTAGCAGCTTAAAATCATGTACATGCATTATCTCACATCAGGATATTAGGCACAGCTTATCTGGCCCTCTCTAGAGTCTCACAAAGCTGTCATCAGTGTTGACAGCTAGGGCTACAGCCCCATCTGAGGTCTGACTAAGCAAAGCTCTGCTCCCTGGTTCTCTCAGTGTGTTTGCAGAATTCAACTTAGGGCTTCAGTTTCTTCCCGAAAGAGGCTACTTTTAGCCCCCAAGCAGGTGATTACCTCCTCACAGCCATAAGCAAGGGGAGTCTCCGATACCATGGGTGCTAGAGTTGTATATGCCTAATCATGAACACATAACCTACCCCTGGAACCCTGGAGCATTCCACCAGTTCAATACAAGATGCAGGTGATTCCCATACTCCAGAGTTGACGACAAATCAGGGCACTGAGCGCTAAGGGGCTGGGGACCAAGCAAGGTGATCTCAGAGTCGGCTGTGGCCTCTTGTCATCGAGTACGCGGCAGAGTAGCTGCTGGTTGGCTTTCACTGAAGCTGATTACACAGATTAGTTTCTCATACTGGGGATGTTCAGAGAGGAACTAATGATGACTGCAGACCTGTGGTAAACAAAAGCAAGTGGAGCTAGACCTGGAAGCAGGAGTCCTTAAGATCATGAGTGGCTCTTATTCAGCTGCCAGCAAGGTGATCAGACTCCCTCCCTTTCACAGCCTACTCTGGCATCTTTCTGAGTACGTCACAGCTTTTCTTCCTGAATGCTGTGTTTTTTTCGTTTGACTTAGCCTCACCTGTGTAACAAGGGAAACCACAACATCCTTGATATGGCTTGTGTCTAGTTGTCACCCCAAAGCCTCATGCAGTCATGGGGCGGCTTCTGGAGTTAGTGATTGATTCTTGCTCCAGTGCTGGGATTATGGGTTTTAGTACTACACCTGACCTGGGGTGGGTAATCTGCATTACACTGTAAGGAGGGGAGAGAGGCTGGCTAGCTGCCTGAGCTGCTGTATTCCCTCTCCTCTCTGCTGTTTGCCACCACCATGAAAGGCTGCTCTCTGCCGTGTGCCACTCTGCCTTAGAGCCAGCTGGGTATGGACAGAAACCTACACTAGCTGTGATCTAAATAAACCTTTCCTTCCTTCATTTTGGGTGTTGGGTATTTTGTTCCAGCAACAAGAGAAGAGTAACTGAAACAATTCTATATTGTCTGATGATTTTAGGAGTTTTCCTGATCTCATAAAATAGGCAAGTTTAAGATGAATGGGGAAACAAAAGAGAGAGATTTTTTACCCCTTCTATGAATGGCAGGATTCTCCTTCTAAGCAAAAGGACCTGGGCTGTTTATTGCTTCACTGCCTCCCGCAAATGCTAACCAGATTTTTGTATCTACACTGCACCAAGATGTCATCTGACATCTCCTGGAAAAGGATTGGATGACAAATGGGATGTCTAGGCTCTCTAGATCTTGCTGCTGACATACAAGCATTTTTACCCATCTGATCCACTCCCCAGGTTGTTCACGTGCCTCTGCTGTTGTATAGAGGTCCTGATAAACATAAATTTTCTGAGGAGTAGCCTCGTCCTGAAAGCAGACTGATAAGGCAGCTTGGTCGATGTCAGTACAACATCCAGAAATGTGCTTTTTATGCCTGTGAAGGTATTGACTTAAAACACATAGTCTAGTCTTGCATATTCATTCTGCAATGTATGTCCCAGCCCCATAACTGCTTTCTGTTTCTGAAAAATGTGACTAAGGACCATGTCTGCGACATGTGCAGACAGCCAGATACGAGTGTCCTTTTGGGCTGTGGAGGGAGGGTGACAATGACAAGAGAACTTCAGTCATCCCAAGTAACTGAATAGTAGAAGTACAGTGAACATGAGCCATCCCTGTTATTTTTTTTAATTTAGGCAGCTTCCCAGTAGAGCATTATGTGTTAATTGCTTCTGCGCTTCGTTGGTTGACAGATAAGTCCTTTTTCACCTAGGTTTGAGAAGCAATTATTGCAATGCTCTTGTGAGCTTGGTGAGATATTCTTTAATAGATTATAAAAGTATGAGAAGGGCATTGTGCTTTTAAAGTAAAACTGTCCTCTGTTCTGTTTATAGTTGAGAACAAGTGGATGTTGTATTTGAATCACACAGTAAATATGCAGTGGTAGAAGGAAAGACAGTAGTAATATATTTTCAGAAAATATGTGTCCAGATTTCAGATATGAGAAAAATGTCCCTGTGTCCATACATCATAGAGTGGAACAATGATTAAATAAAGCAAACAAAGAGACAAAAGAGCAAACCTTTTCCTTTTGATATTCAGCAAAGCATGTGTCTCCGAACTTTCAAGACAGCATTATTATTCCCTGCAAGTGTATGGACTTCCAGACAGTGGGCTGGCAGGTCACTAACTCAATACAAATAAGAAAAATACTCTTTTACCTATTGTGTGAAAGTAATTTTCACAGTGCATGCTTGAACTATAGTTTGTTATGTTTCACATTTGCACTTCAAGAACCAAAACAAAAATGACCTTATGACTTTTTATTAGGATTTAGAGAGGTTTTTTTTCAATAAGAGTCACTTTGCAATTTGTTCAAGACAGGACAACTTATATTAGCCAATGATATTATGTAAAGAATGTTGAATGCAGACTTAAAATAGATAAAGTCTAACAAAGAGATTTTCCTGGTGTGTATCCTTAGGCAAGTTATCTAGCCTTTAAAAAATGTTCGTGTTTTAACCTTTAAGATCCTGGGTTTCTGTGAAAATCAAGGGCATGTGACTATCCTAGGCAATTTAAATGATTTATGGATATAAAATTCTAATATCAAAGAAAAATACAGGTTTTCTGGTATTGCGTATTGTGTAATTTAAGCATACAAAAATATCTTTCAAATTTGATGAACTATATGATGGTATAATATGTTGCTAGGATCCCTTCTTGGACATTGGAAAAAGCTTGTCCCCATGCCAGAGGAGTTCTCATAAATTTACAGCCTAGTAGTTTAACTGTGCATTATTTTTACAGTATCAACTGACAAGGGTTTCATTCTCTCTCTATCTCTCTCTCTCTCTGTCTCTGTCTCTGTCTCTCTTTCTCTCTCTCTCTCTCTCTCTCTCTCTCTCTCTCTCTCTCTCTCTGTGTGTGTGTGTGTGTCTTTCCTCTGTCTCTGTCTTCCTCCCTCTCTTTCTTTTTCCCTTTCTATTCATGATCCTGCCTCCTTCAGTTCTAACATTAAAGGCATTAACTATTTCCATGAAGAACCATTCCCAGCCATTATTGGCTTTTAGCAGTAGAAAACTTTTTAAAATCTTCAATGAATTGAAAATTAAAAAAAAAAAAAAACAAGCAAAAGTAACTGAAGATGGAACCAGAAACATAGGACTATGCCTGTTTGGTCTTTTTCTTGCTAGATACCTTAAAGATTTCAGTTGAAAATGAAGTTTAGACACATATGCCATATTTTATGTATCCTAAGATCTACTGCCCCCATACATTTCAGAAACCTGTGAAATTGGGTTGCATTTCACTGTTGTTCTTAAAGCTACACCAGTTATGATGTCGTCATTTTTGTCTATTCATGCTCTTATTTCATTGTAATTCCTCACAGTGTGATTGGATAAATACAACCTCTTAGATTTCAGGCAGCAAACATTAAGGACTAGTTGCGGAATAAATATGTATTGTTGTCTGAAAATGTTCATTGGATGCCATCCCACGAGATCAAGGAAATCAGGCATCAACAGTAGCTGATGAGTCTGAGAAATCTTAAGAAAATCCAAGCAATAGCTGCCGAATACTTTCTAG
Organism: Octodon degus; assembly: GCF_000260255.1. Lineage (NCBI taxonomy): Eukaryota > Metazoa > Chordata > Mammalia > Rodentia > Octodontidae > Octodon > Octodon degus. Next base: position 2,907,710 of record NW_004524623.1, on the reverse strand, counting down.
GTCATGCTGTGTCACACGTGTTATTGTCCTTAGAACAAAGGGAGAAAATATGAATATCAACGGCACAAGCTTAGGAGGTAAATGTGAAAATGTTGTTAGAAGAACTTAACCAATTTATTGCACGTCCCTTTTCCTTGTCATATATGTGTAAAGTTATAAATAATAGTGATAAGAAATCAGCACTTAGTAGCTTGCCCAAGCCAATAATGAGCCATTTGCAAACATTTCTCAAGTAGTTGCCCCTGGTTTGCTCCAAACCAAGTCCTTGTTTTGCTAATTATCACAGATGATGTTGTTATGATTCTTGACTTCACCAGCTGTGTATTTCTCACTAGACGGAAAATGAAAATTCATTGTAAGTACTGACTATGTCATTTTTTTTAACTAAATACCAAAGTACCTAACATTTAGCAAATTATCAGAAGATATTTGATGGAAAGGTAGAGGATTGATGGAGGTGAAATGGGATGGGATGCATGGTTGAGTGACTCAAAAAAACAACATTTCAAAGTGAGTGAGGGCCAGGGAGATGCCTCAGTAGAATAAGCGCTTGCCTGACAAGCACAAGGCTCTGAGTTCAATCCCCGGTTCCACCAAAAAAAAAAGAAGAAAAAAAAACAAAGTGAGTGAAACCAGGAGGCTCTTGTGTTTGAGCAAGGTGGCTCTACATGAGGAGACAAAGGAGAGAGCTAAAGGGGACGTAGTAGTGACTCTGTTACCTTCTCATGTCCTTGCTGCCACCCTAATGGGGGGTAGTTCCCTTGGGTCAAGAATACAGTTGTTTTCTTATTGGACCAGAAGAAAATATCAGGGCCAGAAGAGGGGCCAGAAGAGAGTAATGTCCTCCCTGTTAGGGTAGAGGAAGGCAGAAGTAGGAGGTAAGAGTTGTCCTCGATGTGGGCAACACAGCCTCCTGGGCTATGATAAAACACAAACTCCCTGCAGCTGGCTTTTCCTGGGTGGTCCACAAGACTCCCTTCATGCCCTGCCTCTTACTTCTCTGCAGTGCCTGCACTGTTAGTTTTCCATCTGTTCCTTTGTTGAAGTGCATCAGGTATCACATAAAAAAAGAAAAATCGTGTACAAAATAAGAGCAACTGGTTTACTGTTACCTTCATGGCTTGGAGTCTGCTAGAAAGGAGCCTTATTTTTCAGCTCTTTTTTTAAATCTGTACATTCTTGTGTCCACTGAATTGCATTTACTTTATAATTAGTCTGAAAATTTTTAGCATTCAGTTTTAATGATGAAATTATTAAATACTTAGAATGCAATGGCAAACAGGAACACCAAAGCAACACCCACAAATTGGAGGCAGATGTATTTTACATGGACAGACACTGATTGGGATCCCTCCCAACACATCAGCCTTCACCTCTGGTGGTCTAGGGCTTATATGGGTTTAGCAAGCAGGAAGTACGGAGGCAGAATGGCTTGTCAATTGGGGACTGGTTTATACAGTGTGCGTCATAGTGTCCAGCTGTGCATCACAGTGACCAGCTGTTACTAAGGGACCAGAAGCAATGGGAACTGCAACAGGATCTATTACCTGGGCATCTAAGAAGTACACTGGCTGGGGCGCATTTTCTGTTGCAAGAACAGAAACAAAATTCCACTGAACAAAAGAGCCCTAGTTTTCAAGTTTCAGTTTCCTTCATCCTTAAAATGGGAATGTTATACTGCTCATAGGCTTGTTCTGACAGTTAAATTCAGTGGTGGGTGTGAGGACATTGTGAAAATACAAACTACCTTCAATTGATAGGTGATCTTTAAAAGTATCAAGTAGATCTTTAATTTCTCTTTGCAGTCCAGTGCTAGATTTATGCTTTTAAGTATTTATGGAAGAAAGAAGCTAAGCAAGTATATCCTTAAGTTACATTTTCCTCCAATGAATTAGGAAGTCTAATTTCTGGTTAAAATATATCTTCTTTCCATTTCCTCTTGTAGCCAGAATGGAACTCTAGGTATTATCCTTTTAGGTGTTTGGACTTTTTTGTTTGTTTTGAGCAAGGTCTCTTTCCTGCAGTAACAGCCCCTAAGGATTTAGCTACCTCTTTTGGACCCTAGCTGAGCAACCTAACTCACTAGCCACAGTACCAACCTAACATCTCAAGGTCACTTTCACGTGATGCTTTCTTTTCACCCACCCAGCTGAACAAGACAAATCTCCCAACCCATATTGTTCAGCTAGACTTCTGTATCAGACCATCAGATCGTTCAAATCCTGGAATAGTAGTTCTTATTTTTCACATCCATGTCATTAGCATTCAGCATAAGATCTGATCATGAAAGGACATCCAGAAACACACGTGAAGGCCAAGAGTGGTGGTGCTTGCCTATGCTGTGAGTTTGAGGCCAGCATGGGCTGTGTAACAAGACCCTGTCTCAAACAAAACAGTCCTAAACACTATGCAGTCCAGGCAGCATCGCTGCAAAAAGACATGAAATAAACAAGTTCCTCGCAACAATGCTTCATTAATTTGTTAATAAGTTTTGCTGCATTAATTTGTTTTTTTAACTATTGGTAGAAATGATAGGAATGTTGTGAATCAGTTCCCTACTGTTGTCTAAGGAAGAACTCAGATCTGTAAATACACATATATACTCAGCAAGGAACTGTCATAGTTTGAGCTATTATCATTAGCGCCTGCTGAGCTCTTTTATGGGAAAACATACATTATTGAAATTATCACAACAGACAGTTGTCTCTGTGGACACTGAGTATGTGAATAGCAGAAAGGTAGAGGCTATAATTATTGATCTTTGAAATGCTTGCCCCTAACATAGAATCTGATAATTCTAAGTGCTCAAAAATAATTTGGAAGAAAGCTATCCCTAAGTACCTGTAAGAGTGTAGATAGCTCCTCCAAGGGCACACTGAAGATCAAGAGTAATTGCAAAGTGACACATGCCCATTATTGAAGTATGACATGGAAAATCCAGTTTTCAATCACGTCAGCAGCTTTGAAGTTGTGACTATACCACCTACGAAGTGTGAGTCACGTGTGATGAATCTTTCTAAGGGAATGTTCTTGGCACTCTTAAGACAAGTTCAACTGCTAGATCTCCTGCCAATACTCTTCTGTGGTCCTCGTGTATTCTAACATCTAAGTATACACCCCTTGCTTATCATGCTATAAAAAGGGGGGGTTCACTGAGATGAGCCACTCCCTGTCTCAGATATCTCTCATGTGTTCCTGCAGATTATCAGTGGGTTGTGTACAAACACATGATCTGTGTGTCACACTGCTTGCTATTCCATGAACCCTACCTGACGTGCACACAAATTATATAACATGGTCCTCTGAGTGTCACATTGCCCAGACACAGTCAGTTGTGGCAGTATTCCTTAAATAGGATTCTTAGATGGACTCCACAGAAGTCCCTGCTTAAGAATAGATCTTCCTAAAATTATAAATAAAATTGTTCTGGGAGAAAGATCCAGAATTTTCATTATATTCTCCAAGTAGTCTATGACTGTATACTTAAAGAGCACTGCTAATTATTTTGTTCTGTATTCATAATAATCAAAATGCTGTAGAAAATTCACAAGCTGCGTATTTTGCATCTGCCACTATCCAAATAACATTAGCAATAATGTCATGGCTAACGTATGTTAACTACTTGCTGTATAACAAGTATTGCTATCAATTCATTGGAAGAATTTTATCACCTAGTCTTATCACTTGAATGTCTTATACTGTTTTATTTCTATCGTAGAAGGAAACTAAGACCCAGTTAAAGTAACTAACTAATAATTTTTATTAATAAATTGTGGCATTTGGAGGCTTAGTAGCAAGTTTTGACAATTAGATAACTGTTTTTGCAAAAATAGAAAATAGGAAGAATTCTAGCTACCATGATTCAAAGTAGTGAATTTCTTCCCTGTAATGCTTTAGGAAACAAGGTATCTGAATCTGTCATACCAACAAGAGAGTTCACATCTTGATGCTGTTTTTCTTTTTAAAAACCTGATCTAAATATCCCATACTTTCAGAAGTCATAGATTTTTGTAGTTGATATTACATATTCATGTATTTCCTTTCCTTTGAGGAGATTCAGAAAGAAACATACAGTTGCTAATCCACCCGCTTCATCACTCCATCAGATAAATAGCGATCACAACTTTATTTCACATGAATATTTGTACCAGGTGTGATTTATATGCTGTACACCCCTTCCACTATGCTATTTTATGCTCAGACTCTCAGGGGAAGGGAAACATTCTGGTACATTCCTCATGTCGCTGCACAGCAGTGGAAAGTGCCAAAAGACCTTTCCCTTGTAGTCTGTGGCAAGAACCAAGACTGAAAATGCAGTCATTTGTCACAGAAACCCAGCTTTGATCCCTGCAGTTTTGCTGAACCTGGGGATGTTAGGAGGAGCTCGAAATGAATATCGGAGAAAGCATCTGTTTTATTTCCTGAGAGGGATAAACTTCCTAGTAGCACCACTAAAAGTAATATAGAGATAAACCTGTAGTGTGAGCAGTAATATTCTTTCCAAAAGTAGGCGCATGTCTACCTTCAGTATTTAGATGTGAGCCCCAATCCCCCTTGCTAAGCAATGGTAATCAACCAAGGTAGCTTAGGGAAATAAGTCTATTTGCTCCCGCTTGAATTCTGCCTCTCTATCATATTGTTCTACAGCATGCAGCCGTCATTCTCTTTGCCACAAGCCAGTGCTTCCTGTCCAGTCCTAATCCCTAGTGGGACCAGTGGACTGTAGCTGTGTCCACGGTGCATCTGCTAATGCTCCCGGCCTCCTTCTAGACTCTAAAGACACAGCAGGGATCAAAAACTGCCTCTGACACCAACATTTCAAAATCTGTGACTTACTGTAGGGATTTTTCTTTGAAATATTTCTTTTTTCATTGTTCCTTCTACTTAAAAAAAAAAAAAAAAAACGCTATGGGATTGATAGAATTTTGAGAACTTCATTGGTATCTGTTTTGCTCAATATGCTTCTAGTAGTTGCGTTTAATATGATTTGTCCCTTTATAGAATAGCTATGGAAAAGGTTGGATAGATCACTTTGTGGTTGACAAAAGGTAGAGCTAAATCTTCCTCTTCCTCTAGCACTGAAATTTCATTGTTTCTCTGGTGTGATAGGTTGTGTGCTTGCCCCTGCTCCAGTTCCACACCACAGACCTTTCCTAAATCTGCTTTCCTATGTTACGCTTCAGCATCCTCTGGTCACACCAGATGGAACCAAGAGTTCCTCTTGACCCCCATTCCTTCTTGCTGTTCACGTCATAACTGCTCTCTGCCAATAAAATTCTTCTTCACTAAGAACTGTGGAGCTCATATAATCTACATACTGCTGACGTACTTTCATTTCTCCTGTCTTGCAGATAGGAGGTATGGTGTGTGACCTGTCTCCCCAAATCCATTCTGTGCTGTTTCTGGGCACCCGTCTAGTGGCTAATATTCAGCCACCTGTGAACTTAGGTGTGGGCATAGGAAAGGTTCCCACTGTGGACTGGGGTGTAAGCAGAATAAACTCCAGGTGTATTGAGCTATGATTCATTGTTTAATTTGTTGGCTCAGTGTAGCCTAACATAATGAATACATTATATAACTGCAGGGGCTTTCTAATGTTCCTCCAGACCTGTGTCTACTGCCTTTCTTCACAACACTTCATGCCATTATTAAATCCAGTGCTGTATAATGCAACAGGCTAACCTTTCTAAAACCCAGAGCTAAGCATTCTTCTGTACCCACACATGGCCTAGTCTCTCTTTGCTTTCCAGTCTCTTTGCCACCAACCTCTCTTCATGTACCAAAGCCTAAATGAATGTGTCTCAGTCTTGTCTACATGCTGGAATCATGTGAACTTTAAGAGGAAATGCTTAGTTCCCACCTGGAAAAATTCTGATCCAATGGAAATGAACCAGTTCCTTTTTATTATTATTAATCTTACTGAGAAACAAATAGCAATGAGACAGTTTCAAAACTGATTAGTGGGATATTTTCAATAATTAATACATTGCATATTGTTGTCTTCCCCATAGTGGTTATTCATAGTACAAGATGTACTCATGATATCCTGTCCAAACACTATTAGTACAAATCTTTCTTCTCATTGAATTAAGAGAAAGTAGCTGTATATCTATCCTAACTATTTTGTACATACAAATACAAAATGGTCCCTCATTTGTATCCCCTTCTTTTGTTTAGTTGTATCAGAGATAGGTATTCCATTACCATTTAAATATTGTAGGTGTGTGAATTCAGCAAAATAATCCAATATAGTCCAGTAGTCCATAATAGTAGTGGGTTATCCACAGGACTGGCAATGTCAGAAGTTGTTACCTTGAGCCTTTTACAGCTCAGCCTATTAATATGGCTTTACTTTTTATACCTTGTTTTTATACTTTTTTGCTGGATGGTTAAGACCAAGATAAAGCAAGACCTATATAACAAGAAATGTAACTTCTGTATCTAACAAGGTCAGTCAAATCCCCTCAGGATTTGCCCTGAAACCCTATCCCACAGTTTGTAGATCCTTTTTCAGTGTCAGCCATGTGGATGAGTCATGGCCATTCCAGCCAGATAGCTCAGCATACTAAGCACCTGCTTAGGCAGAGCACAGTGGCCAAGGTTCAATCCCTGGCACCACAAGCCATGCTGGCCCCACCCCCAGGGCACGATGACACAGCAATTGAGACTGGGTGTGGCGGCACACACCTGTAATCCCAGCACTTGGAAGGCTGAAAACAGGAAAATCACTACAAGTCTGATCTACATAGTGAGACCCTGTAGACTCTGTACCAAATACATTAAAAAGAAAAACAAACAGAAATTATAACTCACCCAGTATGAAGTTATTCGAATAGTCTTGTAATTATTTAAGAAATTATATTATTTATTTGTTCATTCATTCATTTGCACATTATTTGGAATCAGAGCAATAGCCTTATGCATGTTTGGTAAGTACTCTTACCACTGAGCTACATCCTAGTCTTGATTATAATTTTAAATTTCTATAAAAGAAATATTGAGAAACAGATCACTTCATTGGAAAATTCTTATCAAATGTTTAAAGAGAAGTAGAAGTAAGTCTACACATTTTGTAGTAGAAAACTGAAGGAAAATTTATTTCTTAATTCATTTTAGGAAACTAATATCATTATTCTCTTACCCAAACCAAAGACAATGCAAAACAATCAAACAAACAATAAGACAGTAGCATCCTTGAATATGGATGAAAAAATCTTAACAAAATATTATCAAATAATATTGAAAAATATATTTAAAATGTACTATTACCAGATGGGTTTTCTTTTAAAAAAATAAAATAAAATATCTTTTAAAATATTAGAAACAAAGAATTTCACTAAACAAAATATAGGAATTCAACAATGGCTGTTATATTGCGTATTGTTGTCTTCAGATTAGTTGCTCAGATTATCAGATATCAGCCTACCAAATGGATCAACAATAGTTTTTAAAAATTTAAATGGAGAAAAAAATTAAACCTTAACTGCTCCTTTCAGTAGACCAGCAGAATCAGCAGTATAGTTATCCAAGCTATTCTATATCTATGCATAAATGTATCTTTTCCCCTTCCTTCTTTCTTTCTTTTGTCCTTGTCCTCATCCCAGTTGTTCCTTCCCTTTGAATAGATTCTTTCCCTTTTACATTATCTATTATACCTTTCAGATTTTATTTATTCTTTCAGGTTCCTACACTAGACTAGCGAGACAATACAATATTTACACATGCAGATCTGATTTATTTTGCTTACAGCCTCTAGCTGTATCCATTTACTTATAAAAGTCTCAAGTTTATCTTTTTTTATACCTAAGTAATATTCCATTGTGTAAAACTACCACTTTTTTATTCATTCCTCAGCTTATGGGCATTTGGGTTATTTCCAAGATTTAGCTATGCACAAACTACACTGCTATAAACATGAGCCCACATATATCGCTATGATTTTCTTTTTAGAAATGCTAGGCTGACTCAATATTAGAAAGTCAGTATAATCTGTCATATCATGAAGATTAGAAAGAAAAAATATCCAATCATATTAGTCAGTGCAAAAAAGATGAGAAACTTCCAACCCATGTGTAATAACAAAAATGTCTCAAAAAAATAGCAGCAGAAGGGGGGCCTGGGAGATGGCTCAGTAGAATAAGTGCTTCCCTGGCAAGCTCAAGGGCCTGAGTTCAATCCCCAGTTCTGAAAAAAAAAAAAACACAATCAAAAAATAGCAGCAAAGGAAAAGTGAACATCCTAAAGATTATCTGCCCCCCCAAACTGCAATAACATAATACATAATGATCAAACTATCAATACTTTACCGCTAAGATGGGACAAAGGTAAGAATTTACTCTTAGGAATCATATTTGTCATAGTACAGCACGTTCACCCAATGCTTCAGTCAATATAGAGAAATGAAAGGCATATAAAATAGAAAAGAAAAGGGTCAGGAGATAGCTCAGTGGTCTAAGAGCCTGCCTGGCAAGTGCAAGGACCTGGGTTCAATCCCTGGTACTGCATGCTGAGCTGGCCACCAAAACTGGGCATGGTGACGCATGCCTGTAATCCCAGCACTGGGGAGGCTGAGACAGGAGGATCACTACGAGTCCAAGCTGCATAGTGAGACCCTGTACCAAATAAATAAGTAAATAAATAAATAAATAGAAAATAAGCAATAAAACTATCCCTGTCAATAAAATTATTGTCTATGTAGATATTCCTAACCAAATTCAAGAAAAAAGAAAAACAAGTAAATTCAGCAAAGGGAATAAAAGGAGATAAAATATTTAAAAATCTATTCTATATCCATATACCAACAATGCATACATGTGTAGTGAAATTAATAGCAAAATACTATGCATACTTATTCCAAAAATGACATTCTTATATGTAAAACTAAGGAAACATATAACACTTGTGTGCTGAAAACTAGAAAAATGATGATAAGAGAAATCAAAGATCTTAATAGTTGGAGAGGCATAGTATCTTTCCTGGGCTGGAAGAGTCAACATAATAAAGGTATTAATTATTTCCAAATTGATAAACAGATTTGACAGTTTCTTTTAAAATTTAAAAGAACTTCTAGCTCAGCATGTGGTACCAGGGATCAAACCTGTGTCCTTGCGCTTGCCAGGCAGGCACTTAGACCACTGAGCTATCTCCTCGACCCTCTTCTTTTCTATTTCATATGCCTTTCATTTCCCTATATTGACTGAAACATTGGGTGCACATGCGGTACCATGACAAATATGATTCCTAAGAGTAAATTCCTACCTTCCTCCTATCTTAGGAGTAAATTCGAAAAGGAAAAGAGGGGCCAAGGAGAGAGCTCAGTGTAATAAGTGCTTACCTGGCAAGCACAAGGGCCTGAGTTTGATCCCTGGTACCACCAAAAAAAAAAAAAAAAGGAAAGCAACTACTTTTTAGAAATGAGTAGAGTAGGAAATCAGTCAGACCAATTTTAAGGCATTATGTTGTTCCAGTAATAAAAACTCATTAACAGAGGACTAGACATACAGATGAAGAGAAGAAAATACAAGATCTGGAAATAGACCCATTTAAATATGGCCAGGATTTTCTTGACAAGAAAAAATTGCTGGTTAATAGAAGAAAGTTAGTCTACTCAACAGATGGTGCTGTAGTAATTGGACATCTATACATGGAGAAGAGGAAAAAGAAAAAGAACTTTGACCGAAAGCTCATACTTTTTATAAAACTCAATTTAAAACAGATCACAGACTTAAATACAAGTCAGAATATTCTAGGAATTGTGGGAAATATTTAGAAACTGTAGGAGAAACAGAAAATTTTTAAGAGCTGAGGCTTAGCAAAGAATTCTTAGACTGATAAAAGTGTGATCTATAAAAGGGTTAGTTGACCAGTTGGACATCATAGAAATTGGAAATGCTCTACAGAGACCCTGTTAAGTGGGTGACAAGCCTGCAGATTGGGAGGGAATATCTGTACGTCACAGTTAAGGAACCAGTATCTAGAACATATAAACAATTCTCAAAACTCTACAGTAAAAAAGCAAACAATATAATTAGAAAATAGGATGATGCTACGAGGAGACATTCTCCAAAGAGGGTCTACAAATGAAACTAAGTAAGTACCAAAAGGAAATCTATATCTCTCATAGGGAAATGGCTCAAAGTACTGAAAATTAAAACTATAATTAGATATCAAGAAGGCTAAAATTATACATAGTGATAATAGCAAATACTTGTAGGGTGCAGAGTACTGAATGATTCTTACACTAATAGTAGGAACGTACAATAGTACATCTGTTCTGGAAAACAGTTCAGCAGTTTCTCAGGAAACTAAATATACAGCTACCATATGACCCTGAAATTATGCTCCTGGGCATTTATCCCAGATAAATGAATATTTATGTTCACACAAAATTCATGCATGAATATTTATAGCAGCTTTACTCATAATAGCCCCAAACTGGAAATAATGAAGATATCCTTCAACAAGTAATAGTTAAACAAACTCTGGTGTATTTATATCATGAAATATTACTCAACACTAAAAAGAGGCAAGACTGGGCCAGCGAGATAGCTCAGTGGTCTAAAGCACCTGCTTAGGCAAGCATGCAGGGACTGCGGTTCAATCCCCGGCACCTCATGCTGTGCCAGCCCTGCCCCAGGGTGGGCTGAGCCAGCCACAAAAATAAATAAATAAATAAATAAATAAAAATATGTAAATGAATGAATGAAAAATAAAATATTTTTAAAGTAAATAAATAAAAAATCAAAAGGAACAGATTGTTCCTTTTGAGGAACAACTTCACTGGCTCACTAGATAAAGAGGCTGAATGTAAAACTTTAGTCTTGTTGAAGGTTTCCCATTTCATGATTCTGTTTATTTCACATTCTTGAAATAGAAAATTTTTTTTAAATAGAGAATCAATTAGGAGTTTTCTCAGGATAAGAAAAGTCTAATAATAGGACAGAAGAAGATAAGGCAATGAAAAGTTACTGTTGATCTTTGTGGTGAGGGAGGTGTTCAGTACCTTGGTTTCATCAATATCAATAATGGTGTGGGGTCGGGTCAGGTGGGGTAGGGTGGTGTGGGGTGGTTTGGGGTGGTGTGGGATGGGATGGGATGGGATGGGATGGGATGGGATGGGATGGGATGGGATGGGATGGGATGGGATGGGATGGAATGGTATTATAGTTCTGTAAGGTTTTGCCATTGGGGAAAACAAAGTAAGGCAGGCTAGGGCCCTTTTTATTATTCCTTACAATGGTATATGAGTCTATAGTTACCTTAAAATTTAAAAATACAGTCCAAAGTTTAACATAAAAATATCCTATTGGTGGACATTCTGATTCAGATGGTCTGGGGTAGGCTCCGCATCAGTATTTATCAGCTTCCAATATGCAGCTAGAACAGAGAAGCTGGAAACTGAACTGAAAGTCTTGCACTGCCAGACTCTTTGCCTGGTGAGTCTTGTCAATCCTTGGCACAGGGTCAAGTCTTCTAAAAGAACCAATGAGAGTGCTGCTTGCCCAGGTGAAGCAGGGCTCTCCCAGATTCCAGGGTGGTTCTTTGTTTGCTGCTTTCATTGCCTTTGTCACTGTTGGAATCATCACTTGTGCCCTTCTCCTGTCTTTCAGCAGCTCTTGTTGCAACGGTAATTTCCTCTTCATTCAGCTCCAAAATTTCAGAGTCTGGCCCAGACTGGATTACTCCTTTTTTTTTTTTTTTCCAGAACCGGGTATTGAATTCAGGACCTTGTGCTTTCCAGGGAAGCACTTATTCCACTGAACCAACTCCCCAGCCCACTCCCTTCTAATAACATACTTTTTAAATAAGAAATAAGTCAAGAGGATCTACACTCTAAAGGTGTCACAGCACAAAATAGTATTATGTTTTTATTTTATGCAGAGCAACAAGACAAGAAGATGGTCTGATATGAGTTCAGAATATCCTATCCTATTCTTTTCTGTTTCTTTACTGACTTGTTTTGTTTTTATAATGTATCAAGTAGATCTAGACTCTGACTAATTCTGGAAAGGAGACATCAAGGGCTTTGCCAGACTCCTTGCTCCAGGCCCCTGCTCCTGCGTATCTGGTTCTTTTGACAGGATTTCTTGTACATCGAGATTAGCAGTGTGGCCTCTAGGCACAGTCTTGTTACTCTTTCAGGGTGGCTTCCTATCCTCACAGCAGTGTTAAAGGACAAGCTAGTAGGCACAGAGTCTCTGTGGGAATCCATGTTCTACTTTGTCAGTCATGCAAAATACATCTTCTGCCCGAAAACATCCTATTTGTGCTTTTATTGATATCATTAACTTTATAGACTAGTTTAGGGGAAATTAGGTTGGGTTATCCTGTGTACTTGAGTATTACTTAAATGGCAGGGTTTTATGTTTTTAGTACTGTACCGATAGTGGCTAGAACACTGCTCGGCACAAGGGAAGTATACCCTTTTTTGAATAAATGAATAGCTTTCCATTTATTCTGATTTAATAGCAGAAGTTACTTAAATTTTCTTCTGTAGATCTTGGACATTTTTCTTATAATTCTCTCTTGGTTATAGAGAGATTTTCTAAGATTACTTCTGACTGTTTAGATAATATAAAGGCAATGCAGACATTATTATGTGCATATTAATTCTGTAACTGTCTTTGTTACTGATTTTTTAATTTGTTTGTAAAACTATTTCCATGTTTTCTTGCTTTAACCAAGCATAAACTTTCTTGAGTTGAGTAATTGGAAAACTTGAATTACAATCCCAAAGAAAAACAGCAAGCATCTAAATCTCATCATACCAGTGAGATTCTTGTTGGTTCCATTGAGTAAGTAGAGGTACAGATGTAAACCTGCAATCCTTCTTTCTAAGATAATTAAATACAGTGATTAAGGAAAACATCTAATCCAGAACCACCTGATTCCTTGTCAGCTGGGAATCATCTGTTGCCTGTGCTGCTCACTAATTTGAAGAAACTATACAATGTTTGCTGTAAAGTCCCCTTCATTTGCGGAGGGATATTTGCAATTTAAATCACAGAAGAAAGGCATCGCCAGTCCATATTGACTAGCCCAAGATCCCCTGCCCTGCTGCTGGCTTTGTTCAGTAAGCTTTGATACATCAGTGAACTCATGCAAATGAATGCATCTGTCTTCATTTCTCTTTGCCATCAGACCACTGTGCAAAATTATTAAACACCAAAAAAAGACATAAAATGATTGATTGCTCGAGTGAAGAATGTACGTTATTGAAAAGCAAACTCCAGAAACAGGTACCTCCTTCTTCGGGCCTCTTCTTTTCTCTCCTCCACTTTGGAAACATCCATAGCAAATTTAGTCAATTCCCTGGGAACAAACGATAATTATTGGCAGATAAAATTCCTGTGATTCAGCGCATTTTCCAGCAACAATTTTCTATCTTTACTCTTGAGCTCTGCCTGATTTATATTCCTTCTTTAGACTCTTCTGCCCAGCTAATCCTGATCAATAAGTACAGCAGATTAGTCAGAAGACAAAATGGAACTAGCTGTGCCCTCAGCACCTCAGGCCTTCTGTTGGCCTCGCTTCCAGAATGATCTACTCTGTGTCTGCTCCTGCTTGCCTCCCAGCCCGCCCTGTGCCAAGTGGCCTGTGATTTTGCTGTCTGACCGAGTTGTAAGCATCTTGAGAGTAATGGCCTTCGCGTTGTTTCCCTTCTTTAAGTTTCAGTGTTTGACACCTAGTAGTCATGCAGTAACTTCCTGGCTTGATCAATGTACACGTTACTTAATTAAATAGGACGTACATACTTACTTTCTTTCCCCATTATTAAAACTGGCTTAGGAAAAGATTTTAAATATTTTTGATTGGGAACATAATTAGCTATTACCAGTTCAAAATGTAGGCCGACTAATAGAGATTAAAATTTTTTAAATAAATTAAACTCAAAAAATTGGGATTTTTCTAGATCTTTGAGATTCAGCCAAAATCCTGGAAGGGGCCTAGGTTCCTTCTAGAGAAAATAGCACTATGCCCCCACAAGACTGCACACTCATGTAGTAGAAGCCCATTTTATGCACAAAGCATGTCCTTAAGAACCTGAATAGGAAAGAGGCTTTATTAGTCGAAATTAATTCTCACATGTGTGGTATTACTACTTTGCAGTTGATTCCTTATGAGTTTTAGACTGTCTTCAGAAGGGCTTTTCACTCTGCAAGTAAAGATTTATCATCAAATGTTTAAATATACAAGGTGACACTGCATATTTAAAGAGGATCCAAAGAATCTTTGGGGCAAAGCTGTCAGGTAACATCTCTGTAATACAAATAGTTACCATCTGCTATGCCATCTTCAATTATTAATTTTCTTAGAGAATTTATACCTTGCCTTCAACTAACTTGAACTTAGCAGGGCTCATTTGTAAGACAGTGTCTTCAAGTGTCAATTGGGTCCACATAGTTTCTATGGTAGGTATGAGGGGGGTGCTTTTGTTTGAGCTTTAGGGGGCACTGGTGAAAATGCACACAGCAGTGAACTTGGCTGCCGATGCTCCTGGTAGATGATGTAAAAGGACCCATAGTTTCAGGCACTTGATAAGAATTTTTGTTGTTGAATTTCAATTTTTATGTGATCTCTCAAACAAAATGTAATGGATAGAGCTGATCTTATACACACTCCCAGCCTCTTCCTTGCTTCTGCCTTGAAAGACAACAACTCATACAGCGGGACATCAGACTTCCATGAAAAACAAGCTTTCAGAAGTGATATGGTGGGGTGGGACAGACACAGTGCCTGGCAGTCCTCCCAGGCCTGCCTGGAATGACGTTTTCTACTTCCCCCAGGAAATGAGTAGTCCCCCCTCTTACTTCCTTTCCCCAAGGGCTCTGTTCTTATCACTAGATCAGAACAGAGGCCATTTCTTTCCTTGAGGTGATCTGATGTTTTCATTGCTTGGCGAGATCATTTAACAGCCACAAAAATTCCTGGAGAGTTTGGAAATTATACTTAATTATATGAAATCAGAGAAATGGTAGAGATGTGAGCAATCTTTCATTACTGTTTGATTTTGAAAAGGTAGGTCTGTGGCTAGATGTTGTGGTGAGTGTCTCTAATGTTGTGGAAGTACATAACCTTGCCTTGGGACGAATCTGGAAAGCTATCCAGTTTCCTGTCCACACCAAGAAAGTATGTAAGTAGGTGAGGGGGGATAACGTCTCAGGGAACTCTAACGCAGTATTTATCATAATTAGCCTCTAGATAGGTAACTATTGACTTTTTTTTTTTTTTAATCAAAAGACTTGTGTTCCCTGCTGGTATAAAAACATTCCCATGAGATCTGTGAGATTTTAAACTTTTCTTGTTTAAAAGAACTAAAAATTTTTAGCACTTACCTAGAAATTGTGAGAATCAGCTCTGCTGTACAGTGATATTCTCTGCGAGAAATAATAGCAGTTGTCGCAGCAACTATTGGACTTTGGTTTTGAAAGACAAAAAAAGTAGAGTCAGTAATATTTTGCTTGAATCAATGGAAAGCTTTTCTCTCTGTCTTTGGCTTCTTAAGCTATATGCACCATGCACTTGGAGTCCACCACTACACTCTATACGTGTGCGTTGTTGTGCTAAAGTCTAACTCTTCTCCTGACAGCTTTCGGTTGTTCTATTTAGAGTTATAAGAAGAGAAACTAGAAAAAGTCATGAGGGCATGGATAGCACAAAAGGCGAGTAAGTTGGCACTTAGGACATTGGTACATAGGATTGTTTGGACTATGTATTGTCATCCTACAGCCTCCCCTGTGCCCTTTCTGTGACACCACCCTCCCCATGGCATTTCTTCAGTGCTGTCTGGATGAAAATTCCCATGTAAGATATGCAGCAAATTACCAAGAAAGGAGGCCATGAAAGGAAAAGTCAATTAACTGCACAAAACAACATCCATGACTCAGTTCTCAATAAAGCAAATGCCCTTCTTTTGCAGAGGAATTCAAGGGCTCTACCATCGTGGAACTGATGAAGAAGGAAGGCACCACCCTGGGTCTGACCGTATCAGGAGGAATTGATAAAGATGGCAAACCACGAGTGTCTAACCTGCGACAAGGAGGAATTGCTGCCAGGTAACTGCCTCTCAGGGGAAAAGTAGAAGAAGGATCACAGGGTGTAATTAATTCAATAGCTAAAGCTATCACAGAAAAGGTCACTAATAAATAAATGACAGCTGCCATCTGGTAGGCAGCGCCTTGCAGCAGAAACCCAGCGTGGCCTGGCTCAGAACAGCTCTCCAGGCTTCCCCATGGTGTTGGTGGCTTTGCTGGCTCATGCTGAAATCAGCACAGAGACCTTTGTGTCATCTCCAAAGCAGCCGGACTCTCCTGAAGCTTTCAGTTTAACACCCTCATATGAAATCTGATCTCAATGTGCCACTGGTGGTCTAAGTGTAAGATAGATGGCCAGGAGGAGGTGTCTGGGGAGACTGCTGCAGCGGAAAGTGCCTAGCCAGAGCAGAGCGCAAAAGCCAGTACCAAGTTTCTAAGTAAAATTTCACTTTGCTCCTTAAGACTTTCCTTTTCACTGAGACCAAGATATGCTTTCCAAACAAAGTAAAAGCTTGGGCCAGTGGTTCTCACTTTGTCCTACAAATCACTGTAGTTTTTCCTTTTTTTTTTTTTTTTTTTTTAATTTATGTATTTTGTACAGAGTCTCACTATGCAGTTTCAACTCATAGTGATCCTCCTATTTTCAGCCTGCCCATTGCTGGGATTACAGGCATGTGCCACCATGCCCAGACTCAGTGGCCAGCTCAGCACACCCGGGGCTGGGTCCAGCACAGCATGTGGTGCCAGGGATAGAACCCCAGTCCCTGTGCTTGCTTAAGCAGGTGCTTAGTCCGCTAAGCTATCTTGCCAGCCCATCACTGTGCTTCTTGTCAAAGGCAGAACATCCTGGATATTGCAGCGGTGGGCTTGCTTTATAAACATATTCTAAATCTACTTCAAAAAGAGGAGACAAAATTTATCTGGTTTCATTAGAACTGAAATTAATGTTCCCTGAATCCTAGACATCAATATTTTTGTCCACATAATCCAACTTAAATTTTAGTATTCTTGCCTTACACTGTGTCATCTGAGATGGTGATGACTTTCCATGGTCAAAAGTTCTTTGATAATTTTTACAATTATAAGCTTAACTGAGTGGACAGCTCAGCGATTGAGAGTGTCCTGTATGTAAAATGCTGATGTGAACCCAAACTCTAATTTGCCTCCTTCAGATTTTTAGAGACCACTCCTCCACAGTGCACCCTGAGCTTTCTTTATTTTATACTGGCAATTACCAATCCCTGATGGTAATTCTTCATCTGTCTATTGAGTTCTTTCTTGTCTAGCCCACACAAGGAGGAAAATGCTGTTGGCAGTTGTAGTAATGCCATAATTAAATATAACACTATACAAGTTATATTGAGCATTAAAAATCACCAAATAGTCATTGTTTAAGGCATTAACATCTTATTCATAGTAATAAGAACAAAAGATTCCTGCCCTAAAGGGGCTAATAACCTATTAAAGGAGATAAGGTATAAAAAATGCAAAAAGTACAGAAGCAAAATGACATTGCATAGCAATAAAAGGTAACAATGCGGAGTTCACAGGGAGCATTAGGTAGCTGGGCTGGTGTGAGTGTGTCAGTCCGCTTTAAGGAAAAGTGACCGTGGAAGGCTGTCCTAGGAGCAAGGATTGAAACTGGATTTCTTTGAAAAATGCATTAATTGTTCCTACAGGGAGGAAATGTTGTTGAAGTTCTTTATCTCATTTGGGGCCCTTGTCTCCAGGTTTCAAGTCACATCATTGGTCCCTGCCTCCTCTTGGCTTAGAGGTCAAGTTTGACTAAAAGCTCTAGATCAGCTGAAGTTCTTGTATGGAGAGAGGGAAGAGAATGTTACTGAAACCCAGTTCTTCCTTTGTAATTTCTTTTCCACCAATGCACTTCTTTATCAGTCTAAATAACAACAATGAAAATACAAGCCATTAATGGCCAGATTTATGACTCTTTTGCTGGCCCTGGACAGGTTATCCCAGTGAAGATTCTGGATGCTGTGAAATGTCAAAAAGCTTATACCAGAAGCGAGATGGGTGAAGAGGAAAAGACCTGGAGTGTGCAGGATCTAGTTCCCTGCTCAGACGCTGTAGGACTGAGCATCTTAGCACTTCTCTTGATCTTGTTTCATGGCACTTTTAAAAATAAAATAGGCAAAGTTCTGGGGGAACACCCGAGCAGGACTTCTGAAGAGTAGGAGGCAGGGGGAGCGCCAAGGCTGCACTTGCTCTAGTCCTTCTCTTTGGGACCAGGAGGCAGGGACTTCGCTGTTGGCCTTCAGATTTTGCTCACTCACGATGGGTAGATGCAAACAGATCGCGGCTGGCCTGCCAAGAGAGCGGGCTCGGCCCAGCGCCATTTTCTCTATTGCAGAAGCGACCAGCTGGATGTGGGCGATTATATCAAAGCAGTGAATGGGATCAACCTGGCCAAGTTCCGCCACGATGAGATCATCAGCTTGCTGAAGAATGTCGGGGAGAGAGTGGTCCTGGAAGTGGAGTATGAGCTTCCGCCCATCTGTGAGTAGCCACGAGCCACGGGCCACGGGCCACGGGCCACGGGCCACAAGCCACGGGCAGAGTATTGCGTGATGTTGCACCATGAAACTTGATCAACTTTTTCCCTTTTGCTGTCGGTGTCCCTTTTCAGCAAGGGCTGAGCAGAGTTTCTTGTTGTTTTAAAATTATTTGAAGCGAGAAACAGTCTCTTTGGGGAGAACAAAAAGAAGCATAGGTAACCGTGAAATTATGTGAACATTTTGCCATTTCTACTATTTTAATAAACAGCTAACACACTTATAAATAATGTGGTTAGGCCTACAATATTTAAGTGGCAGTGGAATACCCATCTCTGACAAAACTAAGCCACAAAAGGGGATATAAATGAAGGATCATTTTGCATCTGTATATATAAAATAGTTAAGATAGATATACAGCTACTTTCTCTTAATTCAAAGAGAAGAAAGATTAGTCCAAACTAAGTGTTTGGACAGGATATCATGCCTGCATCTTGTACTATGAATAACCACTATGAAGACAACAATAAGCAATGTATCAATTATTGAAACTATCCTACTAATTGGATTTGATACTGTCTCGTTGCTATTTGTTTCTCAAGAAAATTAATTTTAAAAAAGCTCTAATACAGGACTTTTGTACTGTTAATAATACTATTGGAATTACTTTCAAGTTAAATTTCAAAATAAAAATTATGAAATAAAAAAACTAAAAAAAAATGTGCTTAGCTGTTACCTAAGCTTTTTAGTTAGGTTTAGGAAAAGCATGTGAAGCATGTTTTTATGTTAAGCTTATGGATATGCTCATAACGGAAACATAAAATTAACTGCAGATCACATTATTATCAAATAATAATAATGGCCATGGCCTACGAGGTAGCTCAGCTGACTCAATGCTTTCACAGGGACCAGGGTTCAGTGCCCGGTCCAGCATGCTGTGCTAGCCCCACCCCCAGGGCACACTGAGCCAGCGACTGAGTCAGGGGGTGGTGGCACATGCCTGTCATCCCAGTGCTGGGGAGGCTAAACACAGGAGTCTGAACTGCATACTTAGACCCTGTACCTAATACATAAATGAAATAGTAATAATAATGGCATTACAGCGCAAATATATTTTTTATTTGGTTTGGTTTGGTTGGGGGGTAGTATTAGGAATTGAACTCAGGACCTTAAGCTTGCCAGGCAGGCACTTGTTCACTGAGCTAAGAAGCAGACACATTTTGAAAGTTTACAAAACGTGTGACATTGGCTGCTGGCGTGGCTGTGCCTCCCCCTTGTCCTCCGCATCACCCTGCCACCATGCCCATAGGGCTCCTTCTCAGCGACAAGGCTCCCAACTTCGAGGCTAACACCACCGTCACCCACATCGGTTTCCACAGCTTTGTGGGAGACTCATGGGGCATCCACTTCTCCCACCCATGGGACTTTACCCCCGTGTGTACCACAGAACTTGGCAGAGTAGCAAAGCTGGCGCAGGAGTTTGCCAAGAGGAATGTTCAGTTGATTGTACTTTCAATAGACAGTACTGAAGACCATTTTGCCTGGAGCAAGGATCTCAATGCGCACAGTGGTGGTGAGCCCACAGGAAAGTTACCTTTTCCTATTATTTGTGATAAGAATCGGGACCTGGCCATCCTCTTGAGCATGCTGGATCCAGCAGAAAAGGACAAAAAATGCATACCTGTGATAGCCCATGTGGTATTTATTTTGGTCCTGACAAGAAACTGAAGCTGTCCATCCTCTATCTGGCTGACAGAAACTTTGATGAGATTCTCAGAGTAGTTATCTCTCTCCAGCTGACAGCAGAAAAAAGGGTCGCTATCCCCATTGATTGGAAGGATGGAGATAGTGTGATGGTCCTTCCAAGCATCCATGAAGAAGAAGCCAAAAAACTTTTCCCTAAAGGCGTCTTCACCAAAGAACTCCCATCTGGCAAGAAATCCCTCTACTACGCTCTTCAGCCTTACGTCAGAGACGCTGAGGCTGTAGCTGTCCCTCAGTGAGCCAAAGGGCACCAGCTGCCAGTCATGTTTCCTGTAGCAGTTCCGTAAGAGTATCCTGGTGTGCTGACAGTCAGGTCTTCAGCTTGCCGTGCTACTGGCTTATTATATGGAAGTAGCACTAAAATTTTCTTGGGATTCTTTACTGTGTGCCTTCACCAGCGCTCTGACCTAGTCACACATCTCAGCACTGCTGCCAACTGGTTCTTCTTGAAATTTGTTCTGCATTGGAAGCTCAGATCTTGTTAGGTCTCTGCAGGGTCTACAAGTAACAAGGTAGAATTTGTTGATGATTGAGGAAGTTTACCCTTCTCTGTCACAGAATGGCTCAATTATTATAGCTGTCTTCATCAAATCCTCTCTTCTGTTCTCATTTTGGAGAGCAACAGAACTGGAAATTCACCTTCCTCTGTAGATATCTAAGTAGGTGGGTAGCCCTGGAACTGAGATAGTCTTTAACATTTAGTCTTTTAATCACAGCTGGAGAGGAGAACTTTTCAATTCTGTACCTTTCTAGTAGATAACTAAAGTTGGGGAGGTATATTTTACTATAAATTTTTTTGGATAAGTTTCTGTGAAAGGGGGAAACCTACAGAAGAGGCTTCCTTTCCTGCTGGGAAGCTGCACCTGAGGGCCAGAGCAGAGATGCCGTGTGCCTTTCATCAAGACTGCCAAGTGTCAGCCTGCTCTGAGGATGCATCAATAAATAAGATCTTTATTTGAAAAATAAAAGTGTGACACTGTAAGCAACTTGACTTGTGCAGATGAATGTGATCTTCACCACAAGAAGGGTCAAGCAGAGACAAACAGAGCATCCAACAGATTTTTAAATCTAAACTTCCCTTTTTACTGACCCTAGGCCTTTGAGAAAGGTAAGTTTTCTATGCCTCGGTTTTCACGTCTGTAAAAGAGGAAAACTATTAGTTATATTTATAGATTTTTTTGTGAGGAATAACTGAGTTAGTATTTGTAAAATACTTAGAAAAGTGCCTGGCACTATAAAAGCTTTTAATAAAAAATAGATGAAGCAGTGAATATTATAAGATAGACATTACTATCATTCCTACTGTTTTAGAGAAGCCTAGATTAGGTATCCCATATCATTAGGTGCCAGAGTCCATAGGTGGACCCAGGCTGCCCAGCTCCGAAGTCTATGTGTGTATTTATGTGCAGAAACACCGTATGCTGTGTGAGTGCCGCAGTGCACGTAAACCGCATTGTCTAGCACCAGATTATTATCACTCTAAACAGGGACACTACCCTGGAAAGCCCATCCTCTTTCCTACTGGTAAGAACTCAGATTGACCATGAAGAACTGGTAATGATTCATTGATTCAGTAGTGACTACTGAACATTTGCTGTGTTTCAGCAGCCACTGTATTCTAGGAGCTTGGGGTCCCTCGAGGGAGTTTACATTCTAGGAAGGGAAAATGGTTAATAAAGTAAAATTACCCTATTAAGTAAGTAAAATTTTCATGAGGTCGTGAATGATATGGCAAAAAATGAGTTAGAGCAAGGAGAAGAGTTAGGGGTGATAGGATTGAGGTGGGATTACAGTTTTAATTGGGAACAAAAGAGTCGAGAAGGTGGTATTTGTCCATCATTTGAAGGAGGTGGCAGGTGACTATAGATTTCTGGAGGAAGAGTTTTAGGAAGATGAACAGTCAGCGCTAAAACCAAAGGGCAAGAACAGACTTGGGGCCATTCTAGGAACATTGAGAGGGGCAGTGGGGCTGGAACAGAATGACCAATAAGATCAGATATGTAAGGGGTAGGCGCTTCCTGAGAGGCCACAAGGAGTTTGTCCTAATGATGTAAGAATTCACTCTGCAGTAAAGAACAGCATTAAAATGTGGTCTGATCTATGTTCTCCTAAATCTCCCTGGTTGCTGTGAACAGACTTTAGGGAACAAGGAGGATGGGTATGAAAAATATTCAGGTATAGAAACTACTTTTCACTTGGTAATTATGTCAGCTTTTTTCTTCTTTGTGCTTTAAATCTGGTGGAAATGGAAAAACTAAAGTTTTAAACACAAGAATATGACTTCTGACATTTCCAGTCCTATGGATAACCCACTACTATTATGGACTACTGGACTATATTGGATTATTTTGCGAAATTCACATACCTACAATATTTAAGTGGCAATGGAATACCCATCTTTGACAAAACTAAACAGAAAAAGGGGATACAAATGAAGGACCATTTTGTATCTGTATATACAAAATAGGTAGGATAGACATACAGCTACTTTCTCTTAATTCAATGAGAAGAAAGATTTCTACTAATAGTTGTTGGACAGGATATCATGCCTGCTTCTTGTACTATGAATAACCACTACGAAGACAATAATATGCAATGTACTGATTATTGAAACTGTCCTACTAATTGGTTTTGAAACTGTCTCATTGCTGTTTGTTTCTCCATAAAATTAATTTCAAAAAGAATATGAACATTTATGGTAGAAGTAAAGTATAAGAAGTCTGTTCTCCAAGGAGGATTTCTGCCTCTTTTTGTTATGTTTGGGGAGATTAATAAGATCTTTGAGTATAAAGAGGTTGAAAGGACTAGCAATCACACACACACACACACACACAGACACACACACACACACACACACACACACAGCTCAAACTACTAGAGCAAAACAGACCACCTCAGTTGAGGGGGAACACTGACTGCTAATCTAAGCTGCCCAGGGCCAAACATGTCCATCGCTCCCAATCACAGCACCTTGAGGCTCAGCCAACCCCAGAGTTTGGGAAGAACTGGGGGGAGGATTGTGTGTCTGTGATCCAACAGAGGGAAAGTTAAAAATTGACTTTGGGAAAATCACTTGTCTTTCCTGAGTTTCATTTTCTTCATGAAAATAGAATGACTGTTCTCCGTGAGGTCAATAATTCTTTTTCCTTTAAACTTGTGTGATGCTCCAAGACTATTTTTAGAGAAAATAAAACCAAACTGTGGCTTAGGTGTTTATGCATTTAAAGTTGGTCCAGAACAGTGTCCTCAAATTTTGTGATCACATTACCTGTACATAATCCTGAAATGTATAATTCTCTGATGACACCTGAAATACGTTACTGTAAGCTTAATAATTGGAAGCAGTACAGTTTCTCTTACATTGTTCGTTTAAACATTATTCCATTTAAACATTGGACTAACTAATTTACTTCTTCAATAAAAAGCTAAATCTCTGTCCCTTTTAGTTGGAACCATGTAGTCTACTGTAGTACAATGCCTGTACAGAATTGCACACATATTCACATCCTCACACCTGAAATACTAAGTAGTTTTTTTTTTTTTTTTTATGGAATTGATTTCCGCTAAGCTCTTTGATCCTTCAGGTAAGGCTTTCATTGTACCTTTGGATTCACGTACACCCTCGTGAAGCAATGAGTAACATCCAGATGGCGGATAAAGAATACCTACTCAGAGTGTGACAATCTAGTTAGCAAGAGTCAGTCATGCAAATAAAACTATGAAGATCAAATTTATTTCATTAATTATATTCAAATGTACAATGCTCACATTTATCGCTGTAAATGATGGCACAACTGTGGATATGCTAAGCTGTAGATAATCCCAAAAGCCTTTATAATGACTTATATTTGATTATAAGATTTTTGTGGTCAGCAAGATTTAGCTGAGGTAAAATTAAAATTACAATACTTTGTATTTCCAGGACAGACATCTAGCCAACATGGGCAGATGGTCCAGAGGTAAAAGTCAGTTGTGTATAATTGAAAGATGATTTAATGGTTACATGAAATAATATTTGCAAATGACTTTGTGGAGTGCTAGACACACAGTAGATACTCTTCAGTTATTTTTCATCATATCCTTTGCTTTCTCACTTACAAAACAAAACAACTTTTGTAAAACCAATTTCCTCAAGTGGCTTTTCGGGTCACAGAAATAAGAAAACATTTGATTTGAACCTAATTTTAGTTTTCATTTAATTAAAACTATACCTCAACTGTTTCAGTTCTTTGTATGTACTGTTCCTGGTTGATTAGAATAAACGGAAATTCCCCTGATAGCAAGGATATGACATTTAATTAAATCAGTAGCATACCAAAACATTTGCTCAGCTGTAGTTTTATGTTGTTTTCCAGTAGATCCAAGCTTTTGCTGTATTTATCTCCTAGTCTAGTTGTGTGCAGTTTTATGAATTTAAAGATACGTTGCATAATCACTTTTTAGTATTCTTTTGAGGGCTCAAATTTTCAGATAATTAAAAATAATTGCAGTTAACACTTAATTAAAACCACTAGATATTTCTGTAAATGGACAGAAAAGAACTTTTAAGGGTCCCTTTAAATTTTGTCTATATTCAAATACTTCTGGACTTCTTGTGTGCTCCTGTCCCACTAAGCCCTTTGTTAAGTTGAAAATATTATTAGTTAAAATTACTTTTAATTTATCTACCCTAATAAAATGCTCAGAACGTTTACATTAGTCAAAATCATATAACCCAAAACCTATTGAAGATTTAATGTGTTTTGTTGATACTACCCTGGAAGGGAGAAGCAAGGTAGTATGGGTAGGCTTTCACACTGTCATGTAAGCAAAAAAAAAATTGTAAGCTGAGGTGGTTTGCGGGTTAGCTCAGTTGTTTAAGCGCCTGCTGGGGCAAACCCAGTCAGGCACAGGGGATTGCAGTTCAATCCCAGCTCCCCATGCCTTACCAGACCTTCACTTAAGTCAGCCTCAGCCAGCCAAAAAAGAAAAAAAAATCCTTCTCAAAAATTGTAAGCTGAATCACCATAAATGAAACACCATCTAGTTTTTGTGGAACCGGGGATTGAACTCAGGCCCTTGCACTTGCCAGGGAAGTGCTTATTCCACTGAGCCATCTCCCGACCATCTAGTTTTTGTTGAAAACTTTATATAATAAACCTTTGGGAGCTAGTAACAATAAAAAATTTTATTGGTAATGAACATAACATTAGATACTAGGTCTTATTAGGCAAATTCAAAAATTGATCTGAAAAATCTATTTCTACACATCATGTCTTTCTGTCTCTAGGAATATGAGCAGGCCTATCTTTACAATGATAGAATACAAATTTGTATAATTTTTTCAATGTAATAGTGTCTACCTTCACATAACATATACCATCATACATGTGTGTAACAGAGCTATTGCAGTTTAGCAATGAGAGTTCATTTTGTGAAAGGAGAACAACAAGGGTGGTGATAGTGAAGAAAATTAAGTAGATATTTTAATAGTAATATCTCAAACGTGCTTTGAATTTCTTTCACTCTCTGTGTTTCATTTGCATTGCTGATGTCTTTGCTTAATAGCTATTTATATGGCAGAATATCAATTTTCATCAGCCTAATCTGTTGATACCAATCTAAACTAATACTTTCTCTTCCCATGCCACCTATGAAATAAAAATAAATACAGAAATTATATCATGTAACTTCTCTGCAAATCACATTGTTTTTGCATTTCACAAAGGGAAAATAGTTCTATTTACTGAAGATTATCCCTCTTCCCATGTAGAGCTTAAACAATGTAAATATTACCCTCTATTTGGAAACTGTATATACAGAAGGAGTGTAACTAGCTGTGACTCCCATTCCTCTTGGACCTATTAAGTCACTTATACAGGTCATTGTCTTACTATATTTGTATGTGATTAGAAATATTTTTCTAATGTTTTACGGAAATGATTGTTTTCGTATTTCTCAAAAAATATTTGCAAGAACCTATAGTATTTTATAACACAGTGTAAAACTGAGAAATGGTATTGCAACTTAAATTTTGTATTTCCTTCTCTTTTTCCTATATTCAGCTGTACAAGGATCAAGTGTTATTTTCCGAACGGTGGAGGTCACATTACATAAAGAAGGAAATACCTTTGGTTTTGTAATTCGAGGTAGGTGATAATTAGAAAATAGGAATCACTGGAAATGCTTGGAGAATTTGTCAATGAAATATTGACACCAAATAGGAACAGCATCCTTAAAAAAAGTAACATTTCTGTTACATAAAGTCACCTGTGGCAGCTGGGGAGATAGCTGGGGGTCTAAGCACCTGCCTGGCAAGCGGAAGATCCCAAGTTCCATCTCCAGTACCACTTGCCTTGGCTCTGAAACCCCGAATGCACCAGGCCAGCACTAAACCCACACATGGTGGCGCACACCTATAATCCCAGCACTGGCAGAACTGAGACAGAAGGATCACGGTGAGTCCAAATTGTGTAGCAAGAGCCTGTATCTAAAATTAAAAAAAAAAAAAAACACCTCTTGATATTTCTATCTATTCTTCTTTAAATAAATAAAATAGTGACTGTGAATCAATGTAGAAAAGAAGGGACCAGCTTTATCTGTAGTGCATAGGATGAAGCAAGCAGCTGTCACTTTATAAGCCATACCACTTGTGAGTGGCCTTACTGATCTGTAGCTTTTCAGGATGTTTTTTTCCTTTTGCTTTTTCTATATCACTGTATCAAAAATGTTGATTAAGATGGCTTGATTTCATTTAATACAGAAGGATTAAGAAACTTTGTTTGAATTAATGTCTCCTGAAATACATTTTGCCATTGCAGCTTTCTAAAAGTGGGTCAAGGGGCTGGGGAGATGGCTCAGTAGAATAAGTGCTTCCCTGGCAAGTGCAAGGGCCTGAGTTCAATCCCCGGTTCCTAAAAAAAAAAAAAAAAAATGTGGATCAAATAATCTAATCCCATCTCAGGATAAATCCTGAGGGAATTTCACTGACCTTATCAGACCCAAAAGCTACAACTCTTGTTGCATAGGTCCTGCTTTACCTTGGTCTTAACCATCCAGCAGAAAAGTATAAAAATGAAATAGAAGAAGTAAAGCCATGCTGTTATGTTGAGCTGTAGGGGACTCAGATCAACAATTTCTGACATTGCCAGTCAAGCGAAAAACCCAATACTATTATGGGCTACTGGACTCTTTTAGAATATTTTGCTGAGTTTACATACCTATAATATTCAAATAACGGAACTTAACAAAAAAAGGATATACAGATGTATGTCCATTTTTGTATCTGTGTATTCAAAGTGGTTAGGATAGATATGTAGTTACATTCTCTTAATGAATAGAGTGATTTGTTCTAATGGTGTTTGTAAATAGGATATCATGTCTACATCTTGTACAGCAATTAACCACTAGGAAGAATGTATGCAATGTGTTAATTATTGAAACTGTCCTACCAATTTGATTTGAAACTATCTTATTGCTATTTGTTTATCAATAAAATTATGGAAAAAAACAATAATAATCTAATCCCTTAGATACCTATGTGAATCAGTTCAATACATCTTATTGCAGCATGCCACTGATAATAAAAATTTCAAGTGACTCCAGTTTGTCTACAAGACTATTGATTGTAAACTGAAATTCTGGCTTTTGTTTTTTTATTAGAGATTTTATCCCTGCAAGGTTATGCCTGCATTAACAACTCTGAGTTCATATTATGACAGTGAGATTCAAAGGGGATCTGTATAGGCATCAAGGACTTTTTTTAACATTACACATTTTTTTTACCTATAACATTTTAGACTTCACCAGAAATGTCTAAATTATTAAAACATTAACATTAATTAAGCATCTTAACAAATACATATATGTACATAAAAAAGCATCTTAATAAATAAACACGCATCAAAGACTAAGAGGATGTGTTCACTTGTACAAAGCTGTCTTAAGTGATCAAGTTTTAGGCCAGCCAGATAGCCCAGTGGATTAAAGTGCCTGCTTAGGCAGAGCACAGCGGCCAGGGTTTGATGCCCAGCCTGTTGCGTGGGCCCCGCCCCTGGGGCGCACTGTGACAGCAATTGAGACTGTACCTGATGGGGCGTGCCTGTAATCCCATCACTTGGGAATCTGAACACAGGTGGATCACTGAGTTCGATCTACGTAGTGAGACCCTGTAGACTGTGTACTAAATACATTTAAAAAATTTTTTTTAAATGATCAAGTTTCAAAAACCAGATACAAAAGATTCAGTGTTGTATAGTTTCTTGCATATAAGAAGCTAAATTATAATTTAAAGATCAAATTAAAAGATAGATAATGAAAAATAAGGAGACAGACACTGTGGAGAAGGGAAGGAAATTCAGAGATAGGAGAGATCTAATAGGGGTAAGAAGAAAGGAAGATTGAGATGCAATTTTTTTTTTTGTATTTTAGGGAAGGGTCTACAGGGTGTCCAGGGTCTCACTACTAGATCAGACTTGTAGTGATTCACCTGTTTACAGCCTCCCAAGAGCTGGGAGTACAGGCATGTGCCACCACGCCCAGTCTCAAATGCCATCACAGCATGCCCCGGGGGTGGGGCTGGCAGAGCAGACCCAGGGATCCAATCCCTGGCCCCTTTGCCTGCTTGCAGGTGCTTTAATCCACTGAGCTATTTGGTCTGCCTGAGATGCAATTTATATATGTACCAATTTTCCATAACGAATATATATCACAAATATATGCTAACAAAATGAATTGTGACATTTCAGCCAGGA
The DNA here is from genome assembly GCF_000260255.1 of Octodon degus. NCBI lineage: Eukaryota > Metazoa > Chordata > Mammalia > Rodentia > Octodontidae > Octodon > Octodon degus. Next base: position 2,878,670 of record NW_004524623.1, on the reverse strand, counting down.
CTAATTGTCTAGCAGATTAATCAATCAAATACATATTGGCACCTATCCACATGTCAGTGCAGGAACAAGTGCTGTGGAATTATGAGATTTCTCTCCATGTGCATCACAGAAAGGATGAAAAGCTAGGAACTCAGTGTGGTTAGATCCATAGTTAGAACATTTTTCTGGCCTTTGCCTATTTTTAAGAAGAGCACAGAGAAGATCGATTTTTTTTTTTTTTTTTTTTTTTTTTTGCAAAAGAGAAGGGAGCCAAAAGATGGAGGAAGGGGAGCCAAAGGGAAAGGGAAAGAGAATGCAAACAAGAATTGAGGTGTGTTACACACGTGTACCAACACCCCACAGTGAATGGAATCAGCATGTACTGCAAACATGTACCAAGAACAGTGTCTGAAAGGAGAAACACAAGTTCCAAAATCATAGACCATAAACATTCGCAAAATTCTATGTAAAAAAAATAGATGTAATGAAAAGTTAGAGTATAAGTAATGTAGATTGAAGGAAATAATGTAAATCTTTTTGCAATATAAATGCAAAGGTAAAGTACTTTTGCATAACACATGTGAAGGCCTAATTATTGACAGATTTTTTTTAAATGCTGACATAGCTGGGAAGATAGCTCAGTGGCATAAGTGCCTGCCTAGCAAGCACAAGATTGTGCATTTGATCGCTGGTACCAAAAATAAAGATAACATAAAATGCTGGTATAAATATTCATCCCTAGTTACTGTATGATTAATAACAAATCAACCTGCTAGTGAAACAGCTAAACCAATCTCAATATATCATTAAATAATAGAACATAAACAATTATTCTGACAACTACCACAGCACAACTGATAATGTGATATTACCAATGTGTACTTCCCACAAATTGCAAGAATTTCAGATATCTGTGTGCACATACAGGAATTTATAACATGAGCCTAGAATACTGTCTGGAATATGGGGGGCACCTAATAAGTGAATAGATAAATACAGAGGTTACCTAGATTCGTGTGAGCATCAGACTTCTTGTCATTACTGATTGTAAAACCTTAGTGAAAATGAAGCAATCTTACTTTATGACTACCACAATGTTGTAGGCTTTGATGCTGGTCTTAATTCATTGCATGCATAAAGTTGGCTGAATTTGACATGGTTTTTTTCAATGGGTATCAAAGATGGCCCCTATGTTTAGATTAGTTTGGGGACCATCTCTAGACTTTCCATAGCCAACCTGTGTCCCACTGTCCACCCCTTAAGAATTACCATGTAATCACAATGCAAAGGTATTTTAGGCAAATGTCAGCATAGCCAATAAGACATTTTGGCATATGTATGATATGAACTAAATTTTGGCCAATGGAGAACGCAATACCAGGAAAATCAGAGAAGAGGAGCCGATACTGCTAATGGAATATGTCCACTTAGTACTGGGAAATTTCTTCTTTTAACCTGTTAAAGTGTAATTCTGAGCATTAAAACAAAGTTTTACTTACTGAGTGTAATTACATTTCTAGTATTCTAAGTAATGACTTCTAAAATCTTGACTCTCCCAATAATAGATATTTACAATAATAGACTGAAGAATGATGCTGCAGCCTAAGTCTTGGAGATTGAAATTTTATTTGGTTCCTTGCCACTAATCCAGAGATGGATTAGGCTAAGACAAGGCATCTTGTGCCACTAAGTTTGCTTGTCATATTGGACAAGGAAACTTCAGTCATTCTCAACTGTAAAATTGTAACAAGGTCGACTCACTTAATACCAAACAGTTGTGGTCCATACAATGCCCTTCAAGACTGATTTTTTTTCTGCTCCTGGATATTGAACCTAGGACCTCATGCGTGCTAAGTACATACACGACCAGTGAGCTACATCACCACCTTAGGCACTGGTATTTTTTTGAAAGCATCTTAGGTAGTGTTAGCATGAGTTATTAAGATCAAAGAATATCCTTTGTCTTTGGGTGGTCTCTGTTTTACTTGCAGCTTCAAACTCCTAGAACCTTAAGTGGCACACACTGAACTTGCTTTATTATTTCAAATAATGATAAACTATCACTAATTTAAAATCTCACATTAATATGCACTCAGTATTTTATATTGAAACTCAAACCCATGAATCCAACTTACAGAAAGATTTGTTGTGGCTTCAACCTCCATCATTTTCTAAATCAGTACTCTAGTAATTCTAATTAGTTGTTCTTCTTGCCATACCAGTTACTAAATATTTTACATGTCACATGATTGCAACCATATGGTTGTTGAGAGGTGGAGAAGTGGTGATTTCAAAACCTACTCTACATGAAATGAGATCCTGAAAGCTATTAAATGCCAGGAGTAAATTTTACACATTTCCCTACATACATCTAGAAACGTAGTTTCTTAGCTGGCATTCTTAAGTGACTCTTTAGTTTTGTGGAACCAGGGATCAAACTCAGGACCTTGTGCTTGCTTGGAAGGCGCTTATGCCACTGAGCTATCTCTCCAGCCCCTCTTACATGACTCTTTAAATGGCAACCGTGAAAGTATGTTGAAGCTGCATGGGTGTTTTTGTTTTTGTTTTTGTTTTCCTAGGGGGAGCACATGATGATAGGAATAAATCTCGTCCAGTTGTGATAACGTGTGTTCGTCCTGGCGGGCCTGCTGACAGGTAAGCTTCATCTCTCTGTGCCACTCTCCAGAACAGATTAAATAGAGCCAGGGACTTGGACATAGAAATTGACTTAAAATTGTGTAGTAAAAGGTAGCTATTGAGTAAATACATTAGTGTGTGAAAGCTAAAATTGTGAGCTGTAAAATTTTTAAAAATAGGAGGTCTGTCTTCAGATTCTAAGTTATCTTTGACAAGCAATTTAGTTCTGAACTCAGTTTTCCTGCACTGTAGACTCAGACTTTCAGGTTTTCCTTTTCTTGCCCTTCAGGTTTGTTCACTTTTACCCGTAGCTGGACGCAGGCACTTAGGTAACTTCCCAGTGTGGGAAGACAGGTGGTGGTGGTCTGATTCTTGCTGTTTTCGCCTCCCTATTGATGTTAATATTGCCTGCCAATGATAACTTGTGCGTGTCAGAATGGAAATGCCTTATTAAAATGGAAGGAACTTATTAGAATTTTCATTTCCTTTCATTTCTCCTTTTTTGAAAATATGGATAAATATGTGACAAACACTTTTGGTTTACCCAACTTAAGTTGGTTCCCAAGTAAACTCACATTGTAACCTTCTCTGGAGACACGGCCCTCTGTACAGTGCACCACTTCACCAAAGAAAATTTCAGCTCCCTGATGGTGACAGAATGCAATTTCAACTTCTGCCCTTAGCTATTGTTGCATGGTAGGAGGAAAAGATGCTGGGTACATTTTTTTTTTCTTTTTCACATCAGGTTACATTTTAAGCCTTTTTTAGGAGAGAGAAAAAGCAATAGCAAATAATACTCACTAAAGGGGTACTGTGTGCCAGGAACCGTACTGCTCGGCCAGCATTACCTCACTTTAACTTTATCCACACACCCTGTAAAGGATGGTCTTCATATTCTTTCACATGTGACAAAGCAGAGGACCAGGATGGCTAAGTCCTTTAGTATATAGCTATTCAGTAGAATTAGGATACAAAGACCCAGGTTTATTTTCCTCTGGAGTTTATACTGTTAAATCACTTTTAGGGAATGACAAGGAGGCACTGGTTCTCACCTGTGCTGAAGTTTATTTGCCTTTGCAAAGGGAAAACAACATCTGACACTTCCAAGAAAATCATGCATTTTCTCTTGTCGTTCTTCTCTCAAGAATTAAAGACATGTTGATTTCTTGCTAGCATTTAGGGCTAGGATTAACAGAGAGGGCAGACATAGAATATGGGCTTGAGAGAAAGGTATTATAAAATTACTTTAGAATTTGAGAAAATTTGTGCATTAGAGAGAAAATTTTAGAGTCAGAATACTTAGCTATTTGAGTAAAAGATTTTTTTGTAGTATTCAACAGTGGTTGTTATATTGTCTTCAAAAGATGTTTATTTAAGAGATCATTTGCATTTTCTTGAGATCCTAACTTTGTAGGCTTCTGCTTGATATCTCCAAGCCCTTCCAGTCAGGAGCACTGGGGTCTAGGAGGCACCCTGAGCTACCTGCACAGTGTCACTAATGTCCCACGTCTTCATTTCCCAATGCCTTTAGACTCTGTGGTCACAGCAGGGGTAATACTATTTGCCTGCGTCTTCCAAGGAATGGGAGACTGAATCAATTTAATGATTGCTAAATGGCTTTATAAATCAGTAGGGAAATTTACAGACGTGGGGAATTTCTCACCACCACTGCTTATTCTGCTTCGGTTCACTGGTAATAAATTGAGTGAAATTGGAAAGCTTTTCTGCCCACCTGGCTTTGGAAAAACAGGTGAATTCTTTTTCCTGGACTCCAACAAATCAATTTTAGACTTTCAGATAAAAAGCTAAAAAAGGGAACATGGACCTTTCTTACCTTTGTACTGCAAGAGCTAATTGTGGGTAACTAGGTTGCTTGCTAATATGTTGCTATTTTCTCACTACTGATTTTTGCTTCATAGCAATTTTCTGTTCAGAGTTACACTTTATGCGCTTGCACTTATAGTTGATGCTTGAGAAGAATGCAAATGGGGTGAACAGCAGAATGTGGGTAAGAATGACTGGCTAAGTGACTATTAATGCGAAGCCTCATTATAATAAATTAATAAAGATTTCCTTTATGTTCCCTGTAGAGAGGGTACTATCAAACCTGGCGATAGGTTGCTCAGTGTGGATGGAATTCGGCTCCTTGGAACCACACATGCCGAAGCCATGAGTATTCTTAAACAGTGTGGACAAGAAGCAACCCTGCTGATAGAATACGACGTCTCAGTCATGGGTATGTTGGCGTTCTGGGGTGGATCTGTTTGACTCAGGTCATATCACTGTTCCTCCTGTGTAAACCACTTTGGATTAAGTATGTATTTTTCTGCCCTCCTGTAGCACACCAAATTTCATCAATACTATATCATTCTGCGCTGTTTGGGTTCAGGGAGAGGTGAGTGGTACTTTCCAACAGTAGGGAGTTCTCATGTCGATAGGTTCTATTATAAAGTGTTGTTCTGAAAGAGTGTTTCACCTAGCAGTCAGCTCCTCTGTATGGATTACTCTTTGACTGTAAAGTATTTTCCCCTCCAAATCTCAAAACTGGTGTTATTAACTTTAAGACTGCTACTTTTTCTTTTATTACATGGAGACTGCAGCAGCAGGGGATTTCAGATATCCTTCTTGTAACTTCGCAGTGTAAAGCCAGACAATAAGAATTACTAGAAATAACCATTTATTTCAGTATGAGAATCAGACAAAGCATTCATAGTGCTATTGGTTAAAATTAAAACATAAATGCAGTATTTCTTTCTTTACAAGTTGATTGCAACAGAAAGTAATTATTTCTGCACACATACCTCTAATAAAATTCACAAGTGTTTTGTCATTTGTCTTTTAAATATTTGGAGAGCCAGAGTTTTCTATAATATTGTAAAGGGCAGAAAAATTACGAAAGCATGGAGTAGAACTAGAAATTGAAATTTAAGTCATGTTGAAGTTACTTCTTACAATTATCAGACTTGATAGTGTGACATAGTTTTGGCAACAAAATGTGGCAGATAAAAAGAGATAAATTCTACCATTACACGCCCCTTCATTTCCTACTGTGGATGATTTGCATATAACAATGTCATTTGAGAGTACACAGTCGGTTTGCTCACTTGCAGTGTCTTAGCAAAGGATGGGGTTTCCTAACGAGCGTAAATATGAAGTGTAAAGGTTTTTACTATGACAGACTGTGTGATATGATCTTGACATAGAAAGTCACCAAGGAATATTCCCTCTTTTCCTCCTTTCTCTTGTCTTGATTCCTTTTTTTTTTTTTTACTATTTCCTCTTTTATATTTTAAAGAGAGGAAAAAAAAATTAAAAACTACACAGAATTTAAAAACAAGATGACGGGAAATTAACATGAGTTATTATATTACATATTGTTATCTTCAAAGTAGTTGTTCAGGGGCGAGGTAGCTCAGTGGACTAAGCACCTGCCTAGGCAACTGCAGGATCCTAAGTTTGATCCCCAGCACCACATGCCATGCCGGCCCTGCCCCAGGCACGCTGAGCCACCCACGGATTCCAGGCGTGATGATGCATACCTGTAATCCCAGCTCTGGGGAGGCTGAAAACAGGAGCATCACTTCGAGTCCAGCATGTGTAGTGAGACCCTGTACCAAATACATCAATTTTTTAAAAAAGAGTTACGCAGACTACTTGATCAATTGAAAAATTGATCAAATAATCTAAGGACTAACTGTTCCTTTCAATGAACTAATAGAAATTAATAGTATAATTAACTTAGCTATCTTACTTACATATTCTTTAAATTCT
>NW_004524623.1:2855971-2871298 GCF_000260255.1 Octodon degus | reverse complement strand
ATGAGGATCACCCACATGTTGGCCTTCTTCTCAGCTCATGCTCACGTTCTAAATTATATCTGCCAATTTCACACTCCAGCCCCCTTCATGCAAGGGAGAAATGAAAACTCATTTAGTTCCTCAAGATTGTTGGATATAAGGTCAGCATACAAAATTAGTTGCCTTTCCATGTCCGTCAAAAACAGGAAGTTAACTTCTTAAGATACATTTATGATAAGCGTAGGCTCGTACGTTCCTCTAAGACAGTGATTCCTCTAAGACAGTGATGGTGAGCCTTCTAGAGCTTTCGGTGATGCAGCCCCCAGAGGCACGTGTGCCATAGGCTTTGCACCACTGCTGTAAGGAATAAATGTAACAGAAGTTGTATGAATCTAGTGTACATAATAAATACAGATATGTACACATGTGTACGGACTTAGAACAGTACTCAAATATGTGAAGACATGTATCGTTTTTATTGCGTTATTATCTAAAAGATGTCATTTTTCGCAACTGTATCCATAAATTCAATTTTATTCAAAAGCTTAAGGAAAAGATCTTTTGAATAAGATGTCTCCAAAATGCATATGGGTGTAGAAAAATGGAGAAGGTAAAACAGCCACAGTGTTGTTGAAATGATATGAAGGACACGCATTTTGCTACCTAATATCAAGGCTTATACTAAAATTGTCTCTTGGGCTGGGGAGATAGCTCAGCAGAATAAGTGCTTGCCTGGCAAGTGCAGAGTCCTGAGTTCAATTCCCAATACCACACACACACAAAAAAAAAAGTAAAATAAAATTGTCTCTTCAAGTCCATTAATTTTAACATGACATAATAAGGAGATAAATAGAAAGGGGGAGAAGGCCTAAAAGCAGACTACTGCAAATATGCAGAGTTGGACCAATCAGCCACAGTCTAAAGATTGAAATTAAGTCCTACTCTAAATCACACCTCAAAATAAATTCAGTATTAACTTACCCTGTTTCCAAACATATTGCTATCATAAATAACTGTGTTATTTTTTTACCCAAATCTTTGTCTTTTGCATTATCAGTAATGTTTGATGTGTACATATCTCTGTAGAACTTGTCACTGTGGAATGTTATTTTTAATATATCATATTTGTTAAGAAAAAAAATATTTTATACTTGGTTTTTGAAAGTTTTTCTAGTGCAGGTGAACAATACCAGCCATGTAAATGCTACCCACTTTTATTTTCTTCTATTTGTGTGTTTCTTATTGAAGTACTCTCAGTTTTTTGCTTACTGGCTCATATTAATTTTTTTGTGTTAAGGACTTGATCCATCAAGATTCTTTGGTAAAGACTGCTACTCTCAGTAGTTAATTTCCCCTGGAAATGACTTACAGACTTGTAATCTGATAGCCTTCTATCACTCCAAGTAGATGGGAATTTTTTAGTAGAGCACTTTGTATCCTGGCTCTGGGCTGCAATCCGACACCACAGCTGTCTCTTGGATTTCGTTCCCTGAGAAGGAAGTTCCTTAGGCTGTGGCAAGATGATCCCAGCAGTCACAAGTCTGCAGTATCTTCAGAGTTTGTGATGACAGAGAAAGAAACAAGACTGAGTCTCCCACAAAGATTCTTAATGACTTAGCTAGGAGCAAATGCTGACCATTATAGTAATCACTGTGTCAGATGATAGAGCGCATTTTCCACACCTGCGGGAGGGGAGGCACGAATGTATGTTAAACGTGTCCAACATAGTGAGGTAGAGAAACACTTCTCCAACGCAGACGATGTTAGGTAGACAAAAAATAATAGGTGTCCACTTTAGGACTAATTAGTTATCAAATGTTATATTTCTCCTAATATAATTTCCTTTGCAGAGTTTTCTTTACTTCACATCTTCACTAGTATTTGGTATTCTCTGTCCACTTCATACTAAGCATTCTGGTGGGTATTTAGTAGTATCTCATAAGTTTATGATGCATTTCCTAGATAGATAAAATAGGGAACACCTTCTCAGTTGCTGGTGGAACATGCTCCTGACTTTGATTTTAATTTTAATAGCTTTATTCATATATTATTACAAACACACATTTTTTTTCCTAGGAAATGTGTGTGTGTGTGTGTGTGTGTGTGTGTCTATAAGTTTGTGCATGTGCAACATAAATACCAATATGTCAACCCTGGAATCAGATATCTTTAAAGTAAATTTCAGATAATAAATTATTGAAATTTTATTGATCTGTTTAAGAAAGCCATTAAACTATCCATTTCACTAACTAAAGTTGAAGCTAGCCTTTGCTAACATTTTAAGAAAATAAAAAATCTGGGAAGAACAGGTTAGAGTCAAAAAGCAGAATTCCAATTTTGGATTTGTTAATTTTGAGGTGTCGTTTAATCATCTCAGTCGAGTTGAGAGCAGACACTTGGATCTTTTAGCCTAGGGGACAGTACAGGGTATCATTGCCGATGGTCCTTAAAGCCATGAGATTGGGTGAAGCACCTAAAACAGTGATAGAGTAGAAGGAGTCCCCAAGACTGAGCTCTGGAGACATCAGTAATTTAACATCAGAAAGGTGAAGAAGAACCCATTCAATAAGGAGAACCATTATTGTTGGAGACAGTGGCCTAAGCAGAAGGTGAAAGTAGGGAGATCAGATCTCTCCTATGTAAAATGATGGCTGCCACCACACTTATAAATTACCATGATACACGAAATGTTTACTGTATATCTGGGGCTTGGCACATCAGTGTGCTCAATAACATGGGTAAGTTTTTTATTTTTTTTTTCAATTTTTTAAAGAGAATACAAAAATTAGTTAAGAAAACATTAGAAACAGTACAGAATTTCACTAACGAAGCTGATAGGAAATCAACAATGGTTGTTATACCACATACTGTTGTCTTCAAAGTAGCTGTATGAATTACCAGATATAAGCCTATAAAATTGGTCCAAAAATTAAAAAGAGAGAAAAAAACTTAAGCATTAATTGTTCTTTTCAATACACCAGTAGAAAACAGCCATCTAGTTATCCACGCTACCCTGTATATGTACATACATATTTCTTTGTCCCTTGTTTCTTTCTTTTCTCCTTTCCCTCATCCCATGTGTTTCTTCCTTTGAGCAGTTTCTTTCCCTTTCCTAGTATCCATTGTACCTTTCAGGTCCTATTTACTCTTTCAGGTTCTTACGCTAGAGAGACAATATAATGTTTGTAGATGTGGGTCTAATTTACTTCACTTATGAGTATGGTCTCTACTTGCATCCATTTATCTATAAAAAACTCAAGTTTATCATTTTTATAGTTGAGTAATATTCAATTGTATAAAAATACCACATCTTTGTATCCCTTCCTCAATTGATGGGCATTTGGGTTGTTTCCAAGATTTAGCTATGACAAAATGGACTGAAGTTAACATTGGAACACATGTATCGCTGTGCTATCATATTTTTAGTTCTTCAGGAAAAATACCAAGGGGCAATAGCTGGGTTGAATGGGACCTCCAATCTTAGTTTTTTGAGGAATCTCTATACTGATTTCCACAGTGGTTGTTTACAGGGAGAGAAACTCCACTTTCATGTTGTAGAAATGTGCTATGAAATGATTCCAGTGTCCCTGAGAGTCCTGTGGTTGGAAAGGTGACACAAAATACACAAAAAAACAACACATGAAACTCTAAGAAACAAAAGTTGTGAACAAATCATTATAATAGGATTTAATGTCCTTTGAAGGCAAATGGTTTTGAACCTTGGCTGTCTGTTGACTTGGGCAAATTATTTAACCTCATTAAGCTTCAACTTTGCCATCTCTAAAGTAGGGATAAAATAGGCACATCTTAAAAGGATTAATGAAAGGTGCAAGGAGTAAATATATATGAAGTGTTCATTATACTTAAGCTGTGATTAAGTAAGAGGAAATGAAAGTTGACTTTTTTCACACTCCACTTCTCTGAAATTAATGTCAGGTCTCTTGCTAACCTTCATTAATACACAGCTAATATTTTATTTTATAACATTAAGTCCTTGCTAGAAAGAATATTTGGGAAATGATATGTTCTGGATCGTTTATTTATCAAACTTCATCAAAATATATATTTTACTTAGGTCTTTTCTGACCACCTGTTTCTTTTTTTGTTTTGTTCTGTTTTATGGAACCAGGGATCAAACTCAGGACCTTGTGCTTGCCAGGCAGGTGCTTAAACCACTGAGCTATCTCCCTGACCCAGTACAACCTGTTTCAAAGAATGCATATTAAATATTTGAGTCTGTGGTGGAGTGTCACACAGTTCTGTCATGTCATGAGCATTATTCTGATCATCAGTGGTAAGGGCAGTGTTACAGTCAAGATGTAGGAGATGGCACTAAATCAGTATGAACTTTTAACTTGCTATGAATTTTTAAAATTTATGTAATTCTTTAATAACTGTTCATTTTATGTTTCTTCTCTGGGAAGAGCCAAAGAAATCAGTCAGTAGATATGGAACTCTTGTTAGTTGAATTAAACATGACTTATTGTTGTGTAACGTAAATGAGATTTCTCCTTAAGAAACAGCTACTATCTGCGGGGATATCAGTTGACCTCAAATGTAACCAACAAATTATTCTTCTTGATAATAAAGACAGAAAGTCAAGGAAAATGTTCTTCTGAATATCCCGAGCTTGCCTGCTATTGTGCTCAATGTATGGCATTGTCATCTCAGTGTAGTTCTTTCAGAAAGGGCCTGCACAGTATTGCCCCATTGGTCAAATTTATCCTCCCAATGGTCTACTTGTATTTCGATTCTCAGTTTCTTTCCCACTTTGGAGAGAGAAGGGTACACGCTGTATAGAACTTGCCTAGTGTCTCTTGAGGGTATTTCCATCTTGTTTTCCCTAGTTATCTAAGAGTGTTTCCATGGTGGCTTTAGGTTTCAGTGACCCTGGGGGGATGCTCAACAAATGATCTTCTATAACACCTAACCTCACAGAAGACTCTTGATGATGCTTATGGATTGGACAGTGTATTTACCCATAGGTTAGCTATTCTTATAGCTAGTCACCATTACTTGAATGTGCATAGAAGGTAGCCAGTGTTTACACTTGGTTAAATTACTTGATGACTTACGGTTTTGTCTTACATTGCAGAGTATCATCACAAATCTTGAAACCACTATCTTTCCTAATCTGTATCTCTCACTTACCCTTTAATTATCATTTTCTCTAACCATCATTAAATGTTTTATTAAGTTCATCTGGACTGTACCAGTATGCAGAGGTAACAATACTATTAAAAATTAGCCTTTTTACAAATGGTATAGAGTATTACATCTTTTTTACCTAGTTATACAAATAGCCTAATTTGGACAATCCAATCCTGAAAAAAATACATAAGAATAGTAGTTTTCAAGTAATCTTTTTATCCAGGATGGATTTGAATATTAAAAAAGAGATTATTAACTTCTTTGCAGTTAAAAAGTGTAGGATTGCTTGGCATTGTCACAGCTGGATCTCAACTCTGCTTTCGATTCTAGTTTTTCAGAAAATTTTAGATTAAGATATGAAACTCACACCTGTGAATTTTCAGTTACTAGTCCCAAGAGTAAACTAGTCCTACTCATATTTGCATTATTGATAGTTTCTAAGAGATCGCAATAAACTGGAAACTGAGTTTTTCCAGACCTTCTTGAGTATTTGTCACAGGAGACAAGGCTTTTTTGTGGATCACCAGCATGACTTTTTTTCACAGAAAAATGCCATAAATGGAAGCCCAGAAGATTTCCTGCAGAAAAGTCAATTGATATTAAGTGATAACACTCTTGTTTAGAATGCTATTTTACTAAGATGAAAGATTATCTTATACATTGGCCTTTTCATATACATAAAATATTACATATTCACACTTAGAGCCACTTGTTATGTGCTTATAGAGATAAGTGAATGAGGAATTAGCCTAAATTAGAAAAGGATGTGCTTTGGTGTATACTTACATGTTTCTAATCTAGAATAGAGCACATTCTTAAATTCACTTTAGTGTAACAGTGTAACAGATAGGAAAGTGTTAAAATCTTACTTGTATAGCTGGTAGAATTTCCACTCATGTATCTTTCATCCAGGTCAAGAAATAGAACATAACTATCATTTCTGCAAGCCCCATGTGTCTCCCTAATCACTAGCCATCCCTTTCCCAAGTGTAACCTTTGTCATGACTTCCTAAAACAAAATTGCATTTTGCTGAGCTCTGAGCTATACTTAAATGGAATCATAGTACGTTCTTTGGTATCTGGCTTCTTTTACCCAACATTATATTTGTGAGACCCGTGCATAGTTTTGCCTGTAGCAGTAGTTCCTTTATGTGTAGCATTCCATTGTGTAAGTAGATCACAATTTTATGTGGTTCCCTGCTGTTGCTCTCTTCAGTTTGTCCAGTTTGAGGCCCTATGTTATTGCCAACTTTCTAGCAAATTTTCATTTGAGTGAATTTTAGCAACTATATATGTGTGTTGCTGTCCGTGTGTACCCAACAATTACTAGGCAATGTTAGTTTTCTGTTCTTATGACAGAAACATGAGCTAAGTCAAAGTGTAAAGAGAAAAGGGCTTATTTTTGTTCAGTTTTGCAGATTCTAATCCATGCTCAGTTGGGGCCATTCTGCTTGGGTCTCTCACAAGGTAGAGAATGGGGAAGGAGGGTGCATAATAGAGCAAAGATGCTCATCACATAAGTAGGGTGTGGAGAAAAGAAAGACCGGAGTCCCATAAATGCCCTTCAAGCCACATCCTAGGGACCAGAAGTGACCCACAAGCCCCATCTCTAAAGTTTCCAACACAGCTCGGAACTAAGCCTTTACCACATGAACTTGAAGGGACATTGCAAGTGACAAACCCTAGCACAAGGTACGAGTTGCCTGTATACTCTACCTGGATAGAAACTAACAAGGAATTTTTTCTAAGTGGTTATAGCAATTGGCACTTCCATGCATGTTGTGCTTCCTTTATGTCTTTATCAGTACTTAGTATTTTCAGACTTTTTCATTCTGATGGGCATGTGGTAGTAGTTCCTTATGATTTTAATATGTGTTTGACAAGCAAACATGTTAGGCACCTTTTCTTTGAAAGTCATGTAAATATTCTTTATGATATGTCTATTTAAGTCTTCTATTTTTTTCTATTGAAACTAAGTTTGTATGATTTCCTTATATGTTGCAAATTCAAGCACTTTCTAAGCCATATATGTTACAAACTGTACTTTCTGAAAACAAAACAAATGCTAAGGTTGATAGATATAAAATATAATGTTCCCCAAAACCTTGTTGGTTTACATTTGGGAAATTTCCTCAAGAGTTGGATGCACAGGCGCCGGGGAGATGGCTCAGTAGAATAAGTGCTTCCCTTGCAAGCACAAGGGTCTGAGTTCAATCCCCAGTTCTGGAAAAAAAAATGCACAGAAGCCTGGAAGAATGAGTAAATTTTCATCTGGTTTATCCCTAATGTTCAAGTAAATGTTGCCTTTTTGTTTTAGGACTATTGGTTTTTCTGATGCTGTGAAGCAAAATACTACAAGCTAAGTGGCTGAAGACAATACCTACTTAGTATCTCATGGCTCTGTAGATCAGAAGTCTGCGCTCTCTGCTTAGGATGTTACAAGAGCAAAACCAGGAGGACAGAGAGCTAAGCTCTTACCGAGAGCTGTAGAAATGATTCCACTTCGGAACAAATGCAGGTTGTTGGCAGAATTGAGTTCCTTGGGACTGAAGTTCTGAGGTCCCGTTTCCTCACTACTTGTCAGCCGGGGCTCCTCTGCTTCAGGGGACGACCCACTTCTGGAGATACCCATTCACACAACTCACTCTTTCCTTGAGCCATGGTGTGCTGAGTTCTTTCCACGTTTTTCTAGGATTTTCTCTACTACCTTCATTTCCTATTGCTAGCTGGAGAAAGTTTTCTACAACTGGAAAAGATTTGTTAAATTTAAAGATTTGTTTGATTATATTAGGGCCATTGAAGATTATCTCCTTTTTTAAAAAATCAGCTGTGGCATATGACACAATATAATAATGGGAGTATGTCATTACATTCACAGGATCTAGGATTAGGGTGTGAAATTTTGAGTGTATGAATTAAGAAATCCTGCCTACTACAAAGACCACCCACCCAAATCAGGAAGTTGCAAGAACAGACTCAGAAGTGCCAAAGTTAGAAGTTCAAAGAGCCATTAGAGGTGATGGACTAGACCAGCAGCAGGGCCTACCTAGCAAAGCACCTGGCGTAGAGTAAACTCAAAGTTACTGAATGGATGAGTTAACATCATTTACAATTTCTTTTTAGCCACCTATCTGACTTTTGTATATCATCCTTATCTGAATTTTTGGGGTAAATAAACTGAGTCAGTATCTCAAAAGTATATACATTATTTACAAGACCCATCTAGAACAAGGAAAGTCAATAATTTTCTGTTTTTATGTCATCTCCAATTCACTGAGGGTGGCCATCTGTAGCACTGTGTAGAGAAGAAATTTGAAGTTTAAACTAAACTCAGTGGACAAGAGCTTTGTGATCTCTTGACAGACGCTCTTCACCTAAGCACTGCAGGAAACTATGCTAAAAAACCATGGCTGATTACTGCCCCACACCCACTTAGAGATCAAGTGATATTTTGGCCACTGGCACAAAGAATTGGTCCGTAGGCAATTCAGTTTCAGAGCCCTTCTATCTGATAAACCCTGAAAAATAAAACACAATATTATTATCCTCCTTTACAGGAAGGCTTATCTGTTCATTTCTGCAGCTGCACACATTAATCCAGTTTTTGCACCTTTCCAGAGAGACAACAGACAGGAAGATAGACATAGCCATAGTGCAAGAATTGTCTGGTTTCACTATGTTTTTTAAAAGTTGGAACATTGAAAAATAAATACTTTTCACTTAAAATACACCTAAACATCTGGTGATTTTTGTCTTAATTCTTTGATATTACTGGGCTAACCTTCCTCTGTGTAACCAGCAGTCAGAGTTGAAATTTAGGCTGCATTTTCAAGTTAGAAAGCTTCTCTCTAGTTTGTTCAGATAATTTTCCAGTAAAGTGTGCAGTACGCCTGTCCTCTCCGGTGTTAGAATGTGCGATCCATTTTGAGTTAGTGAGCCATCATGAATAAGGTGTGCCACTGACATCGAACAGAAACCTCTGTGTCTTTTCACAGTGTCAGAGTTTATTGAATAACAATAAATTCACAAATTACATAGATTTTATCAGCCTCCTGTTGCTGAGTAGTATTCACATAATAGCCAATGAACTTGGCAATCACAGTTTCTTTGAGTTAAATCTTAATTACTCATCAGTAACATTCTGATCACACGTCACACCTCATGAATACTATAGGTAACAGGGTATCCAAGGATTAAGAAAGCCTAGAGGCTGCAGGTTTCAAAGAGATTGGACTGTTTTAAAACAAAACCAGGGCTGGCCAAATAGTTCGGCGGTTTAAGTGCCTACAAGCAGGCGCAGGGACTGGGAGTGCCATTCCTGGGCCTTCCGTGCCAGCCCTGCCCCCAGGGCACAGTGAGACAGTGCTTGAGACTGAGCATGGTGGCGCACACCTGTAATCCCAGTTCTTGGGAGGCTGTAAACAAGAGAATAATTACAAGTCCGATCTAGTAGTGAGACCCTGAACACCCTGTAGACCTTTCCCTAAAATATAGAACGAATGAATGAATGAATGAATGAATGATTGATTGAAATAAAACAAAACCAGAGAGATCACCACAAGTGACTAGATAACATTCCAGACCACACCAAGCTTATTCCAGGCATGAGGCTCATTGAAAGCACCAAGGTGGCTTAAAACCCAAGTCTAGGTGAGAGGTAGTTTGAGCTATCAAGCAGAAAGACAGTGGAGCTGCAGCCTGGCCACAGACAACTAGTGCTGGTCACTTGTTGACCTTGTATGGGCTCACTGGGTGAACTGATGGGGTGATGGGCTGTGTATGTGTCTCTCATACCCCGAGGTCAGCCCCCTCCTTCACACCATGCAGGTGAGGTAACTGCGTCCTTTCTTGGTCTTGTGTGTCCCATAGTTCATGTGCCTGTGTTCTGTGAGATGTTTTGATATGCTGTGTTCCATGTGCCACGGATTTGATAGGTTATTAGTGAAATTTATTTATCACTTTGTGTCATTTGATTGTCTTGTGCAGGTAGGGGTTACCTTTCAGTAAATACGGTGTGTCCAACATCCCATGAGTCTGTTTCTACAGAAAAGCTACAATCAGCCCTCAACATTTGCACTCAAAATAGAGCATACTACTGTTCTATAATGTAGAGTCACTCAGGGCAAAGCATGGCCTGAAAGCTACTGTTCTATGCAACGTGGAGTAACTCACAATAGGGCCCAGCCTGCTCCGTGCACCCGCCTAGCTCCCCATTTCCCTTGTCTAGCCTCAGGAGGAAGGTCGCTATGGAAATTCCTGTCTTAAGTACTCAACACTGCTCTACCTATCTTCACCTTTCCTGAACAGGTACTTGAGAGTCCCCAGGGAAAAGGTGAAGATTTTCAGCCAAGTGCAGAGACGAGAACTGAAATGTCAAGCTTAACCTGTGGGCAGTAGCGTAGCCCACTCTCAGCCTCTCTTCTGAGCCCCTATTCGCTCCCCATTGTATTCCATCCTCAGTAATGTTAAGCCTTAGGCTTGATGTGCCCTGACCAGTTCCTTGGGCTTGGAGTGAGGGAGGAGGGCGTGTGAGAGAAGAAAGGCGCACCTCTAGTCTCATCCCTAATATGCTCACTCTTACTTTCCAGGTCCAAGGAACTCAAATCTTGTAACTCTGGTTTTAATGCAGAGGATACTCATGAACAATTTAATATACCTGAGTAACAATATAAAACACATTGAATACCATTCAGGAGCTTCTTCTAAAGTGTAGTATTACCACAGGCACTAAGATAAAAAATAGCAGTATCAGAGTAGGAGTAACCACACTTACAATAATTTGGCATCTAAATATTCCCTATGAGGAAAATTATATTTGTGACGTTGTATTATGTGCTGTCCACTTTGACAGAGTCAAAAGGCCTTGTAAATCTTTTAGAGCGCCACTCCACACTTGTAACATGGGATCGTCACACTACATAGTCTCCCTGAGGACTTTCTGCTGTAGTATTTTTGTTTGAATTTATTAATTTCTCATAAAAGATTTGAGAAGTTATCATCACTGCTTTTTTCACTGATAGAACGCTAAGTGTCAAACCAAAATTCTATGAATAAAAATATTTTGGAAGTAGCAGTAAGTAACTTTATTTTAATCCAATTTAAAGTAGTTACAGTTAAGCCCACTATCTGAAAAAAGAAAGTTGGTTTTTGCCCGCTAATCACATCAGAGCCCAAAATCCTACTGACAGTTATTTCCCAAACATAATTTTCCTAAGATAATTTCCTGGCATTCCTGCAACACACACCAGGCCAGCATGCTGCTGTGAGCCCTTCTCTGTAAGGGTTTTGATCCTGACATTCTGAGACATTTAATAAATTAATGGAAAGTTAGTTGAAATGCTCTCATTTGCAGATAGTATATGATGCTTCTAAAATTAAGTGTGTCCTTTTAGAAGCAAATTAACTCCTTAACCTTAACATGCTTTAGAAAGATGAAAAGCTGACAACTCTGTGAAGGGCCATTCTCTCACTGTGTGGTTGACTTGCTTTGAGGTCCTGTGTGTAGGTGTTAGATTAGTGTGACTTTCCATTTTGAGAACAATAGCCAACGTTTCTGTTGGTCCATGAGGTCAATTTGGACCCATCGTTGTAAACTGCCACCAAATCACTCATCAAGATTACATTTTTCCTTGGTTGTATACTAATTTGTCAAATGAGCTTCAGTCTTTTACTGGGAAAAATTGTTTTCTGGATCTTCCATTGGCCGCTATAATATATAACCATAGCATATAACTTTGTGTGAACTAGGAAACTACCAGATTCCCCATCAGGCATGAAACTTCTACTCGCCTTATGTTTCTGCTACTTCTGCCCAAATATCAGGTTGACTCTAGGAGTCATGCTGTGAAAGGTACAGACTATTACTGCTTGTCTCTGTGGCTTTAACCCTGCATATAGCTACCAGACACCCCTCTCAGTTCACTCAGGAGGGCACTCTTGTCCAGGATGGAAGCACCCAGTGCAGTGCCGTTCCTGCTCCTGGGTCCTACACATGACGCAGGCTTCATATCACAAATACAATAACAGAAGAGGCCTGGTTAGTATCTTGGGATCAGGTAATCAGAACAATTTAGTAAAACCCTTGGTTTACTTTGAAGATGAACAAAGAATTTCTCAAGTGTAAATTCAGAGAAGTGGGCTGAGGTCATACTTTTGCTGAGTACTTCATCAGAATACACCAATAGCCAACATTCTTGTTGTGGGGCACTTAGTTTTCAACATTTGAAGACATTGTGTTGATAGCTGTAAAACAGGAAGTGAAAAAAGGAACCAGGTTCCATCTGATCTCTGTAGAGCCACCAGGGCTCGGAGAGAATCCAACTTGAAATCAACTTGACAGCTAGGAGAGTCAGCTACAAGCAATTCCACGTGATCGGCTCCCACCCAGAACACCTTTCCTTCAGATTATTTTATCTTAAAGCAAGTAAAATGAAAGAGGATGATTGTAAACTTTCTGGCAACCTCTTTCCCTTTCCTGTTTTTGCAAACAGTCTCTTACCATGTAATGACTAAGTCTCTTTATTTAACATGCAACCTCTTTCCCTTTCCTGTTTTTGCAAACAATCTCTTACCATGTAATGACTAAGTCTCTTTATTTAACATATCTTGGTTGAATATAAAGCAAAGAGTTTTCAGGCTGACAATAACTTTCCGTGACTTTCTCCTTTGGGCTACTCTTTCGCTGGGCTTTACTGATAACATATCCTAGCCCACTCGTGAGGTTTGTTATTCTGTGTGACTTCCATCCTGTGAACATTGTGATGCAGCAACCCAGACTTGATTCCCAGCTCCACAACCCTCTAGGTGTGTGCCTTCCTCAGTCTCAATTCTCCCATATCTATGACACGATTACACACAATAACTCCTTCCCATGCTTCCGATGTGAGGTAAATCTGCTAACACACTTACTTAAAGCAGGTATCACATGTAGAAGTAAAAAATCTATTTCTTTCTTCTGTCATTGTTATAGTATGGGCTTTCTCAGTTCATCATTACAACCTTTCCACTTGTTTGCTTGCTTGCTTGCTTTTTTTTTTTTTTTTTTTTTTTTTTTGGTACGAGTGATGAGCTGAGGACCCTACACTTGCCAAGCAGGCGCTTATTCTACTGAGCTATCTCCCTGGCCTAACTATTTCTATTTTTTAAAGCTAGACATGATAAGCCCTGCCTGAAATAGGTCTTCCACACTCTTACCTCCTATGATGTCTTTTCATATTCCTTATAGAA
Source organism: Octodon degus (assembly GCF_000260255.1). Lineage (NCBI taxonomy): Eukaryota > Metazoa > Chordata > Mammalia > Rodentia > Octodontidae > Octodon > Octodon degus. Next base: position 2,857,942 of record NW_004524623.1, on the reverse strand, counting down.
TCTTCTCATTCAATGTAGAGTCTAATTATTTGTGTAGACAACTGTGTCTCCTCTATGAGAGTATAAGCTCTTTGTGGACTGACACTGTTTCATACACATGTTGTACCCTGTGTAGGGCCCTTCCCATAGAAGATATTTCTTGCTTGATAGAATAAATGGATGAGGAATATTTAATATTTTCCCCTAAATTTAATAATATCCAAAATAACTTCTCATATATTTAGAGTAGTTTTGGTTTATAGTACACTTTCACAAACTTTATCCTGTTTTATCCTCATAATAACCTGCCAAGGATTTCAGGCTCTTTTTTTTTTTTTTTTTTTGAATAAGGTTGAGAGCGCTGTGTTCCCTGTGTTCACTGCAGGAGGCTGACACTTTCTGATTAATGGAAGAATCTACATGCCTTCCACAGCAGTAGGTCAATTCCCACAAAGCTGGTAGATTCACTAGCGTTTTAACTGAATGAATTCTATTTTCTACACAAAATACATAGGACGGTGTAGACTTGCGGTCATCAATTATTCTTTTTTTTTTACATTTAACTTTGAATGTTGAGGTTATATAACTAGAACATTACATAGGAACTGTAGTTATTGTTTGAACGTCTTAAGGAATTTTTGTTTCTTTTCTGTGAGCATACGTGAGACTGCCTCTCTCAGTTTATTATTCTTTGTACAATACCACTTTCTTTTTAAATTTATTGTTTCAATTGACCACCAAAATTGTACATATTTATAGCACTACTTTTTACCCAGCTCCTCTAGTTGCAGACTATAAATTTCATTTCCACTTCACACAAAGAATCTTCCGTTGCAGGACTTCTCATTGCTTGTCGTTGGGTCCTGTAGGTTCAAGAATAAAGCAAGCATGTTAAAGTTATAAATATTATTTTACTTACTTTGTGACATAGAAAAATATTAAGCTAGTTTAGAAAATAAGAAAAAATTTTCCTTGAATGACATGATTTATTAATGCCAAAAACTCAGCCTTTAGCATGGTGTGTTGCGCAGCCCAAGTAATTCTCATTTACTCAAGGCATTTTATAAACATTCTCTCATTGCATTTTTACCTTCAGAAATAAGCCTCAGCATCCCTATTTAAGAAATTAGAGGAAATAAAATAACTTGCTTTGGAAGACAATATGTCAGAATTTAAACTGTTTGCCTGACTCCAGAACCTTTGCTTAAAAACAGAGTAACCAGTCAGAGTAGTTTTAATACCACATTTGCATGATAATTCTGCACCTTAAATATTGAGGATGGAACTCATGGTTTCTGTCCCTTCCTCCTCCATCTCCCCCCATCTGGGCAAAAGTGCCTTGGCTGAGCACTTCTCCAGCCTCCAGCCTGAGTCGCCTCCTGCCCCACCTACACAGGCACCTCGCAGGACCTGACTCTCTTCTCCTGGCAGCCTGCTAGCAGTTGTTGGGTCCTGTCACCCACGGACTCCATGGCTCCCAGCAAACTGCAGTCATGGCTCAGCATGTGCCTGCCTCCCCTCTGCATGCCACCCGCCCTCCCTTCCATGCTCAGACAGACAGCTCTTCAGGGAACGTAGATGGAGTCCGGGCGCACTCCCTCGCTCTCTTCCCACTGGAGCTGGCCAGGCCTGTGAGCCCCTGCGGGCCTCCCCCCAGATGTGCGCCACTCCTCTTCCAGCTCTCCAGCTCTCTTCCCTTCAGCACAGCCCCTACCGAGCAAGGGGCCTCAGGACTCTGCAAGCTCTGCCCCCTCTGCCTAAGAAATGACGGTTCACCCCCTATTTGTGGAAGCACCCATGCTCACCGCTGTTTTGGGTATATCCTTTAAAAGTCTCAGCCTAAGTGTCACTTGCTGGCAGAAAACTACCTCTGAAGTCACCCTACCACACTTGGGTCTGTTGTTCTCCCTCGGGGACTCCTTACTTTTCCTTCACTCTTGTGTCACCTAACTGCCATCATTACAATGCAGCTTTGTCAGTGGTCTAATCTGC
>NW_004524623.1:2834466-2855816 GCF_000260255.1 Octodon degus | reverse complement strand
GTGTAATACACAAAAAGGTACACAGTAAATATTTGTTGAATGAATGAAATGCAGGCAGCTTAAGCGCAATGTGTCCCCTGTGTCTCATATAAATTGAGAGTATTTACCTCTCCCTAGAAAATACAGAGGCGGTAGTAAAAGATACAGCAAAGTAGTGGTATTCATTGGTTCACAAGAAATGGTTGCAGTATTAAAGCAATAGTTCAGCTGCTGTCAGATAGAGACCCATCGGCCTTTATCCTGTACAGTTGGCTTCTGAGGAAGAAATTTGTCCACATTTTTTTTATATTTTTATTTAATCTTTTTTCACCTTGCTTTTCCTTCTTTCTCTTCCTGTCTTTTCTCCTTCCCTTATCTTCTTCATTCTTTGCTTTTCCTTTCTTCCCTTGAAGAACAATTCCCTTCTATTGTACATAAAGGCACCAGTGTTCCAATTACAAAGTGGCCTGTTTCACCCTGTGCCCAGGTATTAGAAAACCTTGACTTAGCAAAGTAGAGGATGTGAGTCTCTATGATAGGTTATAATTAATAAGCATAATTACATGGCTTTCGAGAAGTGTGCCCTGCAATATCCTGGCTCATTGGAAGCTTGTTGTTCTCTAGGTCACTTGAGTATGCCTTCCTTTCTTTAATCACAGCTTTTGGCTGCTAATCTGAAATGTAAATCCATTGAATAATCTATACTCAGGGTCCAGCTAGTCAGTACTGCTGAAAGGGAGATTCTTTTGGGCACTGGTACCTGCAACTCCAGATAAGTATAGTGTCTTTGAAAAACAGAATATTGAAATGTTTAAGTTTCAGCTCACTGGGGACATTCATTCCAGCACACTGAAAGCTATCTCTCAAGAGGCAAACTAATCTACTCATACTCTTTTGGAGAGTGAGAAGTAGTGGTATTCATTGGTTCACAAGAAATGGTTCCAGTACTAAAGCAGTAGTTCAGCTGCCGTCAGATAGAGACCTATCGGCCTTTGTCCTGTACAGTTGGCTTCATGATTGTTGGTTGCTTGCTTCTTAAGACTGCTTTGAATTTTTGCTAAGACTCTGTCTGAGATGTCTCACCCTGTGGAGACTTGATTTGGGTGACTCTTGCTTCTCTTATTTATTTCCCAGAGGTGACTTCCTTGACTTTTATGCTTCTGACGAGTTGCTTAAACAGTAGTTTTATGTCGAGTCATACATTTGTCTTGTGGAATCTGCTTCTCTGAGGTCTTATTATCCAGAACAAACTCTGACTGCAGGTTTGTCAGCCTTCCTATCAGCGTCCTGGCAGAACTCTTAAATGTGCCACCTGTGGTCAAAGTGCAACATCAATTCAATTTTCGTGATTTGTATAGATGAGATATCCTCCATGTAGATTCTTTCTGAAATACTTTACCAAAGATATGGCTTCATTAGTTATAGATTATAAAACTCAGTCCATAGCGATGGAGATAATCTGAAATTGCAGATAGGGTAATATTGAAATCATTCAGAGCACTTAAAATTAAGTAAGTGAAACGACATGTGAAAATGTTACTAATGATACAGTGGAAGCTGTCTGGTCCCCTACCCTTTCCCCTCGTCTGTCTCCACTGTAACCTTCCCTCGGGAACAACCTCACTGCAGCCCCACTGATGCAAACACTAGCTTAAAGCTCTGGGGCATATAAATAAGTAATTTAATTTTTGGTTTAATAGCCTTTTCTCTAGCTTTCTCTAGCCAAGTAAAGAAAGCAATTTTTCACATCAACTTAGGAAACTAATTAAGCATTATAGATATCATGACTATGACCTTATATTAACCCAAGAAGGAGAGAGACACTAACATTAATTTGTGAAATTAATATCTGCCAAGGATTGTGCAAGGCATTTTATACATTTTATTAACTAATTGTCCTGGTAGCACTGTGAAACACACATTAGTATCCTTATTTTTTTTTTTTAACAGATGAAGTAATTGTGTCTTAAAGAGGCTAATTATTTAAAGTCACGTGAATCATGTACTATAAGCATAGGATTAAAACCCAAAAGACTTCACACATCTGATACTGTACCCACAGCATATTGAGAGAAATTATAGCAGGTATATAAAATAGTAAATGTTTTATACTTAAAAGTTTTGAAGGCAGCAGAACAAATAAAGGAATGCATCTTTATATTTTCTAAACTTAAAATTCTTAATTTGATGTGTAAGATCTAATTATTTCTTAAAAATAAATTATATAGGAAGCATTTAAAATTAAAGTATAATTTTGTTTAAATTATAATATTTGTAGGCCTAAGTACAGTATTGAGACCCCACCCCTCCTACAAGAAATCTCAGAGCATCAAATATTTAACATTAAGTGCTTAAGAAAGTTCTGGGAAGCGGGAAGAAAATGAGACAATGAATTAATTATCTATGGATGATTAATCATTCAGGCATTTTTATTGATTTAAATTATGGTAAAGCCACTCAAACTAAAGGAGTAAAGCATAATTTTCCTGGAATCTTCCCATCTGTTTTTTCTTTATCTTCTTACTATCTCAGATATACCTAGAAACTTTACAGGTGTCTTCACAGATTCCCTAAAACTATACATTCAGCTCAGATTTTTGTAATGAATCAGAAGGCCTAGAATCCAGCTTGCCTCAGAGAAGGAGGAAAGAAATGAGTATCCTAGAAGAAGGAACTCAAGTGTACTCCCAAAAATAAGATGTGCATTTACTTCTTAACGTCATAAAGGTGTCTTGAGCGATCCTAGAACACTCATTAAAATCTCTACAAGAAAGATTCTAAAATACAATGATATTAGCTTGTTCCTCGTGGGGAAGGTCTTGCCTTCCTTACCTCTGTGGGTAGGTACAGAATGTGTTTTGGCATGAGTTGTCTTTTGGTTATGATTATGAAATCCCTGAGGCACTCTACTTTATAAAAAGAAGGGGTTTATGTAACTCAGCTTTAAGAAGCGTAAGTGCAGAGTCAGCCAACCCCATCAGTGTATTCTTGAGTAAGGGCCACTGGCAGGTAACATGCTGCTAGTGTAATGGGAATAAGCCATCACCTCACTAGCCATGAAGCCAGAGAGCCATTCAGGAGTGAGGCTCCCTCTGGCAACAACTCATTGTCCTGAGAACTCACGAGGAGAGACCGGTGTTCTCTTCCCTGAGGACCATTCTCAGTGCCCTCCCACTTGTCCCCACATCATAAAGTTCCCATCACCTCTCACAGCCCCAACACTGGGGCCAACTCTTCGGTATGGGAACCGTTGGGGAAGAAAGCACTTCCAAACCACAGCATGTATCATGGCGCTCCACATAGTTCAGATTCCCGAGAACTAGTACATGTATACCAAATACAGAAATTTCTTTTTTTTTGGTCCTTGGAAGTGTTTGAAGAGTGGCCTCAGTTCCTGTCAGTGAAGTTGTGGCTGTAAGGAGCATGCATGCTATAGTGGCATAAGGTGCCATCCACCACTTACAAATATCAAATATCCTTCCTATTGGAACCCTGATCAAGAAGCAGGTGCCTAATGAAGACCTGTCTCATTATACAGGTGAAAATATAAAGACCAGAGTAGCTTCTAAAGTAATCTATGGCTCTGTGGAGATGCTGATCTAAAACTTGTTACCATACCACGATAGTCAAATGTTAGTCTCGTTTACTTGGATCCCTCTCCTATTCTGTGAGGCCTTTAGAACATTCTTTATGAAATTCAGTGAACCCGCTGATAACATAGACCTTACTGCAAACCAAGCTTAAAGTAGTCATTCTCATCTCTCACTGCATATTAGTGTCACCTACAAGATGTTTTAAATGCCCAGCCCATCTCAAAGGAGTTTTGTAAGCAATAAATGATACATGTGAAAATATGTTGTAAACAGTAACTCACCATGAAGTGTGAGAAAGCCCGGGAGCCTTCTCGGTGCTTTGCTCTGGGCTCTGGTTCTGCTTCCTGTGCTGCCTCATTGACAGGACATCGGTTGTTTGAACACATGATGGCCAAGTTGTTTCTTTTCTTCATCTAGCCAGATCTTTTAAACCTATACACTTTCCTAATGTGTGTTTGTCTTTTAATATTATGTCTACCTCCTATAAAAACTCAAGGGGGATCAGTTAGAAAAATAGAGGCTTTAAATATTTCAAAGTAAAGTTTTCACAACTTCTAAGTAAACTGACTTTTAGGGTAGCTGAGTGGTTGATACTCATTTGTCTGATTTAAGGTCTGGTTTTTTTGAACACTACAATGCATCATTCTTGTACTGTAAACTTACAGGATGACAAGGGAACACTGGATGTGCTGTGGAGCCACTGACTCTTCTGACTCCACTTTCCTTCCCAGCCTTGGGTGTTCAAGCATCCTGAGTCAGAGGGATTCTTTGCAGACTGGCAGACACTTACTCCTATGTTAGCAGGTTCTCTGTGTCAGCAGAGTTGCATAGTGAATCATTCTGGGTTTTTGCATGTGGAATACTTATGAAACCCAGAAAAACCTGACAGTGACTATTTTTAGACTGAGAGGGAATCAGACATGCTGGAGGAGGATGATATAGAATGTGATGATTGAGCAGCAGCCATGTGTAATATGCCAAATATTTTTCATGGGAAGGCGAAGGATTTACACTATGTCCACAAATATTTGTACTTTCACTTTAAAGTGGTATTGGTCACTTAAGTGATAAATTGATTAGATTGCATTTACTTCTTAAATCAAATGAAGATATGAATCTTGAGTTTGCTGAAATGTCACCCCGATATAATTATGCCCTCTTTTGAGACTCTATTAGTACTATCAATGGAAATGGAAGCTTCTAGAGCTGTAGTATCTAAAAATACACCCCAAGTCACAGTGATAGAGCTCAGAAGGCTCTTAAAGAAATTTTATGACCTGCCTTTTTTTAAAATCCTCTACTTTAAAAGTATAAAGATTCTTTACAATTTAATTACATTTAGACCTTAGAAATTTAAGAGACTTTTATTAGTGTTCTACAAAGCATGTTTAAATATCCATAAAAATTATGCCAGTCTATCAAATTTAATACTGAAACCTGTCACATTAATCCTAACATGATTATTTCACATATTACTATTCCATTGCTGGACACCTCAGCTTCCTCGCTAATTTAGTTACTGAGCTCTAGTCCCCCTAACTTATATGTACAGTAACACAAAACTCTACAAAGAATTTAAAAAGTCAGCCCCACCAGGAAGAATGACAAAACCAGAGGACTCACACTGTCAGATATCAAGGTCTATTAAGGGACTAAAATAATTCAGAGAAGCATCACTGGTGCAAAACAAAGAGAGAACCTAGTCATGTTTCCAAGCTGTGAAAAGAAAAGATCTTCTCTGAAAATGATGATAAGTAACTTGGGTCTGTGTGGGTAAAATATATCTTGCCACATCCTATTCCACACAATATGTAGGAATCAGTTCCAGATAGATTATCAAGCCAAGTGTAAAATTAAAAAAAAAAAGACTTTCAGAAAAGTATAGGAGACCTTCATCATGAGTTTAAAATGAGCAAACACTTAAGTGCAACATTATAACCATAAAAATGAATAATTAAGAAATTCTTTTCATCAAAAAGACACCAACAGAGATCTCTAGTTGTAAGTCATCCTTGGGGAAAATATATTTGCAAATCACAGTCATTCATGATTCGTATGAGAATACAGGTGTTTGGTTTTTGGTTTTTGTTTCAATTCTTAAGTTGCTGGGAAATTTAAGGGAAAGTTTGGGAAAACATTTGAACAGACAGTCTGCAAAAGACAATTTTCAAATGCCAACATATTTATGAAAAGTTCTCCCAAATACCTGAGTTATCAGAAAACTGCAAATTGAACTCATGTTGCTGCACCCCACTGAAATGGGAAGGTGAAAAGGACTGATGTCAGCAAGAAGTGGACAACAGGTAGAGAAGATGAGACCATTCCCTCCCTGCAGGGGCAAAAGTAAATTCATACAAGTCGTGGAAAATTCTTTGGCATGTTTCACAGAAGCAGAGAACATGTATACCCTTTAGCCCCAAATTTCTACTCCTGCTTGTAACATCCATGGAAATGCATACCCATGCTCACGAAAAGACATACTCAAATGTTCATAGAATATTTGTAAAGCAAAACAACAAACCCCTTAAATAGTGGAATGAATAAATTACAGCATATTCACCTTTGAAAAAATATGTTGAAATGAGAATAAATGATAGAAAAGAACCACAACAATATGCATCTTTAAGCAGAACTCAAACTGAGAATTTGTTACAGTTCAATAGTAAGAATAAGCAGTGTTGGGCTGGGAGTATAGCTCAGCAACATAAGTGCCTGCCTGGCAAGCACAAGGTCCTGAGTTTGATCCTAGTACCCACCCACCCCCCCTCCAAAAAAAAAAAGAATAAGCAGTATTAATCTATGCTGTTAGAAGTCAAGCTAATTTGGGTAGTTACCTTGGGCTGGGGCAGTGATTTAAAGGAGTAGAGAGGAAGGATTCTTTGATGTTGATAATGTTCTGTTTCTAGGTCTAAATGTGATTATACAAATATATTCGGTATATGAAAATTCATCAAGCTGCAAGCTGTGGTTTATGCATTCTCCGTACATTGTACTTCAGTCATTCCAAAGCGAATGAAGTTACCAGGTTAACTCTGCTACAGATCACTGGAGTCAGCAACACAGCTTTATCCAAACTCAATCAAATATAGGGGTGTGTTACAAGTGTCACTTGCTTTCAACCCTTCCTGAAATACAATAAATGTTCCTGTTATCTCTTTTGACTCTTCCAGAAAAGTTAGGGTTTAGAGTGGAGCTCATGTTACCATAGTAGGAACGCTTGGATCTGAATATTTCCTAAATACTGTATTTTAAATTCAAAAATAGAAGAAAGGGCAATTTTATAAAAGCTATAAAATTTGTTGCCATTTTTGCTTATCTGAAAAGGTTGGCAATTATTAGAAGCAGTGCTTGAATAACTTTCATTAAAATACACCGGTGCCTCAGTTCACAAACTTAATTCATTCCACTATCTGGAAAAGAGGGCCACTTCTATTCTGTATGGGAAAGATGGCTGCAGTTGTGTTCATGGCCCAGTGCAGAGTCAAACACAAAGTTTTCCCAAAACCAAGTTTTCCCAAACACTTCTATTTATGACCAAATTGTTCACAGGCAAAAGAAATTGTGAGCCAAACTACCACTGCTTAATAAATGGCTAAGTTGGAAAATCCCCAAACGAAACTTTTTCTGAGGGAATGCGCCAAAAGTAGAGGTGATTTACCATGTGGGCTCGGCTATTTACAGCGGGTTCTAATCAAGCGTTACACTCATTGCAATGCAGGGCTCAGAAGTTGAAAAACTGATTAACAAAATTAAAAAAAATCCAGAGTGTTTCCCATGCAAATAGTCATCTGTGTATCTCATATAATTATGTAGCTCATAAATCAACACAGCATGCAAGGGCTTCAGTTGGGTGTAAATATGCTAATGACTGAGATGTCTTTAACCATGAATAATTTATGTCTCTATGAACCACTTTTTCAACCATCCTTCTCTTCCACAGAATAAACTAATCATCTGTGTAGGGATAGGAACTTGATTATTTCTTCCTGATTTTTCTTCTGTTTGTTTTGCTCATTTTGACATGCTCCTTTTTATTTCTCTTGCACTTTCTTAAATAAAAGTTGTCCATTCACCTACCCTGTCTGCTTATTTTTATTTTTCCCATGCATCTTGTTAGGCATCTTGGAATAAGGCTAGGGCTTTTTCAGTCCTGCTTCTCATAGGGTCCTCTGTGAATGCAGCTGGGTAGCAGCTAGGGAAACAGGCTTCATATCATGAGGTACTGTGTGCTTCTTGATGTTGTTGTGGGGAAGTATTTATTGTGGCTAACAATCCTCAGGGAAAGACTAATGATCAATTAGATGTTAACATTTTGTAGATCCCCTTCTACCATACACAAAGTAACTACCACATGGGTAATGCTGGATAGTGTTACTTGCTAAAACAGTTTTGTTCCTTTCTTTGGGCCAATTAAAGTCCACTGAAAAACATTTAGAGAAAATCCTAGCTCATATACTAAACTCATCCCAGCCAGGCCAGCGCCTGTTGCTCAGCTGTCAAGACCATTCCCTTGACATATGCTATTAGTATTGGGAAAGTGATTGCCTTTCTATTGCTTTTAAGGACAAGGAACTTCAGCCAACCTTCTGTAGATCTTTGGACACTTCCGGCATGTGTACGTAATTTTCTGAGAAACCTACAATTCATATCCTAGTAGATAACCCATCATTTTTAATCATTTTCACCCTACAATATTAAATATTTTACTGGGTGTGGCTAGAGGAGGTAGGATTATAAGCATTGTGGGTCCTGCAGTAGAAAAGAAAAAAAAACGACTAGAAAATGCATGCGAATATATTTTTATAGTGGATCCCCCTCCTCCTAGCTTTTTGACATCAGATTCCCAAGGGTTACTAGAAGGGATGCTACATTTACATTTCTGAATTCCCAGTACTGAATGGTATATAGTTAGCATTCAATAAAATATTTTTAAAATCTATATTGTCGCGTGAATGGCAACTCCACTTGTAATCTTAGCCTGTGCTCTTTCTGGGGAGGGGCTCTGTACTAGTGGCTTTTTATCTGGATAAGAATGTATTTTTTCTTCTCTAATCTCCTGATAAGACTTTATGCTACCACTGCCTCAACCAATGTCCAAAGCATATAGATCTGGTCCTAGACACCTGCATGAAAGGCCAGGATACCAACATCAAGCTTCTGAAATTGCCTAACATCCAGCTTTTGTTAGAAATGTAAGTGAAGACCCAGTTCATTTACTCTAGCATCTGTCTTTGGATAAAGTTAACCAGTACACCAGCTGGTTCTTCTTTGGAGACACCATCATTGATTTCCTTTTCACTCTTATTGCCTCGGTCTTCATCAGGGAACCTTTTAGACACCCTCTTATAAACATAGGTCAAGGGCATTAGCCACTGCATTATTTGACACTATCTGTGCATAAACCCCCAATGAGAGATAGAGTTTTCTACTAGAAGAACGAGCTCCTGTGTATTTATAAAACTGATTACCTTTCCTTCATTTTCTCTAGCTGGACAATTCTTTTTTTACTTGCCTAACATCACTGTTTCTCTGTAGATTTGACGATGCACTGTTGTCATTGCATTTTGTAAATGGAGAAAATGAGATCTGAAACACGGGATGAGTCACATGACAAGTTGATGGCACAACAAAGACCACCCTCCCAGCCTCCAGCCCAGAGCCATATGGTCTCTTTGCTTAACTGTGACATTACATTCACTTCTCTGGGAATTCTAAAGCTTTCTTCTTTAAATTTTAAGATAATTTTTTAGTTGCACATTTGCTCCCCCAAATGAAAGTACTGCACTCACTATTCTTTTAATGCCCTAAAAAAGAGAGACTTCTATTTCAGTTTCCATCAGCTGAGCTGTCTCTCTCCCCTCTAAACCAGTGGTGACAAATCTGGCACCCTGTCCTCACTTTCTTGATATCCTTATTCCTATCCTTTCTTCTAAGAGAAAAAGCTAATATTATTTTTTCACTATAATTGAATCATTAGAATATACAGAAATACAAGTTTTTATACTTTGACACATCCAGAGCTCAGGAAGAAAGAATTGCTTCAGAATTTATAAATAATCTTTAATGCCTCTTTTAAAACTCTGGTGCTTAATCATAATAAAGGTTGGATGTTCTTATTTAAAATGCTTAAGGCCCAATGTGTCTTAACTTGCCAATGTTTTTCAGATTTTAGAATATTTGTATGTATATAATGACATATCTTGTCAATGAAACCCTAGTATAAACATGAAATTCATTTATGTTTTAATTATACCTTACACATAGTTGTTGGTGATTTTATGCAATATTTATATAATTTTGTAAATTAAATTTTCATGATGTGAAATTTTCCACTTGTAGCATCAAATGGGAAGATCAAGACATTTGATGATAATTAACATGGAAACTATTACATTCATCTGCTAAGCAAAGCAAATTTATCCTTAGACATGGCAGAACCATGAGGAAAAACATAACTAACTGCCATATCACAGACCTATTAAAATCCAAGGAGGTCATAGAAAGAGGTCTGAGCAATTAAAAGCTGGTCATTTTGGAGTTCCAGAAACATAAAAGACTCTAGTAGGTCAGAAGTCATGAGGGGTTTGACCAGAGCAGTAGATCCTGCAGGAGCATGCTCAGGATGAGAAGGACGGTCAGCCACCAGCAAATCAGAGGCAGCAACAGCGCCTGGCTCAGCTGCAGACATCCGTCTGTTGGATTTGAGGAATGGGCACAACTGAAACAAAGCCTTTGGTGGCTGACCAATATTCTTCACCGGGGGGACCAATCGAGGCAGATGCATTATAGTCCACTGCTGCAAATAGCACGGTGACCATAGTGACACCGAGTCCTGGGCAGCACCATGACCCTATGAGGCACTGGACAGAAACAAAGCAGAAAACAGGGAAGGAAGAGAAAAGAAAGGCAGTGTCAATGGCCATAGACTGGAGACCACAGCACTTAATACAACAAGGTTATCAAAACTAGAGAGTAACCCCCACCAAAGAGTTAGGCTCCTGGGCTAACCAGGCCCTTGGGTAAACAGTCATAAGCACCGAGGAACCACAAGTCCCTGGTGTTAGGCTAAGACCACTGGTTCCTTCCAGTTAATATTAATAAGACTCTGCCCTGGAATGATAGGAAAAGATATAGGTTCTAAAGTCCTCTTTGCTTCTTAAGACTGAGTTATTTCAATATCCATTGTTCAGGAAACAACACATACAAGAATCTGTAGTAGTGGAGAAAGTATGTTGTTGATGTGCATTTTCTCATCTTTAACTTAATTAGGAAATACGTTGTTTTATCTCAAACTGAAGATAGCCCATGGCCCATTTGCCTTCATGAATCAGTGCATATCACCTTAACTTTAGCCGTAGAAAACAGATTTCCCAGGTCGCCGTCTCTGAGTGTTACCTTGGTGATGAAAACGTGCTGGTGGAAAAAAAAATTGATGAATGAAATCTCAAGCAGCAGCAAAGGAGTAGAAAACCAGAAAAATATACTAATATGCAGTCTGGAAAAATGGGATGGCTCAAATATTTGAGGTCATCATAGCAATAACATTCTGTATACATAGCAAAATGCTCTAACTATACATTACATTGGTTGTAGTAAAACATTATTTTAGAGGTAAGCAGTTGGGCTTAGAGTGTTTCAATAATTAATTGGCTAAGGTACCATAAAACCAAAGTATTATGAAAATAAAAATTAAATGCAAACGTTTTAGCTCCGTATCCAGGGCTCTTTTCCATATAACAACTCTCTCTTTTGAGCTTTAAGTGACATTACACTCTTTCTCGTTTGTTCTTGCATTTACTCTACAACTGTTACCTGTCTCCTGTGTGCTCATCACTGTGGCAGCAGTGAGAACTCTGATCAGCAAGACATAGTCTCTGCCTTCAAAACAAGCTCAAAATCTGGCAAAGGACAGAGATGTCACCCCAACCTGGCCCTTATGCGACAGCGAACTGTGTGTTACAACACAAGTAATTCAGACTATAGGAGCACGTGTGAAAAGCTTCTTACCAAGTCATGAGTTGGAGAAGCTTCCAGAGGAATTGATGTTTACACTGGTATCTCTGTTGATCAATAGAAGTTGAGGGAATGTAGAATGTTCTAAGCCAGAGGCAAAGCTATTTAAAGTCATTCCTGAACAGGAAATGATAGTCAAGTTGAGAATTGGGAAAGCTCCGAGGGCTTACAGATTCCACTTTGCTTCCCTATTCCCATTTGACAAATAGAGACATCATCCATCCATGACCCATTATCCATTATTCATCCATCCATTCTTCTGTTCATCCTTCCTGTTCCTCTTTCCTGTCTTTAGCCTACCCTTTCTTCATCAACCCTGTTTTGCATTTATTTCTTTGCAATAGGTGCTATATATTTATTGAATGATTAATTAATTTTAAGCACTTACTGAAAGACCCTAGCATGTGTGAGGCACAGTAGCGGTGGGGAGGGAGGGCACAAAGACACATAAGACAGTACCCTGACTGGCATGAAGCTCAAAATCTAATTGAGGAGATTACATGAGCGTGTGTTACTGTGATGCATGCCGCGTGGAACAGGTGCCCTCAGGTACCACTGGCTGTGAGGATGACACATGGAAGAAAGCCTAAGTTTCAGGGACAGAATTAACAGGCTGACATCAGACTAAACATTCTTTTTTTCTTTTGTCTTTTTGCTGATTTCCTGAATTTGTTCTTTGACAGATACTGTGGCAACAGCATCCGGGCCACTGCTAGTTGAAGTTGCCAAAACTCCTGGGGCCAGCCTTGGCGTTGCTCTCACTACCTCGATGTGCTGTAGCAAGCAGGTCATTGTCATAGACAAGATCAAATCTGCAAGCATTGCAGACCGGTGAGTGTCATAGAAAGTGACTACTTTTCAAATTCACAGGTGTGTTGTTTAGAAATTATATGTGTGCACACACATATGTAATATATACACATGCCTACATACACTCAAGCACATGTACATCTGCACCAACAGTGAAAATTGAGCTCTCTTGACATTTTATAAATTCCAGTTAGGAAAACAAGCTGTTTTCCTGATCAAAATTTACCTGATGTTACATTTCATGATATAAAGTCACTTTATCCAGATGTTAGTGTGACCTTTAGAAATCGGGAAAAAATTTGAAAACAAGCAACCAAGCAAATTTTCTTACTGCCTCTTGGGATAATTGTCTCTCTTTGACATAGGATAACTGAACTGACCTTTATTAAGGCACATGCAGAGAAGTCACTGGGTTTGCTGAAGTATTAACAGTTAAGTCCTGCTACCATAAAATGTTATTCCTTTTTTCTTAGATAAATAGGGCACTCTTTTTTAAATAGTGCAGTCTTTAAAGACAGACCTGTTACTGTCATAGTACATTAATATTATAGTTTCACAACCTTCAAGGGTCCCTGAAAGCATCATTCATTCTGAAGACACAATAAAAATAAAATTTATTTTCCCAATTAATATTTTAAACTTGCAAGGTAAAACAGAGAGAAAGAGAGAGGGGGGGGGAGAGAGAGAGAGAGAGAGAGAGAGAGAGAGAGAGAGAGAGAGAGAGAGAGAGAGAGAGAGAGAATGTCTTCCCTCTTAATAAATTGTTCTGTAGCTCTTAGTGAGAAAACCCCCAGCTCACATCACTGAAACATTCCAAGTAAACCAACATGAAATAATTTTTTTAGATGGAAAGGATGACTTGAAATGCTTCTGTGTTGAGTAGTAAACCATTCACCCTGGAGATTTTTAAAAGTATCCGAATGACTAGTCTCTTCTGTACCTTCCAGCCCATTCCTGTACCTTCTTCACCCTGCCTGGACATTCTCCAGCTCTGGTGTGGGGACCTGCAGCAGCCCCAGTAGAGGACAGTCTACAGCTCCACTGTGGTCCTGCCCTATGGTGCAGTCATTTGGCAGGGGCAGCCATTGATCCAGGGGTGTCTCCAGCTCAGTGGTTCAGGATGCTTTAATTCTCTCCCTCTGTTTTTTCCCGTTCCGCAGGGGGTAACCAGTTTAAGGAGCTGCCCACTTGGCTGGTACGTCTGGATGCTGACTGCTGTGTTTGCTTTTCTCCACTTATCCAGTAGCCAGTGTCTTGAGCTCAGCGAGATGTAGCAGCTAGCCCCACCCCCAGCTTTCCCCTTGACTCGCCCTGCAGGCCTGGTTTTATTACTCACTCAACTCCTGCATAATTTTCATTGTCATTGAGAGCTATTGTACTAATGACTGTTTAACTCCAAAATAACAAAATCTTGCTCCAAAACAAAGTGCTAGTGATCTGGGGGCTTATATGAAAAGATTCCGAGGAAATAGGAACTGAATTTCCCCAGCGTAATTCCATTCCCACATAAAAATGACCCCACTTCAATTCTGTGAGCCATGACTTGAGAATCTGAATATTTACCAAATCATATTAATAAAAAAAAAAGTCTAGGAGGAAAGAAAAATCAAGGGGAAAATTTTCCTTTCTTACACTTCCCTTGCTCACTTCTCTTCAGTGTTCAGTGTTCAGTACCTGCCCGCCCCCAAGATGGACAAGAGGAAACATTTCTTTGCTTTTTTCTGTATTTTCCACAAGACTTTACACTACAGTGTACACTTCAGGTATCTATAACTTAACAGATGCTATTTCCTATGATACTGAAATGCTTTCCTTTTTTTTTTTAAGAAAATAAAAACTGTGTGGAATTCTCTGAAGGGCGTGAAAAGTGTATTCCAAAGAGGAAGGCGCTTCACTGTCCTGCATTTCTGCTTCCGCAGGTGTGGCGCCCTGCACGTAGGGGATCACATCCTCTCCATTGATGGCACCAGCATGGAGTACTGTACGCTGGCGGAAGCAACCCAGTTCCTGGCCAACACCACTGACCAGGTCAAGCTTGAGATTCTGCCCCACCATCAGACCCGCCTGGCCCTGAAGGGACCTGACCATGGTGAGCAGAGCTCTCCGGATGCATCTCTTTTTCTGGCTCTTGCAGTTGTTACTTCATGCAGAGGTAGAGAGCAGAGGTGCACTGAATTTCACTCTCCCTTTCTCATTTTTTTTTCCCCAAACAGCAAAGTCTCTTTGTTTACTCTGCCTCATTATCCAAATCGCTTTTTCTAAGCCACACATAATTAGTGGAAGCCCCAAAATGAAGAAATAACTACTGTTGGAATAGGCTAGTAGTCTTTGATTAAGAAAAAAAAAAAAAATTCTGGTGCAAAGGTAAGAGAGACAAGAAGAAAAATGATTTGACTTCCTGATGTGTTTGGGTTAAATTTCCAGTCTAATGGATGATAGTCAAGAAGTAGTAAAGCTTACTTTTTAAACAAAGTTGGTATTAACTACAAACTTTTCAAATGCTTAGTGTGAGGAGCCATTTGCATGAAGGGCTGACTTTCCCCTTTCAATGTTTGCCGAATTGGTTGTTTCCTAGGATGGACAATGATATTTCTGATGAAACATCTCTCATTTTATTTCTGAGTCAGAAATGTCACTGACAAAAGTTACCTATGTCTGCTGACAACTTATAAATCATCCGCCTGGGCATTTTTAAACAAAACCTAGTCCAAGAAAAGGGATTTTATACCCAAAATCAAATGAAGTCAAGATTTCCTGTGGGGTTTTAATTCCAAGTCCTCCTGTTCCTTAAACCAAATTCTCTCCTTATTTATTCCTGTGCAGGAAGCCTCCCTAATATCAGCATGAGCCTAGAAAGTGACAATGCATTTTTGTATACTTACAGAGAGCATAGTGTCCTCTAGTACTGAAGTTTGGCTTATGAGGAGGTCATTCTTATAATTATATCTAAACTGCATTACACTTCTCTGCAGTTTCAAAAATGAGGTGGGAAAGAAAGGGGGACAGATAATTCTCATACTGAATGAGTCAGCTGGATCTAACCTTTTAATTAAATGGAACTTAGGCAGCCCTGGAGCTAATGAAAATCTCCAGCATAATGTTAGCCTTATCAAATTTTGACTTTACACATTGGGGTCGAGAAATGAGGCGGCATAGGCAGGTTAGGAAAAGAAAATCAGCACAACTTGAATAATGGTGCTGAGGGTCTACGGGAGGCACAGTTCGTGGAGATGTGAGTGTTCCCGCCAGCATCTGCCGCAGGCCTGGCCTGCCCATTTCCTGGAAGGTTCGTAGTAGTGTGTGTTTCTTCTAAATTAACGAGAAGGGTCAGGGAGATGGCTCAGTAGGATAAGCGCTTGCCTGGCAAGCGCAAGGTCCTGAGTTCAATCCCCAGTACCGCAAAAAAATAATAATAATAATAATTAATTAATTAGTGGGAAGTCAAGAACATGTAAGGATACACTCTGTGTGGTGACTTCCCAGCGTAGCGTTCAGCTTGCTAAATTCTTGTATCAATGAATTAGAAATGTTACTGCCTTTTGCACCTTCATTTATTTAACTTTTATTTCATCTGTGTACAAGTCATAGTTTCCAAATCAAAATATTAAATATGTATTTATCAAAAAAGTTTTAAAAAATTACTTAAGTACTAGAATATATGGGCAAATGCATTTTTTGCTTTGTTATGGAAAACCTGATGTTATTTATATTTGGGAGGCCGGAGGCTGACAATTTAACTAACTCTAGCTTCTGATCCCACCAAGAACTTTTCTGAAAATGGTTCGTTATCTTCCTTGAGCATATAGACATATCCCTTACATTTTGCATTAAAATCAGACTTGCATTTGCAAGAAGAAATAAACACTGACTCTTAACCATAATTAAATCGCAGTCAAGAAGGGAAAATAATACGCATTGTTTTGTTGTGTTTGTAATTCTCCAACTTCTATTTTTGTATTAGTAGAGTTTTACATAACTTACTTTTTTTTCTGCAAGAACGTTCTGGTTGCTTTTGCCCCGCAAGATCTCTGGTGCCTGCATAGTGGTTCCCTAACCCCATAGGTATATGGACGAATATGTCTCCCAAATTTTGATAGCAACAAAGCATTCTTGGTGCTTTCAGAGTAATGTTGCAATGACTTTATAGATTTGGAATAAGAGATCAGTGTTTGCTTTTGCTGGTAAAACATAACAAGTGAGTTTTCAGGGCTGCAAATGTAACTAGTAGCACAGTGCTTGCCTGGCACACGAGAGCCCTAAAGTCTATCCCCAGCACCTGGAAAGGGAGTAAGAAACAAAAGAAAGAAGAGGGGAGAAAGGGAAATAAAAGTTTTCCATGAGGTTAAAAATTGTTTCTACTTTGGACCAATGAGAAATATAATTGTGATGGAAGGAAACTGAGACTTTTGAAAAGCAATGTGACCAGAGTCTCTAGGTTTGATACGTTCAGTACCAGTAAGACACCAGAGTCCTTCTCTGAGCTCCAGAGAAAGCCTCCGGGGCTGATTTCAGTGGCTCTTCAGTTGTCCTAGGCAGAGCAAAAGGATCCAATCAGAGAGGAGAAATAAAGACATCACCTTCTTGGCCCCGTGCCTCTTAAGACCGCAGTAGTGATGTCACCAATGAACAACCTGGAATGCTTTGTGGTTTTGACTTTCTTTTTGCTTCTCTGGAGCTGAGGAATTAGGAACACCCACAGGAAGAGGCACTGTAGCCTGGTGGCAGGGGGCAGGGACTCTAGAACAGACACCCAGAGCTTTAATTCTGGCTGTGCTGCTCGGGACCTTACCCAAGTCACACAAGTTTCTTATACCTTAAGTTCTTTATCTGTACAGTAAGGGTTAAAACAAGAGCTGCCTCCCAGGAGTATTGTGAGCAATTAGCTGAGCTAATCCATGAAAAAGCTCTTAGCACAGTACCTGGGATATAGGAAGGACTCTGTGGAAGTAGGCTGTCATTCTTGCACAATTCAATAACAGAATGCTAGGGCCGGGGAGATAGCTCAGTAGAATAGGTGCCTGCCTGGCAAGCGCAGGGTCCTGAGTTCAATCCCCGGTACCACTAAATAAATAAATACATACATACATACATGCCTCTGAATGTTCTTTACAAAATGAAAGTGTGCCCAGAATCTTATTATTAAACTCCTGAAAACTTACCTTGTATATAAGTAGGAGGTAGACCACTATAAAGCACAACTGATTTGGAAAGTACATTCAAATAGATAGTAACTCTTGTTGCCCAGCATTCTTTGTTGAAGGTCTTTTTCATTCATTACGCATAGCATGCAGTTTTGTGCATCATCTTGTCATGTTCTTGTTTTTTAATTGTTTCATATTTGTGAAGATTTACTCCTTAATAATAGCACAAAGTCAAAAACAAAAATAGTGCAAAGTCTTGGAAAAGTTTATAGTCCCCAGCCAACTGGCCTTTTCCATCTGTCCTGTCGCTGTTTCTGGTTTGGTTTCTCTCCTCTTCTGCTGTCCTTGATCAGGTCGCCCTCACTTTGTGTCCATCACCTGCACTTAATTTGCTTACAGTTGGTGCAGCGCTAGGCATGCAATAAGTTCTCAATAGCATCCTTCTTTCTTATTCTCTCTCTGTCTCTCAGTCTCTCTGTCTCTGTCTGTCTGTCTCCCCTCTTGTTCTCTCTCTCTCTCTCTCTCTCTCTCTCTCTCTCTCTCTCTCTCTCTCTCTTTTCACTGGGCTTAACATTACTAATAAAGGCCCAGTGATTTTCAAAGCACTCAATAAAAACTTTATCAAACAGTGGGTGTTAAATTCTGAAGTCCATTCACTTACTCTGGCTTCATTTGCAATACTGAAATACTACTTCACTATGAATAGATGGCAAGCACAGGGACCTGGGTTCTATTCCCGGTACCACATGCTGTTCCAGCCCCACAACCCCAGGCATGCCCTGCCGGCCACCAAAACCAGACATAGTGGTGCACACCTATGATCCCAGTGCTGGGGAGGCTGAGACAGGACGATCACTATAAGTCCAAGCTGCGTATTGAGACCCTGTACCAAGTAAATAAGTAAAAGATTTTTAAAAAGAGTAGATGGAGCAGCTATGATTGTAGATTACCCAGATCCAGCGATAAGTGTGTCTTACTACAGAGTAGTCCTGTGTACCCCACAGTAGAATGAAGGTGATGAAAGAGAATCCACTAAGGAGTTCCCTAGATTAGTCTTTTTTGTAAAGGAAAATGCTGTCAGGATATGGACGTGGGCACTCTGGATGATGTGCTTCTTCATTGAATTCCTTCATCAGTTCCTTCCTTCGCGGGTCAGTCTACTTCAGGTACTGTTCTAGTTGTTGGGATGTCTCTAGTGAGCAAGACAGGCAGCATCCACCCTTACTTTTATAGCCTGCACATCTTACCATGAAGAGATAAACACTAGAAATATATTGCAAGATAAAGCCATTTTGGTATTAAGTGCCATGAAGAATATAAAACAGCAGTGTGGTCACATGGGAGAGTCAGTGACTTCAGCCAGGAGATCAGCAGCGGCGTGTCCCAGGGCTGGCACCTGAGTTGAGACCTGACTGATGGGAGGAGCCATCCACACAGGCCAAGGGTGTAAGGCTGATGAGTGTGGAGGTTCTGGGCAGAAAGGAGCCCCAACCTGATCTCAGAACAGGCAAACCCCCTGGGTGGCAGAAACGTGAAGGCGAAGTGATCCCTGTGGGCTAAAGAGATGAGCAGAGACTGTCCTCATTGTCCTTTTTAATGATAAGCAGTTTAAACAAGTGTGATACGTCTGGCCTTGTACTGAAAAGACCACCCCTAGCTGGGTGTGAGTACGTGACAGCAGGTGAATCAGGGAGCCCCCTCCACAGGTGTCGCAGTGGTCTCCATGCAAGTGGTGGTGGCTTGAACCAGGACAGAGAAAGAGAGAGGAGTCAGACCAGAAAGCACAGAGGGGGAGGAGAAAAGGGTCAATTGATTTAGTACTATGAAATTACAGTGGTTCTGAAAGTGTTTTTGTGCAGATTTCTGACAAAGCCCCTAAAATTTGAGTGTCTAGTGATTGAAATTCATCGAGTGAGAGACACTGCTATTTCCTTTAAAAGGCATTTTATTTTTGGTTTGGAGGTAGGACAGTAGCAGAATCAATATTATTACTCATAGCTCATTTGTTTTTCTTCCGTGGATCAGCACCATGCCAAGCTGCTTCCGCACGTAGCTCTCACGGCAGCCCTGCTGAGCAGACCCTTTCCTGACCTCCAGTTGATGTGTGAGGAAACTGAGGCTGAGGTAGCCAAGCAGCTGGCCAGGTTCCTACAGGGTGGAAGTCCAGGTCTGCCTCTCTCCACAGTGACATGTCCCTGCCAGGGCTTCCCCTCCATGCACTGTCTCTCCAGAGAGGACCGGAAGGGCCAATGAAGCCTATTGTACAGATGTTTCAACTTTTTTAAACGGCCCTCCTCTTCACACTTACACAGTGTTTGAGTCCACGTAAGTGACTACGGTAAAATAATTCACACATAAGATACCTACCATTGGAATCATAAAAGCAAGAGATAAAATTTTATACTTATTTTTAACTCCTGTGGATTCATGAAAACCTTATCAGGCAGCTATGCAATAAGATTGACATTTCAGAACACTGCTTGGAAAATCAAGTTTTAACATTGAAATTACAATTAAAACATAATAAACAACTTTTAAAAAATAAAGAGGACACCAAATCTCTGGAGTAATCCTCATTGAATTTTACAGTACCTTAGGGGAATATAAAAACATGTAAAGGAATTTAAGAACTATATATTTTCAGTGAAATACGCTTTTTCAAAACAAGTCAAAATATATTGAGGCTTTTATCTTCTCCTTATGAATCAGGATACAAATAAGATTCTGCTATCCGTAGATGATTAGAGTAGTAGAGGAAAATCAAGTTCAAGTGATGGATCATAGTCAATTAAAATGTCACAGCAATAAATAGTGAAGTGGGACTAGTTGGCCACAAGACTTGGGGACCAGCGTGATTTATTGTTCTGTCTTTTTCTTTTCTCTAAACAAGTGCTACTAACTAACTGGCCAGGATTTGCAAATCCTTAATTACTAACCATGTGTCATAAATCTTTATGAGACTGACTTTTAAGAGAAAAAAAATGTTTTTAATCTCTACTGTAAAGCACAGGGGGAGATTAGAAATTGATTCAGTATTCATTTTAAAATGAGAAAAAATGGATCGGGGAAAGGCATGCATTATTCTTGGGAAAATGAAAAGTTTCCTTGTTGCTGATATTAATCATGTTTTGCTGACCACTGAGAAAAGGAAAAACCACGTAAATTTTTTCTTTGCAAGCAGCTTTCATTTTTGTTACTTTTTTTTTAATTTGTGCAATTCAGTTACTTTTTTTTCTTTTCTTTTTTTTTTTCTTTGTTCTATGTTTTTCTTATTTCTCATCATCACTTCATGTGGGCAGTGAAAATTCAGAGGAGCGACAGGCAACTTCCCTGGGATTCCTGGGCCAGCAACCAGTGCAGTCTTCACCCAGGCCACCACCATAATCTGCACCACCCTGACCATTGCAGCGTGCCCGCCCTGACTTTCCCAAAAGCTCCGCCTCCAAACAGCCCTCGTAATGTTCCAGGCTTTCTCTTATCCCGCTCAGTCCCTCCTCTAATTCATTGCATCTTTGGCTTCATGGTTGTTGTGAGCTTTTCTTTTTTAATAATATATCGCATGTTATTTCTGACATCTCCTAAGTCTATTTCGTTAGAAAGCATTTGTCATTAAGAAAGGATGTAGCTGGGTGTGGTGGCACACACCTGTAGTCCCAGCACTTGAGAGGTTGAGGCAGGAGGATCCTTTTGAGTTTGAGACCAGCCTGGGCCACAAAGTGAGCTCAAGACCAGCCTAAATGGCAGAGTGAACACAGAGAGAAGGAGAGGGAGAGAGAGAGAGAGAGAGAGAGAGAGAGAGAGAGAGAGAGAGAGA
>NW_004524623.1:2814651-2834366 GCF_000260255.1 Octodon degus | reverse complement strand
GGATGGATGGATGGATGGATGGATGGATGGATGGATGGATGGATATAGGACAAGCAAGATAGCTCAGCAGACTAATTACCTGCTTTGGCAAGCACAGGGACCAGGGTTCAATCCTCCGCCCTACATGCCACACCAGCCCCACCCCAGGGCATGCTGAGCCTGAGACTAAGTCTGGGCGTAGGGGCACATACCTGTAATCCCAGCACTGGGGAGGCTGAAAAAGAAGGATCACTATGAGTCTGAGCTGTGTAGTGAGACCCTGTGCCAAATGAAAAAAAGAAAAGAAAGGATGTAAATATTTAAAATGGTTAGTATGCAGTGCAGCCAATAATTCAGGGTAGTACAGATGTTTGTGCATGAGAAATCACTTCTGGAATTTAAGTCAGAAACTATGACAATGAGATTATGTATCGGAAGCATTAAGTTGTTCCTGGAGAACAACCCGACAATGTTTGGGTGTTTTGCCTAAAGCAAATTTCATAGAGACTTTGTGTCCCTGTGTGCTTCTGAGGGGTCCCACTGCTCCCCAGCACTCACAAATGCTCGTCACTCTGGGTCTCCGGTGTGCTGCTCGCGAGGCCTGCTGTCTGTGTGGTGCGGTCGCTGCTAACCACCGCTCTGCGTCCTGCGTCTCCCAGGATTGCTGCTGGTTGGCCAGGGTGGCGGGCTCAGGCCGCCTGCAGACACTCTGTGCCAAGCCTTTGCTCTCTTACAGCAGCTCTGGTGTCGTCGTCGTTCTCGCCTACCTCCATGAGCGCGTACAGCCTGAGCTCGCTGAACATGGGGACTCTGCCTCGCAGCCTCTACTCCACAAGCCCACGTGGGACCATGATGAGGAGGAGGCTGAAAAAGAAGGACTTCAAGAGCTCACGTGAGTGCAGCGTTGCCCGGTTGTAGTCGGTGGGCAGCGGACAAGGTGTGGGCATCGACGTCTGACACAGTCCAACCGACAGGGAGAGCGTGTTTCTAGGACTCACATGGCCAGGCAGACGCTCGGTAGCCAGCCGCCCTGGGCCAAGCGCCATGACCCCAGACCTGTAACGGAGATGGTAATGCTTGCTCCAGATACAACCTCACAGTGAATTAGTTCATACTACTTCACTAAAACAGTTTATTTGAGGGTTTTTTGGCTTTTTTTTTCCTCTTCTGATGTCATAACATAAAGATAGTCATTTTCTTATTAGACTCCTTTATATACTGAGCAGCTTTAAACATGAAATCTTTGCTTTGAGTTTCTTCCCTCTAAAACAATTCTACGCAAGCTCTGCTGCTCTTGCATTTATTTAATGTTATTACAGATTTTATCATGTTATATTTCCGGGTCTTTCCAAAAAGCAATGATTAGTTTGAACATATCTTTCAAGTTATATCTCATTCGCCAAATTTCACATACTCCTTCATGAATCCACTGATTCATGACGTGAATCACATATATTCTCTCACATGTATGTATTATTACTCACTGCAGTTGATTAAGAAGGATGCTTACCCTCAGTATCTTAATAGGAACTTCAACTATTATTCCTGAAAACATAAATGTCTGCAACATCAAGCACAACACAGACTAAACAAGACTGGGAAGATGGGGCTGAGTGCTTGCTTTGGGGTAGCTGGCTGTATGCACAAAAAGACCATGATTGAGTACCTTACCAGAGAAGAAACACAAGTCACTCCTATTGTAAGTTTCTGTTGAGGAAGATCATACTCCTCATCCTACTCCTGTAACTTTGAGGAGAAATGAACACCTACCTTTCCAACCAGCTGTGATCCTAGTTCAGAAAGGTGTGGATATACCTTGCGCTGTACCTTTTTTGGTAGATGTGTTGGTGATTGCTTTATAGAAACCTAAAGAAGATGAGGGTCACTTTTCTTCCTTTGCTTAAAAAATGAAGAAGAACATTCAGTTACCTAAATAAAACCAAACCCAGGTGTTCCCAGGCTGGTACTGATAAGAGGGGAAGATTATATGAGGTTTTGTGTCCACACACACTTGCTAAAACAGAATCTAGTGAACATTGGCACTATTAGTTACTTTGCGTAGCGTAACTGTTGTATATATACCATGGGACAGTACTATGAAATGTACGCATTTTCTACAGTGGTTACTTGTGGGCATAACGTAGGTCTTGAGGCTTTCATATAATGTCTTCAGGGCTTGAGGTGGATATTTTTATATGGAATTTTTGTTTTTGCATATCATGGTTTCACTGTAGGACTCCACATTGGTGGAAACAGGCTAACAGCCCTCAGCAGGAAAGATCAATTAAAATGAATTCATTAATGTTTGTATTTTTCAAAGACTAACAGTTTGTTTATGGTAGGTAAGATTTGCTGTGCTAATTAAGGTCGTTTGTGAGTACAAAAGGATGATAATATGTTTGGCTGTGACAAGATGATATTTACACATCTTGAATTTCATAAGAAACACAGCTGAGGCCACACTGTCATTTATGCCTAACACCAAGTCCAGGGAAATATAAACAGAAACGTGATTCAAGACATTTCTCATTCATGTTTGCTGTAGGCATTAGCTACACTAGACCGCCACTAACAGTGTATTTAATGGGGTGCTTGTAAGTAAGGCTGAGGAGGGCCCACAGAGATAGCTCAGCAGGCTAAGTGCCTTCCTAAGCAAGCGCAAGGACCCGGGTTCGATCCCCAGGACCACATACTGTGCTGGCCCTGCCCCAGATGCGCTGAGCTGGTCACCAAAATCAGGCATGATGGTGCCCCCCTGTAATCCCAGCACTGGAGAGGCTGAAACAGGAGGATCATTGCAAGTCCAAGCTGCACAGTGAGGTCCTATACCAAATACATAAAAATCAATTTTTAAAGATAAAAATAAGGCTGAGGAGATCATAATTTTTTATTTTAGTCAAATAATAAAGCCCCAAATGTCATATACTTTTATTTCTACCTCAGAAAGATCTAAAAACAATAATGATCATTTCCAAATTCTAAAAATATTAAGAATTCTTTTTTATTGCTTAAACTTGATGTGGTCATATTAGGTGTCGAGATCTTACTAAGTAACTGAAAATAAAATTTTCATTGCCACTTTCATTATACCCTGGTTTATTTCTCCCACTTTATTTATGCCTTTATTCTGTGCTACCATTTGCTGCCCACTTTCTGATACTCACGTTTCCATAGCAACCAGGCTATTTGTATGGATGCTGAATTGTGGTGAAAGTCACAAATACAATAAAAAGTCTCTTCACCGTAGTGATGAGTTGAGGCCAGAGCTTGTAAAAGAGAGAGGGGGAAAAAAATGTCACATGAATTTCCAGTACAAAGTAAGAACATAGCCAGAAAACAATGAAACATTCTTACATAAGTATTAAAACATTGTGCATCGTTGACCAAGGGGGAATGCAGAGAATCTATAACCACATTTCATGAGGATTCAAACATAGAAGGGTTGTGTGTATTTCTTGGAGAGAATCCTGAGCTTCAAGCTTTCGGTAGGCTCACAAAGCCCTGCAAGGGTTAGAGAGCCTCTTGTAGAAAAAGCTGTCTCTTCTAATCCCGCCTGCCTTTCCCTCACACCCCAGGATTCCCCTTGTCCTCCTATAGAGGACCCTGCCCCTTCCAGAACCGCATCATCCACCTGCCGTGGCCACATGACAAAGTAGTGGATCTGGGGGCCTGCCCCTTAGCTCAGTTCTTTAAGTGGCTGCTTGAACAAAGCAGTCAGGCTGAGGTTGCTGGGGTTCGATCCCCACAACTCAAGCCAGCCAAACCTGCCCTGAAGGCATTCGGAGCAAAAAAAAAAAAAAAAGTACTGGATCTAGCTCTTTCCTTCCTGCTTTTATACACAAAGCCCATTAAGACCTTGCTTGTTCCCAGCCTTCCTGAATTGCCGCAAATTGTAGAAAGAGTGACACATTTCCAGAATGTTCTTTACTTTGGTCACCATCACTTGCTACTACAAGGGCAAAGGAAAAAAAATTTTAAAACTAGCAAATTTTACAGTTCCTTCCCCTGAAAAAAGAACCGAAGGTGAAAGCTGCTAATGGAAAGGATGAGCTTTTAGAAGTGACTATCCCCCTCAAAGGGGACAGCTTCCATTCAAAGCTGCCTCACTGCTTACCCCACCCTATGGATGTCCACTGCCTCTACTGCCCTCACAAATGGAGTCACATGACCTGAAGTGTTGTGGGTCTTTCTAAGCTTGGGCTCCTGAGGCAGAAGTCTCACATTAGAACATCAAATAATAGGGGGCTGGGAGATGACTCAGTGGAATAAGTGCTTCCCTGGCAAGTGCAAGGGCCTGAGTTCAATCCCCAGTTCTGCCAAAATAAAATAAAAATAAAAATAAAAAGTACATCAAATAATAAAATGTTCTAGGACCTCACCCCTATATTTCTTGTATGCCTGTCATTCCTGAGTCTAAACTAAACAGCCTCCTAAATTGAAAAAATTTGTGGTGGGTTTTTCAGCTTTTAGAGCCCAAAGCTTAAAAAAACCATTTGTTTATCTTTGATTTCCTCTGGAAGGATAGGAATTGGGGAAAAAAATCATTCCCTGAAAACCTGAAGTTGTGGACAGAACCCTGAGACACTGCGAATAAGAACCACACAGAGCAGATGTGAGTCCTGAACACAACCTGGACACACACCAGTGAGTGAGGCTCGAATATAGACATGTCAGCAATTCAGTCATCTTTGTCTTCACACTGAGTAGACGTAGATGGATCTTCAGACCGAGCCAGGAGCTCATAGCCTATGCTGACTACTTACCTCACAGAGCTATCTGCTACTGGAAAGGGAATTTATCACCTAAACTTCAAAATAGAGGATTATAATCATGTTTATTTTCTTTTATTTGTTGACCTCCTTGATAAAGCAGGTAACTGAGCTCTTTTCCATTCTTCAAGTAATGCTTTTTATCTTTTTGCTTCTTCTCTCCAAGTCTATAATTTATCTTTTTCATATCTGGGAACAGTTTCTAAGACTCCAATACATATAAGGTAGCAATACAATTTCAAATGAAATTTTATAGTTTCAATGAATAAACTCTATTATGTTAGAGGACTTTTAGATTCATTTAATAAATTCCATATTTATGATGTAAATTATAACTATATGACAAAACCAATCTATAACATAAATTTATTTTAAATCCTAAATTATGTTGGCCAATAATTTCTATCACATCAAGTTTTCACAAATAGAGCTTACAGAGGTCTTGATACCATCATTTAGTATGTACTTCTTTTTTTTTTTTTTTCTTTTTTGCAGAACAGGGGCTTGAACTCAGACCCCTGTGCTTGCCAGGGAAGCACTTATTCTACTGAGCCATCTCCCCAGCCCTAGTATGTACTTCTATTACCAAAGCCTAGGGCCAGCAGATAGCTCAGCAGATTAAAATGCCTGCAAGCAGGTGCGGGAGGCGGCGGTTCCATTCCTGGCCGGGGCCTGCCGTGCATCCCCACCCCACCCCTGGGGTGCGCTGAGACAGCAGTTGCAACTGAGTGTGGTGGTGCATGCCTGTAATCCCTGTTCTTGGGAGGCTGTACACAGGTGGATCACTAGGAGTCCAATCTAGTAGTGAGACCCTGAACACCCTGTAGACCCTTCCCTAAAGTACAAAAAAATAAATAAATAAATAACTTAAACAGTGAGATTCCTCAGCTGTCTCTTTCAAAAAGTACAGGAGGTCTCTCATTTGAGAAAGTCTTGACTATTTCTAATCTGATTCCACCTATTCTTGTTCAGCGGACCTGTTTCTTCTGGTTCTTAATAGAGATGGAAACAGATGATTTTCAAACAGTTTTTGTTGTTGTTGTTTTTGTGGTACCAGGGATTGAACTCAGGACCTTATGCTTGTCAGGCAAGCATTGATTCTACTGAACTATCTCCTTGGCCCTTTTAAACAGTTTTTAACTAGTTTAGTAGTGTCAAAACTCTAAATCGATAGGAAGATTCCCAGGAATGCCAGCATTGCTGTTGGAATGCAAAGCTTCCCAGAGGGTGACTGGAAGTGACCTGCCGGAGATGATGCCCTGGCATTGTGCTCCTGTGAGGAGTACGTGGAAAGAAGCACAAGTCTCTAGATCCCTGCAGGCAAAAAAAAAAAAAAAAAAACCACATTGTCTAAGTCACTAATAGGTTAGTGTCACTAATAGCAGAAAGTGTGATGTGACGTCATTGTATCTCAACATCAACAAAGAACAGCAACAAAGCAACAGAGAAAATGTATCTGAATTAATATATGCTAGCACTTGTAGGCCATCCTGTGGGCAAAGTCTGTGATTGGAGACTACTTCTACTATACACATTACAGGCTACTTTAACTACAGTCTAGCTGAGAGAGAATGATGTTCCTTTTAAGGAAACATGAAATTGTGTTCTTCTTCCTCATAGACAAATGTTTCATTACTCTTCTCTTGTTGCTGGGACAAATACCTGACACCCAAAATGAAGAAGGAAAGGTTTATTTAGCTCACAGTTAGTGGAGGTTTCAGTCCATACTCACCTGGCTCCAAGGCAGGGTGGCACATGGCAGAGAGCAGCCTTTCTTGGTGGTAGCAAGAACAAAAGCTAGAGCAAATAGAAGCAGCAGCAATAATAGCAGTAGAGAGCAAGTCTGTCTCCCTTATGTTGCTTTCAGGCTATCAGCCAAGGCACTTACAGCCATAATCCTAGCAGCACTCACAGCCGTAATCCCAGCACTAGATCATGGATTAATCACAAAGTCTAGAAGTCCACTCCATGACTGCATGAGGATTTGGGGGGACAAATAGACACAAACTACAGCAACAAATAGCCACCTCACTCTCCCTTACCCTGTCAGCTACAATGATGTACCATGATTTAAAAAAAAAAAGTTTGAGTCCTGAATAATGACTTCTAATTACTTATGGTAACTCAGCAGCCTCCATGTGAAGTGTTGGATCCAAGAAGGAAACTGCAGGTGATAGCACAGAACTTAATTCATTCCTCATTTATCCAGCATGTATTGAAAGCTCCAGGAACTGAAATTTCAAAGATAACAAGATCTAGTCCCAACATTCCAAGAATTCGAGGTCAAGTGGGGAGAAAAGGAACCAAATAAAAACCTGTCTAAAACTGGAAAAGGAGAATATGTTAGAAATGTGATAAAATGAATATTTAATTCCACTTACAGATTCACCAGGGAAAGGATATTGAAAACCCAGGGGAGGGACTAAGGAATCAGAGGACACAAGATGTACAAATACCCGAAAGTATGCAAATAGGCCTGGAGCTTAGCGCACAGGAGAGCAGGAAAGACCGTGGGAATGAGTGCATAGGAGAAGACGATCTCCGGAAGAAATCTGCATACACTGCTAACATCGGAAAGCTGGTTTCATAGAAAATGAGAGGCACTGGGCCAACAAATAGCTCAGGGGATTAAAGTGCCTGAAAGCAAGCGCAGGGACCAGGGATTCAATCCCCAGGCCTGCTGTGCCGGCCCCGCCCCCGGGGCATGCTGAGATGACAGTTGAGACTAGGTATGGTGGCGCAGCTGTAATCCCAGCTCTTGGGAGGCTGTAAACAGGAGAATCACTACGAGTCTGATCTAGTAGTGAGACCCTGAACACCCTGTAAACTCTTCTCTAAAATACAAAAAAAAAAAAAAGTAAGAAAAAGAAAACGAGAGGTATTGAGATATCCTAAACTTTGCCTATTAGAAAACCCAATCTGGGACCAAGTTGACACCTATTAGCATTAGATAGCCGGCTGGGCACACTCAGGATGTCTGTACGATATCGTGTACTAGTGGCGATGCGGCCCTGTGCTAGGGGACCAGATAAGTTGGGGAAGGAAGAGTTCCTCTGACAATAATATTGAGAAAGCACAAAGCTTGAGAGGAGCCTGAAAAGCGTGTCTTAGAAAAATGGATATAAAAAGTAATGAAATGTTCAAGTTTTGAAAGTAAAAGGTAAAAGGACTTACGCATCCTGTAAGCACTTAGAGCTGTTCTCGTGGAAATGGAGACACAGCCATGGTAATGCTTCTATTTGGGGTGAACAGATACCCATTGTCCTTCTGGATGGATTTTTGTCTTTGTAGGTGTCAGAACCTCAGCACGCCATTACCATGGAAGCTGGTAATGTAGAGACGATAAATGAGAATCAGTTTTTTAGAAATTTTAAACATTACACTGACATACATAAAGATGATATAGTGTTATTTTCACATTTTAAACCCATGAGTGATGTCTGTCTGGTGAAATCACCAGTGCGTGTGTGTGTGTGTGTGTGTGTGTGTGTGTGTGTGTACCAAGTGAAATTTGCTTCCTCTAAAAGCAACAAGACTACACGCTCAGAAATGTGTTCCAATATCACATGTGCCTTAAACCATTTTGATTCTGCTGGAGGAACTTGAGTGTTTGATCTTTATGGATAGACCCCTGTTTGTAGCTCAGATGCAACCTCAATATTTTGGGAAACACACAACGGAATCTCCTGAAGTGTTTTTTCATTTTGCTTGAACTTTTTGGAGAACTGGTTATTGAGCTGTTCTCATATAATTGTGTCATTAATAGAAGACATATTTAAGTTAATAGGGGCAAAATAAATTCAGAACGCCTGGGAAGAGGTGTAAGAACTTAGCAGCTAATGAAATTTGAGACAATAGGGAGCTGTGAGTCAAAAGATGCTTTGAGGGCCAGTGCTATAGCTCAGCAGACTATATTTCCTACTTGTGTAGGCAAGTACAAGGACCAGGGTTCAATCCCCAGCACCACAGGCTGCTCTGGCCCTGTCCACTGGTGTGCTGAGCCGGCCACCAAGTCCAGGTGTGGTGGCATGCACCTGCAATCACATGCACCTGGCATGCACATGCAGCCTCCAGGGAGGCTGAAAACAGGTGGATCTCTACAAGTCCGAGCTATACCAAATGAATAAATAAAAGATTTTTTTTAATTAAAATTTCATAGAACCTAGAAAGCAAGTCCAGAAAAAAATGGTCCTAAGCCAGTCACTACAGAACATTTAGAATGGATGAGGCCATGGATTTTGGCAACTACAAAGTCATCAGTGAGAACAGTTTCAGGAAATGGTGAAGAAGAATACAAAAGCCAAATAATAAGCCCTTCCAGAATCAGGACAAATCGATAAACAGAAATCAGAAAGGTAGGGAAGTGAGTGAGAACATTTAGGAAAGCAGCAAGAGATAGGTCTTTTGTGACACAAAATCACAGAAGGGATGGAAAGGGAATAGTATTTTATAAAACAATAAAAGGAGGAGTTAGCCTTGAAATGAAAGGAAGATTACATCAGAAATGGACAGAGAAGCAGAACAGTTGATAGTTCAGAGAAACTGACGTTGAAATGAAGGTTATTTAAGGGACCCGTCAAATGGTTGGAGCTTTTCATTATTGTAGGAAATGAAATAAGTGTAAAGTATGACCCTTATAAGGAAAGAAATGTTTAAAATCAGTACTGTAATGAGTCAAGTTGTCAAAATATTCTAGGGATTATTATTTCTAAGGATTCTAGGGTGCAAAAAATAATAATGGGAATTTATGATGACTTCCTCTAACGTCTTCCAACAACTTAGTAACAACTGTGCTGTTGGCTGCCCGTTGCTATAGAGTGTAGAGTACAGGAGTGCAGCATATCACGTGATGGTTAAGGGTCTCCGACAGTAGTGGCTGCATTGTCCAGGATCCCCAAAGGTCCACTTCAAGTGTGAGGGGAAAGATACCAGTAGTTGGCAGTGGGTAAAGATGTTGATTTTGGCCTTAGCTAAGCCTTCCTCAACCTAAGAACCACTTAGGATGCTGTCCTTTGAAGAGGGAAAATCTGTAGCTAGAAATATTTTTTGAAACTTATGAGGCCAGAGCTAGGCACAGTGTAACCCCAGCACACACCTGTAACCCCAGCACTCAGGAGGCTGAGGCAGAAAGACCACTGTAAGCAAGAGGCAGCCAGGGCTATGAAGTGAGTTCGAAGCCAGCCTAAGCTGCATAGTGAAATCCTGTCTCAACAAGAAAATGACTAGGCCAGGAAACAGAACGAGGTGGACGAGAAGTCATAAAGAGGAGACAGTTTGGTTATCAGGACTTGGAGATCTGTGCTCTAGGGACGAGGGTCGGATGCGCTGACAGCGGAAGTAGAATGGAATTATCAGTGGCTGGAGTGCACATAGCCGACGCGCCACAGAGCCAGTGGGCTGAGGGTGTCAATGTGATGAGGACAAGGAAAAGCCCGGCGTAGAGGAAGTATGCTGAGACTGAAGACCTGAACCAGCAAGCGAATAGGAGGGGATTTTGAAAAGTAGAAAAATGTGTGTTTAAAAAGGGACAAAGCAGAAATAAGTACAGGATACGGAATGTTCAATGGACGTCATGTGAGGAAAAGATGGCTGCATGCAGGAGACAAGGCGAGTTACAAAATTTCTCTTTCCTCATCCCACAGAGGAGTGAAAGAAACCGCTTATGCTTAGAGGGATTTTGGTGTGTTTAGGTTTCAATTGAAGTACTGATGCTAGGAGACGGATTTTTGGAGAAAGTGGTATTTCAGCAGGAGACCCGGGGGGCGGAGAGCTTGCTGAAAGCACAGGGGCTGAGTCGGTGGGCAGGGCTAGGAGATGCGCTCATGCATCCAGGAAGGGAATGGTCCTTTCGTGATGAGGCTGGGATGGGGTGGGGAGAAGAGAAAAGAAGAGCAGGGAAACTGAGAGAAGAGGAGCAGAGGAGTAATGGGAGATAGACATGGAGATCTGGCCGGGGGCTCAAATGAGTACTAGAGGACTGAAAGAAATAGGCAACAGAGAGGCTGGCAGCCCAGGAGGAAAGGACAGAGACTGAGCAGACCCATCTGAGGGTAGGAAGAGCATACGGCTTAAGTGATCCCATTGTGCCAACTCAGTGCCAGAGGAAGATGGAAGACCAGCACGACCACACCACTTCTGGGGCCAGAGTTAGGTTAATTGTTTCTCAGGGCTCAAGGATGGATGGTTTGTAAAGTCAGTAAAGCTCAGGCACAGATGGCTAAAGTAGAAAAACCATTAGACCAGCTAGCACATCTCCTCTTTCTCTGGTTAGTACAAACATACACAAAAATGAAATTGCTTGCCCCAAGGTTCCGGCAGCTGGTGTGCAGTGGTAGAGCCAGCACTGGAGCTCCCAGCCCTGATCCTGAGGACGTCCTACACCTGCAGCTCCTACAGCGGTTCTTAGTGTGAAGGCTAGGCGCATAGAAGAAGCTTCCCTGGCTCCATGACAGAAACATGACACATCTAGAAGTTTCATTTATCCCATTCAACTCTGGCCAGAGTGTTTGCTGGGAGGCTAAACTTGAAACTCCCACAAATACCAAGGAGCTTTTGTTCAGGGGCATGATTTATTTTGGAAATACTGGTATTCTTGGTACTTGCTGGAACCTAAAGTGATTCTTTGATACATTTGTCCTTCTAGTGTCTTTAGCCTCTAGCACAGTAGGACTGGCCGGACAGGTTGTGCACACAGAAACCACAGAGGTTGTGCTGACGGCAGATCCTGTCACAGGATTTGGAATCCAGCTGCAGGGCAGTGTGTTTGCCACCGAGACTCTGTCTTCTCCCCCTTTGATTTCCTATATTGAAGCTGACAGCCCGGCCGAGAGGTGAGATGCTTTTGTTCCACAGCCCTTTTTTCTGTTTTGCATTTCTGTCGCTGTCTCTCTTGGAATGGCTGATAAATTATGGAATGGCTCAGTGCAGGAAATGCAAGGTGTAATGAACTCTGTTCTGACAATAAAATTTTATGTTCTTGATCAGATTTGAGAAGAATTATCAGCATGGATGCATTTATCTAGCAGATTTCGTCCATCAGGAGACTAGAGGCTATAATAATTAAAGAGGAAAACTTCAATACCAAGAAAATCTGAAGTTCAGACTTCAATAATTTCTCTACCATACAGGAATGTCTATTCACAATTACTGTATCTTGACCCATATCCGATTAAAACAGCACTATGTTTGTGAATTATTAATTACTTCTCAGAAATACTATAGGGTTTCACTGCCTACAGTTGTAACCATGAAATAGAAGAGAGTAAGAAATCACAGTGTACCTAATGTGATGCCCACTGGGTTGCGTAGATAATACCAAATGCTTCTGCTATTTTACAACGATGAAAGAAGGTAGATCTGATAAGTTCAACCTGGCAATGACTGACCCTGCCTGCAATTTATAACTTGTGGTCTTAAACTAGATGTGGAGTGCTACAGATCGGAGACAGAGTGATGGCCATCAATGGAGTTCCAACCGAAGACAGCACCTTTGAGGAAGCCAACCAGCTGCTCAGAGACTCTTCCATCACAAGCAAGGTCACTCTGGAAATCGAGTTTGATGTTGCAGGTACAGTGTGGCTCACGAGTCAGTGGCGCAGCCAGAAATTGGCTCCATATGAACTATGTAGGTAATATTGCAGAGGGGGAGCCACTGTTTTATATAACAAACATGTTTTGGTTTAAGAGACTTGATGTGTCGTTTTGAATTGAGCTTTGGCTTTGTATTATTCACTAAAATGTCAACCATAAGAACAGCACAAAATAAATGTGACAAAATGATTAAGTAATAGCCACTGTGGAGGTGATTTGATAAAGTCATGTAGCCTTTATTCTTTCTAACTTTCCCCTTACGGTGGAGAAAACAGATTATACAGCCTTGACAACAAGAAAGGCTGCATGACCCTTTCACTCCAAAGAGCGCATGAAAGTTGTATAAAGAACAATGAAAATTTATGAGGTGAATTGATACAAACCCACTAAGTAAATATTTTGTCTTTAGTATTAAGGAGAAATTGCATTAGACACTCATTTTAAAAATGGCAAGGAAAATTTTATTCAAGACTATTTTAGTACAGTACAGATTTTTGCAATAAGAGGGATAGTTTGAGCTGAACTTTAAATACAGAGACTGGACACTACTATGGACACCTCCTTGTAGAATTTCTGCTATATTTATCAATGCATTATTTTTTCTGTTTTATGCTGTCTTATCCTATATCCAGTAGTTCTCTCACAGGGTCAGGGTTGTCCCAGGAAACATTCGGCAAGGTCAAGAAATGTAACTGCTGAGAAAGGACATAGAACAGCAGATGAATGGAATTTATAGTTCAGCAGGGTATTCTTTTGTTGTTTTGTTAAGATGGGGGAGATCTGAGCATGTTTGGGGCCTCAGATAAATAAGAGAGAACACAATTCATTGGCTCAAGTCCCCAAGGGAATGAGAAGAGGAAATTATATACAGGACATAAGCATATAACTCATCTAAGGCAGAGGGGAAAAGAACTCCAACTATAAAGGTGAAGATGTGAGAAGATAAATACATTTTAGCTATGTTTAAGTAGTTCCTGTAAGAAATGTCAAGCAAAGGTGAAAGATCAGTAGCTCAGGGGCAAGAATGATGGTGGCTTGGAATCTCAAGGGAGTCGGTAAGAGAGCCAACCAAAAGCAACCTTCACAGCAGGTGGGGGACCAAGCAGAGTCTGGAAGTTCTAAGTTCACAGCACTGTCAACCTGCATGATAAAGCAGAAATTTTGGTGAGTTTTTGGTTTTTGCTTTTGGGTTTTTTTGTTTTTTTTTTTGTTTTTTTTTTTTTTTTTTTTTTTTTTTTTTTTACTGTTTGAGTTTTATTTGTTTTTGTTAGATGTTTCGGTTGGTCGGTTGGTCAGTTGGTTGGTTGGTTGGTGGTTTGGTTGGTTTGATACTTGGTTTTGAGGGTCCTGCAATGTAGTTCAGGCTGGCCTTGAACTCATGGTGATCTTCCTGCCTCAGGGTTCTGAGGGCTGGGCTTCCAAGTGCCCCCAACCTGTCCAGTTTAGTGTCTGTTGTTTTTAAATCTTAGCTATCAAGGAATAAGAACAGAGAACTAAGATTAGGTTGACTGCTAAAGAAAGTTAAACAGATTGTGCATCAAGGAGGCTCAGATTGTTGTTTGGAGAGCAGATGGATGATTATGGTGATTGCATAATCATTATCATGATCGGTTTTACCAAGTGCGTATTCGATGGCCTGTCGCATTCCTAAACAGCATGCGGACATTCGATTGTTTAATACATATGACCGCAATGGCGGAGGTTATATTTTTATGTCCTCAGAAAATTGAAGCACAGAGAGTTAATGGTGGGAGGGGTAGCATGTAAACCCAGGCAGGCCGGCTCCAAAGGGCACATTCCAACCACTACACCATACTGCCAATATGTGAAAGAATCTAAATTGGAGAATGAGAATTGGTAAAGGATCAGCCCGGCAGACAGAAGAAAGGGAGGACTTAGAGGCACTGTGGTCCTCAGGAAGGAAAACGCATACAGTGAGCAAAAGCAGACGGAAGAGGTAAGTGTAGAACGCTGAAGTCACACTGACAGGGACAGGTCAGCATTTCAGGGAATGTGAACCAAAGCTCCAGGCGGCGAAGGTGCTGCAGTGAGGTAGAGGCTGGGAGCTTCCACCAGGGGCGGGAAGGACCATCTACGTGTGAGCCTAACAGGGATGTGCCAGTGACCTGAGGAGGGGAGTTGGGACATCTGCCCTTGATGTGCCAAGCACACCCCCCGCCAAGGAAGGCTGCCCCTTCCTCAATGGCTCTTCCCTCGTGTCTGCCCGGTCTGTTCATTTTATCCAAATCCTTGTTCAAATTCTACTTGCTCAGATAAACATTCATTGACCCTCTCCCTCTCCTCTTGCCAGGTCTATGTTTTTTCTTAACCTTTATTTATTTGTTTGTTTATTTATTTATTTATTTATTTATTTATTGTCTTTCTTTCCCAGTGGATAAAATACCTGATGTCAGACTGTGCCTTTTGTTTGCCAGTGTACACATTCCCAAATTAGTGTGTGCTCTCAGTCGATACATGGTGAATGATGGAACAAATGATGAAGGAAGTAGAGCTGACTCTCCCAAGGGACAGTGGCAGGAACTTCACTTTGCAGCAAGGATGGGGAACACAGCCATTTTCTCCAGAGTTCCTGGTGTCCCCTGGCTGTTTTCTCTCTGCAGTCTCCACCATTTGTCTCTCTAGACAAGTTTTCTCTATCTGTTTATGGTACCTGGTGGTCCCATCTTTGCTAAAAGTGCCCAGCAAATTTTAGTTTATAATTCTTTGGGAGAAAAAATCTCATGGAGTAGCTTGGGTTTGGCATTCCCCCCGCCTTCTAGTCCACTGTGACTAAGCACAAGATAGAAGAACACCGTCAGAATTGGTCAGGGACCATGAAGTTATGGTATTTAAACAGAAAAGCTATCCAGTAATCCTAAAGTGTATTTACAGTAGTACCTTGCTGTTTCACAGTTCAACTTTCACAGACCCACTGTTTCAAGGGTTTTCAAAAAATAATAATCTAAATTATTTATTGAGGGGTCAAGGGGATAGATCAACAGTCAGAGTGCCTGACTGGCAAGTGCAAGGCCCTGGATGCAGTCCCCAGTACCACATGCCATGCAGGCCCCACACCATGCCAGCCACCAAAACAGAGCGTGGTGGTGTACCTCTGAAATCCTAGGGCTGGGGAGACAGACAGGAAGATCTTGTGAGTCTAAGCTACGTACTGAGACCCTGTACCAAATACATGAAAAAAAAATTATGTATTATGAATTTTTCACTATATCATGGGATTTTTGCAGTACCATACAGTGTGCCTATGTTGTTAAAATTACATAGGTTTATGAGTTTAGAAAATGGTTTAAGAACATTAGAAGTGTTTCTAAGGTGTGAGAAAGGTTTATAAGAGTGTGAGAAGGGTTTATAAAGCCTTAAAATATATATAAATACTAAAATATAATGTCACCACTTCTCTGATTTTCACTGATCTCACAGGTATCTGGAACATAACCTCCATGATAAGTGAGGGACGACTATATATCAATGAAAGAACCAGAGCATTCATAGCAAGAGGAATCTTACAATCCCAAACCTTCAGTTATTCATAGACAAGGAAACTGAGGTGCCAATGGCGAAACTCCGGGTCATACTGCGAAGTGAATAGTAGTTGACATGTAACCCATTGTCTGCCTATCATATTATACTGACTTTTTGATGAAAAAAAAATTTTTTAAATGCAATGTTTGAAAAAATAAAGGCTGTTAGAGTTGCCATCATGAAAGAACTTGGGCAGAACTCCTAAAGCTCTGCTCTACTCTCAGGGCCAGGGCTACCTTGTGAACAAAACAACATCCTGCAGCACTTCATTGCTATGGTTCTATAGTTGAAAGGCCAGCACAATTTGACCTTCTTCACAAACAGATCTTAGAATTTCTTTGGGCTACAAATGCATTTTCATTTTATGTGTCCTCAAATTGTGTTCCTTGTTTAGGGACTATATTAAACCAACTTTATTTGGTACCAGCTTACTTGATAAGGGACAAGCAAAAAGAACTTAAAGTCAACTCCCTGCCCTTGTTTTTTCCACAGAAATGATCTATGATAGAATAAGAAAAGGCTATGTTCCCATCTGTTATTCCATCCCTACTTTCTCATACAGAGATCACTAACTCATATGATTGTTCTTCAGGATGCAGACACAGCATCAGATTCCCAGAAAAGCATTATAGTTAGCCATCACTGATGTGCTAAAATGTATTGAAAGGTATTAGAATAATCTTTTTTCACTAGTCCAGAACTTGGGACCCTAATAGGGAATCTCTGGATGTGAGCTATTTTGACGTCTGTCTCCTGGATCTACTCTACTCTTCAAAATTCTTCCTTGGAAATATTTTATATGCAGAAACTAGTCCTTTAGTCTTAAATCTCAAAGATAACTATCTCTATTTTATGTAAAGATTTTAAGTGGCATGAGGATGATTTCAAGGCATAACTGTGAATACACTTTTGCCTAAGTTTTATCTTTTGAAATGGGTGTGTACAAATGACTTCACAGTAACTTTAATGGAAAATCATTTTTAAGTTGAAGGTGCTTGTAATACTATCACTCAAATAAATTTAAATGATTTAATTTCTTTACCAAAATCCTGTACTATAAAGTCTATAAAGTTATAATCATATATACAATTTACATTATCCCTTGATCAGTTCTATCTTTAAACTACCAGTCTACCCCAAAGAACGTGATTACGTGAAGACTCTTTAACTCTGCAGTTACTTTGTTGGGGGAAATACAGCTTTGTTCAGCAGGGACACCTCCCTAAAAACCCTATCAGACAATGTTTGCCATTAGTGCCAGAACCCCCATGCTTTCCTCTAAGTTGGAGCAGTTAAACGTTTACACTGCACACAGGGGTGTCCAGGATGATGAATGCTGCTTATCTTACTGTGCCGCAATGAGTGCTTCAGGCAAGCAAGGAGACCAGTTGGAAGGAAAAAAGCCTTTTTACCCAAATGTGTTTTTAATTATAGTATTAACAAAGATAAAGCAAAACCAAGGAAGCGCAAAATATCACATGGAAATCTAACAAAATAAACATTGTTTTCATAATTATATTTACTTACTCTAAGCCTGCCGTTTTTCCAAATATTAGAACCTTTCTCTCCTTAGTAGTAGTATTTTTTTTTTTTACAAAACTCCAAATTAAATATGCCTTTTCTTTAGCAGCCAAATAATTGTACAGGAAAAATACTAAACATAAAATAAATCTTGTTGGCATCTAAGGATTAAAATGAAGCCACAGCTTGATCAAAGAGATTTATTAGTTGGTATTTGTTCATCATTATGAATATTTCAAATCTTATGTAGTCAGAAGTGATCCATTACCGTTTTCCAGGAAGTGATAATATCTTCTCTTATTCATCTTGGTCAAGATTCCCTGCATTAAAAATTGATAAAAGCAAAATGTTGCTATGGTAACTATGCTAGATCAGTGTTTTCTATGTCCTGTGATTCTCAGCCCTCACTTGAATAAGGACAGCACCATGGACAAGATTTTGTCTACGTACATAAACACAGACCTGCGATGTACTCCTTCCCTTTCACAGAGAACTTTGCCTTAAAATAGTAAAACTGAAAAAGTCACACATACATGTGTCATGGGTTCTACACAGAACGAAGGTTTGTGCGCACTCCCAAACGGGCCACTTGGGTGCTTGGTCCAAGGCATCCAGTCATTCATTCCTGCCACGCCCATAAGCACTTGGGGGCCCATTTCTGCTTGACCCTATTCCATTGCTCTGAGTCTAGGTGCTCTTTCAGGAGCTATGAGCTACAATAGCAGGAATGCACTTTAGCTGTGAGCAAAAACTGGTGGATCCACAACAGGATGGAGGGAAAGCAGGAAATGGAGACATATTTGAAAAGTAAATATTCATGATACTTACAGCACCTGCAGTCAGGAAGTAAAACACACGTGTTTTTTTACCTACTTCACTTTTCACTTTCTGTCCCAGTATAGGAAAGCAGTCTTTTTGAAGTCTATTGGGGGAAATAAACAATTTCTTTCATCTCAAGTCCTGTTGAGAAATGGAAAATGTGCACATTCTTAATGACTAAGTAAACAAATAAACATAGGTGGGCTTACTTCCTGACGCATCAGAGTGGTTTTTGAAAACAACAAAGAAACCAAAGGTACTAATTTAGTTGGTGACATTCAGAGAGAAAGTTCAGAAAATTGCCAGAAAGTCAGAAAAGCAGTGGAGCCTTTCTTACCCCTCTGATGGGATAAATGAATAGAGTGAAAGCAAACAGCAGCAGCACTACAGAAACTGGAAAACAGAGGAGCAGTTTCAGGATCTTGCTTTAGAGGCAGCTATCTAGAAGCCTGGAGGTCTAAGAGAAATCAAAATTTTATTGTATTTTTTTCTAGCTTAACACTCAACAGTGAACTTTCTTAATTGGAAGGTAAGATTCCAGTCTTGTAAAAAGTTTATTGCCTCAATGCCTCATGGGAAAGGACGGAAGGCCAAGAAGCCCAAGTTAAGGCAGAACAGGAAAGGGAATACTTCGTTTCCATAAATCTAACACTAACTCAGCTCTGCTGTGCAGAGAGTCAAGTTAAATTTGTGCTTACCAAATTGGAATAAGAGCCTGAGGACTTAGCAGTTCTACCCGCACCACAGACTCAATGGGATGTTAGCCTCTGATACGGTGGAAGCTCTGAGAATGTTAATTTTAGCCATCACACAATCCCCCCTTCTGTTAATGTTTCCTTTGCCCTTGATGCTTGTTCACACTTGTTTCCAAAATCTTCAAGAAAAAATTGTATTTAGCTTCATGTTTTTGTCCTTAAAGGAAGTTTCTGTCTATCATCAATTAAAGGTCTCCTAGACTATCAAGGAGATTTAAATAAATTATATCTATATCTATATATCTATATCTATCTATATCTATCTATCTATCTATCTATCTATCTATCTATCTATCTATCTATATATATCAATTCCTGTCTCAGATGTTAGTCACATCCTGGTAAAATCAGCTTCGTTCTCTCAGTGGTTGAGAATCACCCAGTGCACACTGCTTCTCTCTGTGCTGTTCTGCGCTCATTGCCTCACTTCTCTACTAAGTGGCCAGCACTGGAGCCCACTATCAGTCCATTCCAAGGTTCCCTGGTCCGCTCTGGGGTTTCCTAGAACTCACCTTTGCTACGCGTTGTGCCTCCTAAGTCCCTGTGGTACAACTCTGTGTTCGTCATCCAGTATAATTGGTTATGGCCAGTGCCCTTCGGGTTTGGTTGTGAAATGTTTCGAATATCACCCCTGCGTGTATCTCTTTTTTTTTTTTTCAAAGTTTTATTGACAAACAGATAGCAATGAGACAGTTTCAAATCGTATCGGAAGGACAGTTTCAACAAATAATACACTGCATAT